>NC_143014.1:335735878-336035878 GCF_055824585.1 Amblyomma mixtum | reverse complement strand
CTAGTCACTGCTATCACTAGATATCTAGTCCTGATATCACCTCATTAAAAAGAACAACCAGTCAATACAATACAAATTCCCAAGGGACTCAGGTCTTTCCCCTTCGTTAATTAACACATTAAAGGGGCAGTGAAGAGGAATCTGAACTCCAAAAGAGGGCAAATATGGGCTGGTTGGTACATGTTTTATGAATTAGAAAAACAGCGCACTCAAAGACGTGACACAAGGTGTTTTGTCGTTCTCTTGTGTCTCGTCTTTGATAGCGCTGTTTTTACAATTCGTAAAATCTGAACTCGTCTTTTTGCCGCGGGAACTCTATCTACACGTTCCGAGCATTCTTAGAAACTTCGATATATTGCCCTGTCTGGCCGATTTAAATCAAATCAAATCAAATTCTTTATTTCTGCCTTGTAAAGATACAGACAGCGGAGGCGCAGAAAAAGCTGTGAGAGACAGCTTGACTAAGCCGCAGCCCCCTTTCGCTTGGCAGCAGCTTGACAGCAAGGCTTTTAATACAAAAGGCAGTTGCAAAGCGTGATAACAAGTATACAATAATGAGCAGGTACAAGAGAAAGCGAAAGAACATTATACAATACTGACACAATATTCACATTGGGTAGATTCAGGTAATGGAAGCAAAGAAAAAAAAAGAGAAAAAAAAAGAACACACAAAACAAAAATTCTACATGCTAGCATACAAAGCACGCAAAGACCTGTTTGACGAACTGAAAAGGTCAAAATTATTATATATATACGCGTTTAGCAGGGACGGAAGAGTGAACTGCAGGCGTTCTCTACCCGAGTTTAACCGTGGGGTCGGGACTATCCATGTCTCCGCATACCTTGTTGTGTAGCTTGCATCTCGGGTATGTAGTTCGGCAAGTTTACGTATGTGGTTTACATTTCTACGTGTTTCGAGTTTAAACCGGACACTCAAGCGATATTTATACAAGTTGTGTATTTTTAGCACACCACTTTGTAGAAAGAGATCTTTGCTTGGCGAGTCCCAGGGGACATTGTAAACATGACGAAGGAACTTTTTCTGAAAAATGTAGACACGCTGAAGACAGCTAACCGTAGCTGTGCCCCACACTAGATGGCAGTAGTTTAAATAGTTTAAATCCCTGCATAAATCGAATTAACGTCCGGCTCCTGCCTTTTTTTTTAATTTTCCCCGTACGGTGGGCGGAGTCGACCAACGCGTGGAGTGTCTTTCACCCAGTCCCGTGGCGGCTTGCGGCTCTGCCATCGGCGGAGTAATACGCAGTAATCCGTAGAAGCAAATAGTCCGCGCGTATTTTTATTTCTGCGGGCTTATTCTGCGGCTATATTATCTGCGAATGAAACAATTTATTCACGGAAACCTAAAAAACAAAACAAAGCGAAAGCAAAGCCTCCACGGAGCTGGCTGAAAGGCACTCCACGCGTTGGTCGACTTGGCCCACCGTACGGGGAGAATTCAAAAAATAAAGGCGGGAGCCGGGCGTTAATTCGATTTAATTAAAGAAATCGGCCACACAGGGCAATAAGTCGACGTTTCTAAGAATGCTCGGAACGTGCAGATTGAGTTCCCGCGGCAAAAAAACGAGTTCAGATTCCTCTTCAGTACATCTTTAAACTGTCTCGACTGGACTCACTCACCCATTGTGACCCACGAATCATCTGGGATCACTCGTTTCGACTCCCGAATCAGCTGGGCTCACTCATTTTGACTGAATGCTCATCTGGGGTCACTCATTTCAATGCACGATCCTCGTTCGCATTGTTGGGGACCTCAAGCCTTGCGTTCCCCTTTCTACAACTCACTAATATGCACGCGATAAGCGGGAGATAAATTGCCCGTGCATGTTCTGGCCAAAATTTTTTACACCAACAGCGCAGAGAGAATTATCTTCAGTAAGTCTACAAGCATTCCTTATTTGCACCGAAATTCCCTGCACTTTCGATGAAGCTGCCAATCTGTATCGCTTTCGTAACTATAATATTTATCTAGCATCTGGGCAACGAATTCCACAGTCTACCTCGACTGTTATAGATGATTTTGAACTAAAGAGTGAACAGTTAACTGCGCGAAAGAGTTAGGACACCAGGGAGACACATTCACGACACTTCCCTGGTGTCCGAACCCTTTCGCGCAGTTAACTGTTTAATTCAGAAATGAACCAACTAGCCCGGCAAATCCTTTTGCAATATAGATGATGCCTACAACGGGGGCGTACTCCATATATTTATTTGCGTTTATGTCAGATGAAGTCAAAATAAAAACAATGGATCCCGATACACCCAAATCCGAAATGTGTGGCTCCCTAGCGACGATGGCTAACGCTCGCTCGAACTGGCAAAAAGCTAACACTCCGCAACATCGCTTGCTATTAATTCAGCAAAATACACCCCCTAGTAGGATTAAAGGTTGGCCACTTGGGTAGAAAGACTTGGGGAAATGTTCGTCATTTTTACGGAGAATCCCTAACACCCTTGCTTTCAAGAATAGCGACCTTTAGAATAAGGGAAGTAACTAAACATCGAAGTTTGATTCTCAGCTGTACAGCGTAGCCCTTACAGTATACCTCTGAAGACTAAATCGTCTCGGAAGGCAAGCCTAATCGTTGCCCTCACCTTATACATAAAGTATACAGTGTTTTTGACCTAATACTGTGTACAATTATTTAAAATAGGCTTTTTGAGTTAAAAGATCGCTTTTTAGGCTTAACATTGTCAGCGGTCCAATGCGTCGGATACAGCTGAGAGGTGCTATTTTGCAGGCTGGCTAACTAATATCGAATAGTTTCTTTTTAACTATTATCGTGAGGGTCTTTAATTATTGAGAGATGTGTGACCCACCGAAATTAATATCCCTATCAGGATATAGACTTTCAAAACGCCATTACCGCCGGCGCTGTGGCCTAACAAATTTTGGCTATTTCGACGAGTTACGTACTGTTTAAAGGTTTCTTTGCCTGCAAGCTTTTCGAAAACATGTATTTTAGCGCGATGTAGCCAAAATTTGTTGGGCCACAGCGCAGAGGGCGACCACGTTTTCAAAACTATAAAAACTGTTATGGATATTGCTAATGGTGGGCTACACGCCTATCGGTAATTAAGGAACCAGCAGTAGTTGTTAAAAATTAAACTTCTCTGTATTGGTTAAGCAGCTTTCTAGTTCGCACACCTTAGCTGTTTTCTGGCGCAATTAATACACCGCTGGCACTGATCATGCCGAAAACAGCACTCTTCTAAATCAAAAGGCCAATTTTTAAATATAGTATAAGGTCTTAGGTGATACACCCTGTATATAGAGCTCATGGGGCGTCATTCGTGCGGCGCTATACTGCTGAAGTCCGTGGCGTGGTTATGTTTCGCAAAAGCTGTACAATAATCTACTCCCACAGCGCACGGGCCCTCAAGCCTTTATTACGTTTAACCCAACGTACGAAGCGACAGCAGCATGAATATTCTGGTTTATTTGAAGGGATGTCAGTTTAAACAGGCTAGACTAAAAGGGTACAAGCACATTCTAGTGTATGGAACGTACCGCACCCGTTCTCTAAGGACACATACCTTGCCGAGGAACTTGCCAAGGGTGTATTCCGTCTGAGATTTCGCGTCGACAACAACGTCGGGAAATTCGTCTCTGGTCTTCGCAGTGCCAGTCGAGGTCCCTCTGGCAGGAGACATCACGGGCAGAGGGAACATGATCGCGATTCCACGCTTTTCCCAGCTGCAATGCACACTAACGCAGAAGCACAGCGACTGAGCTCGACGATGCCGTTTCCGACCGGTGCGCGAAGGCTCTGAAAAGCTAGGTTCATAGCTAGTATACCACGTGATCGGGAAGAACTCACGGTATTGGTTGGGGTCACTTGTGGTGGAGAGGTTGACAATGGCCACAATTGGTCGGGCGTGCTCCTTCACGGGGCCAATGGGACTTCGATTATTCGTCTATTGTATACGGCCTAGAAACCCCTTTTCTTGCCTTCTTCTGGGAATAAGCTTTTTAGATACCAACCTCCAGCAGGTCATCGAGGGCTCGGGCTGTTTTGGGTGATATTATCGCACCTTCACTAGAACGCGTTACAGATGCGAAGGCGGACGGGTCCGTCATGCGCTTCACGATAAGCTAGAATGGTTACCGTGAACACTCTGTGCTATCTCAACTAGTGTCAGGTTTCCCTCTAACCCGTGAATCACGATTTCCTGCCAGAGTTACAACAGAAAGTTCCATGCCCGAAAATATAATTAATCGTTTTCCAGGCGGGATTTGGCGTTTGCAGATGACGAAATTGATGTAAGCGCATGTTAGCACGCGATGTTTGAGCCTGTGCATGTTTTTATAAGTGGTTAGGTTTATGGGTGTTTAACGTCCCAGAGCGACTCAGGCTATGAGAGACGCCGTAGTGACTTGATCCTGAAATTTCGAACACCTGGGGTTCTTTAACGTGCACTGATACCGCACCGTACACGGGCCTCTAAAATCTCGCCTTGATCGAAATTCTGCCGCCGCGGCCGGGATCGAACCCGCGTCTTTCGAGTCAGCAGCCGAACACCATAACCACTCAGCCACCACGGCGGCCATTGTTATAATTATTTTGGTGGAAATATTAAACCTGGCGCTAAACTGTGGAGAAAAAACATAGCTGCGGTTTAACTACATTTAAATTTGCTTAGAGAGTGAAAACTGTGGCGTACCGGGCGACTAGACGCGGCTTGGCGTCTTTAACGTTGAGTACGTTCCGTACACTGGATAGGCAGCGCGCCCACCTTTGAAGGTGGCAGTTAATGGTTGATCGCGAGAGTGTGCTCACCCAATGAACGCTGCGGCCTATTGCTGCAGTGCCGCGTGTCTGGCACCACGTTGTCAGCGCTAACGCGTGCAGCCCACATACTTTCCTCAATGTCAACGGAATTTAGAATGTTTGCAAAGCCAACAACCACAATGAACGCAGACGGCCCATAGGTTCAGTGCCGCGTTCCTGGCACAACGTTGTCGATGCCAACAGATGCAGCGGACATCTGTTCCTACTGCTACGCAGCTTAAAGCTCGACTGAGGTGTCCACTACTCCAAGAGGGCAGTTATGCGCCTTTACATTTCCTAAAAACTTTTTCGGTGCAGTTCCGAGTGGCTGGAGGTCGTTCAAGGTTAAAGCGACATGGTCGGCGTAACTCGCGTAGACTGCCGTGGTAAATCTTCCGCTTTAAAAGCAGGTTGCGTGCAGGGACTGTGAAATATTCGCGTGCAGGTGTTGCGTGCTCGACTTAGTAGGGTAGATGGTGAAAGAGGAAAAAGTGCCCCGCACCGGCATTGTAAATGAAAATGGTGGACATTCCAGCCCAGAAAATTGCACAGAACGGGCAGTGGCTTGGGCAAAGTAGAGAAAGTAGGTCAGGGAGCCCGAATCACGAGAAGCTGTGCAAAAGTGACTCATAAAGAGGAGAGTGGTAAAAAGAAGGTTAACAGTGAAAAGCCAAGAAATGAGGTCAGTGACACAAAGAACGAAGAATCTAGGAAGGGACAAAGCCACAGGTTTTGTGGGAACTGCAAGAAATTGGACAAAAGTCGGGGAAGGAGGAGGGAGTATCCACGCGTGCTTATCTCCGGTGACTCAAGGCAGAAAGGGGAGTGGCGGTGTGGATTTTCCCAGAAAGGACAATAAACGCGATACTACAAGATACGAAAATCCCCCTTTCCCCAAGATGGTGGGCGCTTTGAGGAATGAGTGAAAACTGGTCTGCTACCCAGAATTATTGTATGAAAACACATGTGGGGGACGCAGGAGAGATCCGCTTCCACGAGGTCGTATACTTAGAGATGTAAAATTTCAAGAAATTTTGAATGGCATGAAAAAAACCATTCTTTTCGGGTTTTTTTTCATGAAAAATTGGAAATTTTGCAAAACGTGTTAAAAACAGATTTATTTGCAACAGCACAACGATCAATAATAATGCTCCGAAGTTCAGTCGAATATGCAGTTATAGATGTCATATTCTGAAGCCAACTTCTTGTTCTATTGCACCGAGAAGATAAATAATTATTTGCACTCCAGGCGAATATGGAGATATAAATATCGTATTTGTGGAACGAACTTCTTGTTCTATTGCACCGACAAAGGGAACATGAAAACTGATCTATAAGTCACTCCATATTGGATTCAGAGTCACTGCCGCTGGATGCGGCACTACGCGCAGAAGCATGGATCGAAGCTGTGTCCACAGTTAGGTTCGACTACACACACAAGCTTTCGAACGCGTTCCCCTGAAAGCCTGTTGCGAATCCTTGTATGGACGTTTTCGAAACGTGACCAGTTTCGTTCGCAGCTGGCGGTTTATTATGGTATCTGCAGCAGTCGGCAAGCCAGAGGAGTTAGCGGCTGGTTGGTGCAAAGGCCATGCTACCAGGTAGATGGGGCCACGTGCTTCGCATAGTCCCAGACCTCTGTCCTGGATCAAATTCCTGCGGATGTCCTGTACTCTGCTACGTTGTAAATCAAGAAGCTAGGCTTATATTTGACTAGAACCGCTTGCGTGCACAGCAGCCTATTTTATTTATGCCGTGTGTGTCGCGCTGTAGAATTTGCAGTCATTTTGTTCTACTTCAGCCATGAGTTCAAGTATTAGTGTGTTTTTAAGCGAAGCCAGGATCTTATATGTCACCTGGCCTCCAACCCGCGTACTCGCAGCACGAACATTTTAAAAGCACTACCTGGCACCGGCGATGACGACTGCTCTCCAATCGTTCAACGATGCAAACTGTTATAGTTTTCAAAGCAAAAACAAAAACCTAAACTGAAAGCAAGAAATCATAGAACCTTGAAATTGCATTGTGAAATTTTCGATGTTTCTTTCCATTTTTTGTCGTCCGAAAAAAAACGAAAAAAACGGTTTGTTTCCAAAATTGCAGTGTTTTTTTTTTTCAGGCCTTCACTTCTCAACGTATACTCCGCCTGCTTGAAAGCTGTGGCCATCTGTCGTTTGAGCATGCGCTGAGGAAGGTGGTAATTTGATTTTAACCAGTGGAGAGGCGGGCACGGGAAAGGGAATGTTGCTGGGTGTCAGCTCTTGTAAAGGCCACGACCGAAGGTCGGTCCGGGGGCCGCTCATCATGTGTTCACAAGTCGCTACAAACATGTTCGGCGTTCGGCAAGTGGGCACGGCGGACTAGAAAAGCCGCAACGAATTGGTCGAACGAAAGTTGACAGGCAACTTTAAAGTGGTTGGCAATGCTGGGAAGCAGGAAAGAAAAGGAGGCAAGCTTTTGTCCACACCTGTATACCGACCCCATCTATCCAATTTTTCCCCTTCACCTCTATAGTCGCATATACAACTAAAGAATGAATCTGAAAATGCCGTTAAAGGTGTCCATTTAGTCGATGGCGTCTACAAAACCTCCCCTTTGTCGATTGTTTCCCTTTCCCCGTTGATCGGTCTCTTTGGGCCTCCTAGTGCGAAATCGGAACGGGTGGGAGTAGAATGGGGAATAACTAGGACTTAATAGATTAACAGCGGATTCATGGAAATTGATCAAAGTGAGAGACATTTAAGGCAGCCGAAACAATTCTAGCCACCCTACTGATACGCTGAGAAAATTGGGCTGGTTGCCAGACCTAGCGCGCACAGCTTGGCAGCCAGCCGCAAAATACCGCTGAGAAAACCCGCTTGGCATTCTTCGCTTGACCTTTCCACAGAAGACTGTTCCCCGCATAGTAGGGACGTGTGAACACGTGATGCGCGGACCGACCGTTCATCGTGTGACTGGGCCTTTATACTATCTGGCAGCCTACAACATACACTTCCTGACGGCCGGTCGGCCGATGCCCGCCTCTCCGCAAGTTCAAATCAAACCCCCACATTTCCCAGCGCCCGCGCTAACGACAAATAGCAACAGCTGTCAAGCAGGCAGAGTGTATGACCTCGCTGAACCTGATCTCAGCCTGCGTCTGGTTTATTGGGGTTTAACGTCCCAAAGCAACTCAGGCTATGCGAGATGCCGTAGTGAAGGGCTTTAACGTGCACTGACATCGCACAGTACACGGGCCTCTAGAAGTTCGCCTCCAAAGAAATTGAGCTGCCGCGGCCGGGATCGAACCCGCGTCTTTCGGGTCAGCAGCCGATCGACATAACCACAGAGCCACCGCGGCGACCGAATCAGATGAAGAGCGGGAGCTTAGAAAGCAAAGGGAAGGCGCATGACTGCCCTCTTGGAACAGTGGACACCTCAATCGCTCTCTAAGCTACTTGGCGGTAGTGCATTGTCAACATTGAGGCAGAAACGCGGCAGTGAACCTATAGGCCGTCGGCGTTCATTGTGTTATTCATGTTGGCGTTTTTAACGTGCTAGGCTCCGATGATTTTGAGGAAAGAATGGGCGCATAACTGGTGCCCTGGTTAAATGTACACCTAAGTCGGTCTTTAAGCTTCTGTGCTGGTAGTGACAGATGTGGGCTGCGTGCGTTGGCGTTGACAACACTGTGGCACACACGCGGCGCTGCAGCATTAGTCCGCAGCATTATTGGGTGAGCTAACTCTCGTGATGAACCATCAACTCTCACATGACAAGGTGGGCGCGCTGCCTATGCGGTGTGCGGAACGCACTCAACGTTACAGCCGTCAAGCCGAGTCCAGTTGCCCTATACACTGCAGCTTTCGCTTTGTAACTAGGTTCAAAAGTAGTTAAACCGCAGCTATTTTTTTTACAGCGATGCTGCTTGACGGTGTTCCGTTAGTCGCGCGCAGCGGTGTTCGTGTTCTCAGTATCACCCACTGACCCCTGACGCCGCCTGTCGAAGCTGACGACAACTAATGTATTAGTTGTCGCCCGCTCAGACAGTGGGCTTCACGCGTCCGTGGACGATACTAAAACAAACACTTGTTCGCTTGCACGTACTGCAGATGACTGCTGTTCGTTGATTTTTTGGGGGGTTACGTAGAGGACAACAGATACAAATGACGAGTATACTCAAAGTAAACTTAGGCGAACCAAACTCAAACAGCATCGCTGCGTCATCAGTCTTACACGAAAGTGAAATCTGCACTACAGTTTTTTTCTTCACAGTTTATCACAGGCGAATATTTCTACCAGAACAATTAAGAGCATACGCACAGGCTACGACACCGCGTGAAACAGCGTGTTGAGATAAAGTTTATCATCTGGAAATGGCGATTCCCGCCTGTGAACAATTTACTGCATTTCGGGCACGGAATTTTCTGTTGTTATTGTATGGCAGGAAACCGTGACTCATGGGTTAGGAGAAAACCTGACCCTGGCTGAGATAGTACAGACTGTTCGCAGTATCCACTCGAGCTTATCATGAAGCGCATGACGTGTCAGCATTCCCAGCTGACAGTGCTGATGGGTTCCAGTGAAGGTGTGAGGAGATCCCGGAAACAGATTAAGCTTCTGAATAGCCCAGCCGCCTGAATGACCTGCAGGCAGCCGGTATCTAAAGCGCTTATTCCCGAAAGAAGGCCAGGAAAAGAGTTTCTAGGGCGTCTACAATAGACGAACAATCGAAATTCCCTTGACTCAGAGGAGGGCCTCTGCCCGACTAGTGTCCACTGCCCACCTATTCGCTACGGGTGGCGCCAACCAATACCGTGCATCTCTTTTCGTGCACGTGGTACTATGAACCCAGCTTTTTAAAGCAGTCGTGCAGCGGTCGGAGACAGCATCGTCCAGCTCAGACGCTGGTGCTTTTGCGGTAGTGTGCATTGCAGAGCGTGGAATCGCGGTCGCGTTTCCTCTTTTTCGTGATGACTTCTGCCAGAGAGACGTTGTCCGGCACTGCAAAGACCAGAGACGAATTTCCCGCTGTTGTTTTCGACGCGGAATCGCAGACAATATACACCATTGGCAAGTTTCTCGGCAAGGTATGTGTCCTTAGAGAACGGGCGCGGTACGTTCCACACAGCAGAACGTGGTGGTATACGCTTTTAGTCTAGCCTGATTATAACGACATCCCTTCAAAGAAACCAGAAAGTTAATTGCTGCTGTCGCTTCGTGCGTTGGGTTAAATGCAATAAAGGCGTGAGGGCCCGTACACCGTGGAAATAGATTAATGTACAGCTTTTGCGAAACGTAACTATGTCACGGACGTTAGCAAAGTAGCGCAAAGCACGAACGGCTCTCCATAAGCTCTATATACGGGGTGTCTCACCTAAGACTTTACACATTTGTTAAAAACAAGCCTTTTGATTTAGAAGAGCGTTTTTTTTTTCAGAGGATTGTCAGCGGTGTACTAATTACGCCAGAATACAATCAAGAAAAGCGAACTAGCAGACTAGTTAATCACAACTGAATAGTTTACTTTTTAACTATTGCTAGCAGGTCCCTAAGTTACTGAGAGACGAGTAGCCCACTGTTAGCAATATCCGAATCAGTTTTTAGAATTTCGAAAACGTGTTTACCGGGCGCTCGGGCTCTAAAAAGTGTGGCTACATCGCACCAAAATAAATTTGCTTTCGAGAAGCTTGCAGGCAAAGTGACCTCTCTAGTGCGCGTAACTCGTTGAAATACCCAAAATTTGTTGGGCCACAGCGGCGACGGTAACGGCATTTTCGAAATCCTAAAAGCTGATACGGATATTGCTTACCGTGGGCTACACACCTCTCAATAATTAGGGAACATTACTATAATACTTAAAAAATTGACTAGTCAATATCAATCGACCAGAATGCTAGTTAGCACCTCTTAGCTGCACGAGCGTCTCCGAGCCTTGCTAGACAAGGAACTGATCATAGTATGCCGATTCTGCGGGCTGATGCCGACAGACGTTTACCCAATGAGAAATCTTTCTTACTTGTTTATCACACGAACTATTAAGGCTTTACTGGCTTATACTGTCGTCAGTCTGTTAACAAATCGTGTCACACGCGTTTAATTCGGGAACTAAAAAAGACAGAAGATACGAATCGTGGCTTCTGATAGAGGAAGATAAAATGATCCTAGAAGCCAAGTTTGATAACTGTAGGTTAATTAGTTTATTATAGGCAAAATGGCGGAATAGCGCGGACGACTATATAGCCACCGGAACGGTGTGACGGCATAGCCACCGTAAGTCCTCACGGCATAGTGACAATTGCCACAGAATGATCTGAAAACCGCCGGATTTTTATAAAATTAGAAGGAGAAATGTGTAATTAAGCGTAATTAACACTTCAGATCGCCGAAATGGGTATAATTTGGGTATCGATATAGCCACTGTAACGGTGTGACGTCACCCACCGGAAGTCGTCACGCCATAGTGTCCTCGGGTTTCGCCTGTCAACACTTTAGTTGCCAAAGTGTCCTCACAATTTTACCGACATTGTAGACCGCTCACAATGTTATGCCTAAAAAAGAGCTTGTCTAACTTTTTGGTGCATGTACTCTCTCCTCTGCCTTCCTCTTCTTAGTTGGGGAAGATTGGTTACCAGGAAGTGAAATGCGCTGTAACTGTTTCACATGTTGGTGGACACCTCAACCGCGCAATACGGGAAGGGAGGAAAGTAGGAGTGAAAGAAGGAAAAGATAGAGAGGTGTTGTATGGGAGTGCTCCAGACATTTCCACCAGCTAATGATTTCGTCCAGCGGGGGATTTTTAACGTGCACTAACATCACATACACACACACGTGCGCGTTTTGCGTTTCGCCTCCACCGACAAGCGGCTTCCGCAGCCGGATTCGAACTCGTGTGCTCCAGCTCAGCATGCAGCAAGGGCGCTATAACCACTGAGCCATCGCGGCGGGTTCTTCGTTTGGGAGATTTACAGATATAGCACAGCATGTAGACGGGACCACCAGGACTGTGCAAAAACGGGGAAACTCGGTTACAGATGGTGCTGTAAAAAGTTGTCAGTTGCAAGTCATGTTGCTCAGTTTACCAGTTAACGCGATTCTCCTGTTTTCTAACGTCCTCCACTACTGGCATTATTGTGCCAATAAAAGGCACCTTTATGCCTCAAAAAGCCTATGGTGAACAATTACTTGCGAATTCCTCCGAGGCACTATATTTTTGCACTTTTCCTGTCTGGTTGCGTACGACAGCCTCTAAATATACTGAATGGTAGGGAAAACAGCGCTGACGGACGGGACGGAAGAAGGCGAGACAGACACATGTGCTCAGCCCTCTCCAAATATATTGTGTCTGTGAAGAGACAATCAGTATCATCTCTTGTGTGAGTGCCCTGTCTTCGTGAACGAAAGACGTAAGCTTCGTTGTGGTCTGGACCGCCTCGATCCTCGCCCTTTCTCAGAGACCAATATCCTCGGTCCGTGGCTACAACAGTCGACTACCAGTAAGGCTTAGAAGGCACTGCTTTGTTTTTTTGGGAGAGATTGGTTACCGGGAAGTGAAAGGCTCTGTAACTGTCTCACATATATCGGTGGACACCTAAACCGCGCAGTACGGGAAGGGAGGAAGGTAGGAGTGAAAGAAGGAAAAGATAGAGAGGTGTTGTATGGGAGTGCTCCAGACATTTCCACCAGCTTATGATTTCGTCCAGCTGGGGATTTTTAACGTGCACTAACATCACATACACACACACGTGCGCGTTTTGCGTTTCGCCTCCACCGACACGCGGCTGCCGCAGCCGGATTCGAACTCGTGTGCTCTAGCTCAGCATGCAGCAAGGGCGCTATAACCACTGAGCCATCGCGGCGGGTTCTTCGTTCGGGAGATTGACGGAGTATAGCGCGGCTAGTGGAGGGGACCACCAGGACTGTGCAAAAACCGGGGAACTCGGTTACAGATGGTGGTGTAAAAAGTTGCCAGTTGGAAGTCAGGTTGCTCAGTTTACTAGTTAACGCGATTCTCCTGTTTTCTAACGTCCTCCACTGCAGGTATTACTGTGCCAATAAAAAGCATCTTTATTCCTCAAAAAGCGTACTGTGAACAATTACTTGCGTATTTCGCCGAGGCACTATATCTTTGCACTTTTCCAGTGTGTTTGCAAACGACAGCATCCAGATTATTCCTGTCTGGTATGCTTTGTAAACTAAACCGTACTTTTGAAACAAATTTCGGACAACTTTGCCAAAACTAACCAGGCTGAACGGTTTGCTTCTAAGTCGCATATTAAAAGCTATTATACCAGCCCTCAAGCTATAAATCTCTGTATGGTAAAGAGGACCCCTCTCCTCGGCTACAAGGAACTTCTTGATCTTTAGGGAAGCCGTGAGGGCTCTACTATGCGAATGAGAAGCAAACCATGCATCCTGGGTACTTTTGGCAAAGACTGTACCTATGCCCTTCTTCCGTTCGTTCCGTCTGTCTTGAATTTCACGTAGTGCCTATTTTGTGCACTTAGGCGCCAAGCTCATTTTGCCTTCAAGTGAAGGGATCCTTCGCTGAGTGTTTCAGTCACACTGTGCGACAGCAATTGCCCAGCATTCGTTTGGAGAACCGTGCAACAAGGCTGGCATTGCTTTTTCCAGGGCGGACACGCGCATTGCTTCGAGTTTGTGGACAAAAAGGCGAACGTGGTGTACGCAGGGAAGATCGTCTCCGAGGCTCATCTTAGATCGGCGATGGTCCAGTTTTGTGTGAGTTCCTATATCACTGCACGTCGTCTATTCTCCTTCTTCCCTTTCGGTAGAAATTTTGTCGATGGGACACTGACGACAGAATGAAACGATTTTCTGGCCTCGCAGGTGCATCGAGGCGGTCAACGAATAAGTCCATGAATAATTCAAAATGACTACATGTAAAAGCGAGCCAGTTCCAAACCCAAACGTTTAATGGATATGCGCCCTGGGGATACATTATACCGGGTGTCCCAGCTAAATGTAACCAAACTATTAAAAAAGGCGAAATGTCCTAGTCTAGTGAAACCAACTCAGGGTTGTTCATAGTCGCGTGGTCTAGTCTTGAGTATTTTTCTCACTCTTCAAAGTTAATTAACTAGTTAAGTTTAGTTATTGACTTCAGGAAGAAAATGTCAATGCAAAAGTTTTAGATCACCTCGAAAAACCGCTAGTAGTGCTGTTTCCGTCAAGTTACGATTTATGTAGCTTCATTTATTGGCCTTAAAAGAAAGCTCTCACGTGACCAGCTGCTCGCTCACTTCTGTGCCCCAATGTGCACCCAAAGTCTCATCGAAGAGAGGAATTCAGAAAAAACGAATTTTATTCGTTAAGGGCGTCTTGGGACGTTGAAGTGGCACAGTTGTCATGTGGAAGCTTTTTCTTATTGTGCGGGTTATGGTTAAAGGCCGGTAAAAAAACTACTTTACGTAAATATTACTTCTCTGCAAATGTCTCAGTAAGCTGTTTCTCAAAGCGATCTACAACTTTTCCATTGACACTTTGTTCCTCAGGTCAATAATTAAAAAGTTAGTTAATTAATCTTGATTAATTAGTAAACCTTGAAGAATGAAAAAAATACTGCAAACTACGTCAGGCGGCTCTAAACAACCCTCATTTGGTTTGAGACGGCTAGGACACCCCGTGTATTTTAAAAGCTTGGTTACATTTAGCTGAGACACCTGGTATAAGGATCCATTATCCACTTTCGATTTAGTGACTGTTTTTCAGTCGTGCTTCTGCGGCTTTCAAGCGTCAGTAGGAAGCAACCGTCAGATCCGGTCCCATACAAGTCAATGGTGAGGTCATTTCCCAGGGACGCTTGAAAGATGCGGCAACATCACAGAACAACAGTGACTATTGCGATAGGGCCGCATATATTCGAAAGGGATAGTGGATCTTCATAGATTACGGCCCCTGCTTGTAGTTTTATGGCCTTTTCAAAGGCTTACCTAACCTCAGTTTTCGTTGACAGTAACACCTTTCACACGGTAGCGTGTCGAGACAGACCAACTGAAATCTCTCCATGTCCTTTTAATGCTTCTAAAAATTTTCTTTCAACTTTTTATCTGCAGAAGGGGGTCACCAGCGGGGGACAAAATTTACACTTGATTCTTGCAACACAAATAGAAACACAGCCATATAGGTCAAATTACGCTGTGGTAACCGCTTACCTTTGCCAGCGTGGTGGCTTTTGTCATTTCCACGTACGGCTTTATCAATCATAATTATCAGCTTCTAATTGCGCGACTTTTTATTCTTTTTTTACACTTTGTACAAAATTTACGAGGTTATTAATTAAATTGTTTTCTGGAGCTTGAAGATGAAATCGACATCCACCGAAGCCTGCGTCACAAGCACGTGGTTGGTTTCCACGGCCACTTTGAGGACGACAAGAACGTGTACCTCATCATGGAGCTGTGCACATTGCAGGTGCGTCAACGTTCCTGCTCTCGGTGCTTCCCATTTGCCCTGAATTTCTTTGCGTTCATTCGAAAATGTTGCTAAGGTTATAAACGTTCGTTTCTATTTCGTTTAATGGCGCTTAACGTTCCAAAACAACTCAGGCTATGAGGAATGCTGTAGTGAAGAAGTTATTTCGGAATAAATTTGGCCACCTTGTATTCGTTAACGTTCACTGACTTCGCACATCGCACTGGCCTTTAGAATTTCTCCTCCGTCGAAATCCGACGACTGAGGTTGGGATCAGAGTTGTTTCTATCGTCTAAGTGGCCGAGCACTATAGCCACTGAGCTCCTCAGGGTTACGGCTGACTGATCAGAATACCGGTGCGGTCAGAGTTGCATCCATGCAGTAATTAGACTATTTAAAATAGCGCGGACGACTGGACTGAAACAGGATAACCATACTGTCTAGTTAGTGTGTATGAAACATAATGAAACCAGAGACAAAGAAGTTCGGCATACACTAAACTATTTTAACGTGTATAAATGCGAAAGCATTGGTGTCCCTGGGTGCTTAACCCTGCTTAATTAACCCTGACCTATACCACCGGCCACCGTATCCCCACAAACTTCTCAATCTCATCCACCCACCTAACTTTCTGCCGCCCCCTGCTACGCTTGGCTTCTCTTGGAATTCACTCGGTTGCCCTTAAGGACCACCGGTTATCATGTGTTCGCATTACGTGGCCCGCCCTAGTCCATTTCTTCCTCTTGATTTCGACAAGGATGTCATTAACCCGCATTTGTTCCCTCACCCACTCTGCCCTCTTCCGGTCTCTTAACGATACAGCCATCATTTTTCCTTTCATAACTCGCGGCGTTGTCCTTAACTTAAGCTGAACCCTCTTTGTTAGCCTCCGCGTGTCGGCCCCGTAGCTGAGTACAAGTAAGATACAGCATTTGTATACTTTTCGCTTGATGGATATTGGTAAATTGCTATTCATGATCTGAGTGAGACTGCCATATGCGCTCCACCCCATTATTATTCTTCCAGTCATTTCGCTCTCATGATCCGGATCAGCGTCTCATTCATTGCTTACCAAAGGGTAACGTTGAGTGCGTGATGCTGGCGTGCGATTAAGCGTGTGCCATGTGCGGGTTACCAGACCGCCGGCGCGCCGGTCGCACCTTCAAGGGTCGTCCGCAGGCTTCATTAGCGCATTTACTTCACAGTCTCTGGAGGATGTCCTCCAGCACCGCAGGACCCTCACCGAGACGGAAGTGCGGTACTTGATGCGCCAGCTGCTCCTGGCCTGCCAGTACCTGGTGCAGGAGAAGGTCATCCATCGAGACCTGAAGGTCGGGAACCTGCTCCTCACCAAGGGCTTGCAACTCAAGGTGGCCGACTTCGGGTTCGCCACACGCCTCTACTTCAAGGAGGAACTCAATATATCCATTTGCGGCACCGCCAACTACATGGCCCCCGAGATGCTTAACCTGAAGGGCTACAGCCATGAAGTGGACATCTGGGCCGTCGGATGCATCTTGTGAGTCTCTCAGGGCCGGATAAAGAAAAATGGGGACCCTGGGCAAATGGCATATAGGCCCCCTCTCTCTTTCCCTACAATGACCTCCCTGCCCTCTGCAACACTACTGGAATTGCCGGAATACACCCATGTTTCATTGCAATTCCACGAAAATAAAAAGAAGTGCGATCAATGGGACTCGTGCAACAGTAACGCATTAGCATTAGTTTTACAGCGCACAAAACACAACGCGACTCTTGGAACGCGCCGCGACACGTGTCCGTCTGCGGCCGAGCGCCGAACGTCTCGGAAGAGCCACGTGGTGCGACCGACAACTTGTGTGGGGCTGCATGGCAGCCCGCTGCGCTCGCCGCCCACTTTCCTCTTTCAATGACTCCGTGAACAACCAGACAGACGGGTTTTTGTTCGCAGCACTGTTGCAATGCTAACGCATTAAAAAAAAGCAGGCTGAGCTAGTTTCCTACAGTTGAGCTGGGCGCTCCAGCAGCGACTAGGAAATAGAAACACTCGTTAATTAGTGCTCCGAGAAGGTATTATTAAAGGTTATTAAAATTAGTTTGATTACACGATGGACGTTTACTACTACCCTCATGGGGCACATTTGAATAGCAGAAGTTAAATCCTGGATCAGTGATGAGCGTGCTCGACTCAGCACCCGGGTTCAAACCTAGCTACATGGCGGTCGCGTTTTGATGAAGGCGAAATGCAAAAAGGCGCCCGTGTGCTGTGCGATTTAAGAGAACGTTAAACATCCCCATGTGGTCGAAATTTTTCCTGAGCGCTCCACAACGGCACTACTTTTTTTTTTTGCTGCCGCGGTGGATCAATGGTTATGGTGCTCGGCTGCTGACCCGAAAGATGCGGGTTCGATCCCGGCCCCGGCTGTCGGATTTCTTTGGAGGCGAAATTCTGGAAGCCCGTGTACTGTGCGATGTCAGTGCACGTTAAAGAACCCCAGCTGGGAGGTCGAAATTTCCGCAGCCCTCCACTAAGGCGTCTCTCATAGCCTGAGTTGCTTTGGGACGTTAAACCCCCTTAAACCGATAAACCAACGGCACCTCTTTCTCTCCTTTCATTCAGACCTTCCTCCCTCCCCTCAAGACATGGTTGAGGTGTCCACCTAGAAGTGAGGCAATTACTGCGCCTTTTATTTCATCGGAAATTAAATTCCCCCTGGCTCTACAAAACCAACCCCAAGAAAAAAGAACGAACAAAATAAATTGTCAGGACCGCGGCTATCACATTTTGCTGGAGGCGAAATGCTAGAGGCCCGTGCACTATTGCGATAATAGTGCACTTTGAAGAACTTGATGTGGTCGAAACTATCCGGAGGATTCCACTACGGCGTCCCGGATAGCCGGACTTGATTTGGGATGTTAAACCCCATAAACAAGTGTTTCGCTTTGGCTGCCGGAGCACAAAGTGAAACCGTGGGACTTCCAAGAAGCTAGCATGCACAGCCTGATTTGTTTTTCAAATTTGGCAAGGAGAAAACCCGGTGCATATAATAATTCTGGCACCCATTCTTCATATGTGTGCGAAATTCGAACAATCCACCCGTGTATCTGAGAGAAGCATTCTACGGTGCGCATTTTTCTCAACAGTCCGTATATGATACTCGTGCAAGTAGACACCGCTTCAAATTCCGCAGCGCATTCTAGTTTCGTTTTTGCCTACCCTGCTCTAATAATGCTTGTGACGCTAAAATGTCGCATTTCCTTATATTTGTAAACCATACAGAGGGCGCAAAGCAAGTTTTTTTTTACATCTAGCACCGCACTGCATATTAGCGGATATGTGTGGTTTTAAAAATTAATTAGTGCATTTTTAGCCGATTATTAAAGCTGTTCCAGCAGAATGCTTGGCGGTGAGGCGGGAGTCCCACCTGTTATGTCGACGGCAGGATTCTCAAAAACACCACACCTTCAGACGCCACTGGACGGGGGGATTGACAGAAAACCACGAAAGCCTTTCCGCAATCCGTAAGCAAACGCATCTATCGCTTCGTAAGAAAGGGGGCCCCGTCGGGGTGGCAGCTCGACAAGCTACCCCCCACTGATTAGGCTAAACAAAGTTGCTTAAGGTGGGTGCCCATCTCCTCGTTCTGGTTTTCTCGCTTCATACGTGTCACTCAAAGTTCCATTGCCCACGGTTCCATACGCTAAGCAGGTTAGAATAAATGGGCCCCTTCTCCTGCTATCGGAGGTGAGGCCCTGGCCTGCAGCCCCCTTAGACCCCCCCCCCCCCCCCCCCCCTCATTCCAGCGCCGGTCTCTCTCAACTGCGCAGAAATGTCTTCAGCTCTTTTAATACTTCCAATGACAGCTCGCAATGCACATATCGTACAGGTACTAACCCGTCCGTAAATGCATTAAAGGCGTAGGCTACCGTCCGAAATGTGAATATAAAAACTGAGAAATTCTTTCCTATCTTTGCCTATATTGACAGTAACGTGGGAAGAACTCATGCCCGAGGCATTTACTTATATTTTCATCTGGCGAAGCAAGTCGGGCGTGAGTGGACGGCGGTGATGTGTTCTGATCAAACACCGTAGCTTCGCCTGCAGTCAGGTTACGTCGTGTAAAATAGATGTGAATTTTGCGAATGAACTAGGCGGTATTACAAAGGGTTAATTTAAGTACAGCAAATTTCCGGCGGCATAATTTTTCGTATTTCATCTAGTCACCGTATACCGCAGAGTTCAAGTGTGCTTGTTCATTCCAGTATACGTCGACAGGTGTGCTTTTATCAATATAAAACACTTGCGCATATCTATGATAGACATCATTACCCTTAATTTTTACGGTTCTTGAACTTTCGTAATGCTTTGATTTTTGTTTGCGATAAAAGCTGGGAATCAGTAAACGGGGCGCTCATTATCGTAATGGTGGGAAACAGCTCAGACTGGACGAGAGACAGAGAATGAAGCAGACGTCAGATGCGCTTCTTCCTTCGTTCCTGTCTCATCGAGTCCAGGCTGTTCGTCATAATTATGAAATTACGCCACTATCTTAAAGTCGTCTTTGCAACCCTTATTACCACCAACTTAACTGGCGGGCAGTCATCTCGTCCTTCCGCTGACAGGCCTCTGCATGAAGTCGGGATTCGCAGAAGCCGGCACAGACGGGAAGCGACGTTCATGTGTCGAGAAAATGGGTTTGAAAAGTTCCAGCCGTGATTCCTGGGTACGCAACCGGGTATGCGTATCTTCAAGCAAAGAACTTACGAATGCCAGAGAGAAAATATTGTCCATAAAATCACTGTGCGGTCCCTCTAAATGTTAAGAAACAATGAGATCACCCCCTTCACGTTCAAATCCAGGCACTTAGGTGCATC
Organism: Amblyomma mixtum; assembly: GCF_055824585.1. NCBI lineage: Eukaryota > Metazoa > Arthropoda > Arachnida > Ixodida > Ixodidae > Amblyomma > Amblyomma mixtum. The sequence continues at coordinate 336,015,818 of NC_143014.1, read as the reverse complement.
ACGAGCGTCGTTTGCCCGCTCTTAGGTTAGCATTTCATGGCGACTGGTTGGTAGGGGTCTCCTGTAGCATTGCTGTGCCCGCACTCCTTGGAGCTGTGGCGTGCTGAGATGGCAGACGGTGCGGACACTGACAGGCCGCGAACTGCTCTCCGCAGGTACAAGCTGCTAGTTTGGCGTCCCCCTTTCAGTTCGTCGTCGAAGGCGACGATTTACGACAGAATCAAGAGGAACGAATACAGGATACCTTCGACCGTGTCCCCCGACGCGAGCGCCCTCATCCGGTGGATTCTCCAACCGGAACCCGCAAGGCGGCCCAGCATCGAAGCCATCATGCACCACGAGTTCATGACAACAGGTAGGCCTCATCTTGCATCTCTATACTCTGTATGTCTGTGTGCTATAGTGCTTCCATCATGGCTACTGTTCTTTTTTATGCGAAGCATATTACTAGAGGTACACTACAGCCCTTCGCCGTGGTTACGCGCCGTGCACACCACGCGGTACAGTGACGTCACCCCACATGACATACCACGTGCCACATGTCGTCACGACAGAGGAAGATGGGGTCCACTTCGCGCCGTCGCTGTGGTTGCACGCCGTGCAGACCACGTGGTATAGTGACGTCACACCACGTGACATACCACGCGGCACATGACGTCACGACAGATCGCCGTCACGCGCTGGGAAGGGAGAACGATGCCATCGCACAGACACCGGAATGTCCTCGAGCGGCATTCCCGCGCATTTCGAACGCGCGTTCACACTCGGTGTAGGTGAAACGCTAGCTCCACCGGGCAGGCGGACGCGGCTTCCGTGGCAATCCAGGCGCCCACGCAACGCGCGTCTCGGGGTTAGTCGGCGTTCCGCTGTAGCCATGCCGTTGTCTTCCCCCACGACGAAGGCTTCTAGTGGTTGTATTAAAATGACCAAGTATTCAACGAAGGAAAGCCATGTATTACCAAGCCTAGCCATCAATATGCTTCGCATCTGACCAGGGTTAACCAAGTTAAGCCTCAGCAATTTTTTTTTTGCAACGCTAGAGCGTTATAGCTGACGTTCGGCGAAAACGCCGCGCTCGTTGTCACTAATAGGTGGTGTCCAATCTGAACGAGCCGCAAGGAATGCTGGGCGCGTGTACGGCGCGTGTACGTGTGTACACGCGCCGTGTACACACGTACGGCGTGTACGGCGCTCTGCTTGAAATGCGGATTTGCCAAGCTTAAATTCGCTCCTAATAAGTTAATACGCGCGAATGAAGTCGTAAAAAAGGTCAGCATGCTCTACGTGCATTATTATGCCCACGCTCGACGTTCCGTATTGGAATTAAGGGCTGAAAAGCGTTGTAAGTGCGAACGTTTCGGCATGCTTCGTCTGTTCGCGCTGAAGTTTAGGACGCTTCATTCACTCGCTGAAAAGTCCGCTTCTTGTTACGGTTATCATATGGCTGCTACATAGTTCTCTAATATATATTAGAGTACATATTTCCTATAGGTTTCGCGCTTCCAGGCGCTGAATATATGGACTACCAGCAACCGCAGCCTAGCATTACGTACGAGCGCATATTGTAGCAGGGTGGCTACGACGACAAGGAGCTTGAACCGTGCAAATCCGCGGAGGACTTTCGGTACTTTTTCTATACACGCCGCAGTGGCCTAGCGGTTAGGGCGCTTGGCTACTAAGTCGGAGGACCCGATCCGGGACTCGGCGGCCGCGTTTCCGATGGAGGCGAAGCGCGAAAGGCGCCCGTGCGCTGCGCGATGTTAGCGCACGTTAAAGAACTCCCGGTGGTTCCAATTAATATGGAGGCCTCTACTACGGCGTCCCTGTTTGCCCACGAGTCGCTCTTCCTCTCGAAAGTCTGTGAACTTATCAATGTTTTACAACCTTAGCAAGGGGCAAAATCTGTTTTATTGTCGGCTCCTGTACTTGTCAGCTTAATTGCTTTCATTGCATATTTGCTATGCTTTATGGAATAATTACTGCAGAAGCTGGCATTCTTAACAACTCTGTCATGTGATTTAATTTTAGTTGAGCTGTAATGGAAAAATGCAACTGCATTACAAATGTGTTGAATTAATTCAGCACTACTGTAGTCTTTCTGCCTGTACGAATTATGCCCCGACAAGCATGCACCGAGACTTTGTGGCTGAAAACCTCCACTTATGTGCGCCAAGAGCCCAGATGGGAAGTTACATGGCAGCTATTCCAGCAGTGAGAGGCGTCCACTTACTGCAGCTTTGGTGGATGCACAAGAACTTTTCTCACAAACAAAATTGACTATGCATAGTTATGCACTGCAACTGCACTGCAATGCATTTTACACCCTGCATGGTGGTGTGGGACATTACAAGCCATTTACATTTAACTTGCACCTCTGAATGTTAAGAATTTCTGTACTCGATTTCCCGATGCTGGCTGCTGCATTAGGTAGATGAAAAAAATGTACAAAAATAAATGCTTTGTTTTGTGTCATCTCTTGAACATTCACTAGCTTCAAGGATGTAAAATCAATGTTGCTTCCCATGAAAGCAGAGGAGAGCCTGTAGCCATTTTGCTGTCGTGTACTTCGTGCTCTGAGCCTAGTTGAAGGAGAACCACCAGCCTGTGTACAGACAGATGTCGCCAATGGTTGGCACGTCAGCTGTTGATGCCTAGCTATGTATAGAAATGTGGAGATGTATAACTTACGCACTGTATGCACAATGTTCAAGGTAATGTAGGTAAGTAACAACACTAGCAGCTAGGCAAAAGATGAGCTTGCCTTCTATTTTTCCTAATAAAAACCTAAGGCCAAAACAAGGCATCAAAGCCTGCTACAGAGCTTCACTACAGGCACCACAACACGCACTACAGCGCTTGTCTCTTCTCCTTTCTTTGTTTGTGTTTGCATGCTTTGGTGCTGCTCCTTTTCTTAGATTCAAAATGCACCAACTAGCCCCAAAGGAAGTTTTATTGAACGCAAACAAAGTCAGGCACAAAGACAAAACAGTAAGCAACAGGAGCCAAAAGCAGAACAAGCTCTTGACGTGGGCAGCTTTACTGTTGAACTGCAAGAGGAGCAAGTTTCTCAGCTATTAACGAGAAACTCTTCTTGTCCTGTAGGTATAACATCATATCTTTGTCTTGGAAAACCTTTCGCAGCGCATTTTCTACAGCATGTAATAAATGAGTTTAATGCAGATCTTTGTGACAAATAGTAAATTATAATAAATAGTATGGTCGAGCGTAAAAAAATATCATGCTACAGCTTTTACAGCACACACAGAAGCTTGATACGAGTTGTTTTCAGAATCTTCTACAAGTCCCTGTTACAAAGTCTTGTGCAATGTTGAACAAAAGGCATTTGAATCCAGTTTTAGCTTTGGCGTTAACAATGCCGCACAGCTTGCACATTGATAAACCATCCGTAAGACACTAGTGATAACAAAAAGTCTGGAATTACTGAACACAATGCGTTCCTTGGCTTTTTAATAAAAAAACGTAATTTTATAGCATGATTATTACTCTTGATAGTTATGTACCCAACGACCACTAGACCAGCCTCTGCCTTCCTTGTAGCATCTTGCACTTCTTGAAATCACCAATGTACCTCTCAATTAGTCAATCATTAAGTGCAATATTACTACATGCAAACATGCAATGCATCACATATGCAAGCTATAGACGTAGACATTTATTTACTTCATATGCATGTTCAGCACATAAACAGTGTGCAAATGACACTTTGCTGCACAGTGAGAGTTCAGTATTATAGCATTTGTGTCAGATGTCAATTCTACTATGTTCTGTACAATGAACGGTGAAAAACAGCTAGGTTATGTTGGCTGCCATTTATTTTTAATCGTGTTATCCTGAAGTGAAGCTTTTCCCAACTTACTGACTCAGAGTATGAAAAGAAATGCGGTTAATAATTCTTATCACTTTCTAATGCGATCACCTTGTCTGTCAGCCTCCTTCTCCGCACACAGGAAACGAAGAAACATTACTGCAACATGCGGGTCCACACAAACAGGGAACTTGTGTGTAACAGGTTGCTTAATTATAATTTTCGACACTTGCTGCGTGCTCATGTCGACTAGTGTTCTGGTGAAAACGTGTTTCAGTTTGAGCATGAAATTAGCGAAAATGGCCTCATAGAACAATTTATAACTGAACGAGATGCCGCCGTACGTGGCCGCGGTGTCGCCGTTTCGACAGCTGACGGCAGTAACAACACACTCCTTAAGTATTAGCTATGAATTCGAGCTACTCGCATTCAGCGCAAATGTCTAGGAATAATCGTCCTGTCCTTTAACATCTTAAGTTGTCACGCTGTACTGACGGAGGCTGAACATCATATATTTGCAAACATAGCCCGCGCGGTGCTGCCGCCGTCATGTGAGAACGGTTCTGGCACATAGCCGAAGTCTTCCGAGCGAGAAATTGGTGCTCCTGAAGGAGATAAACAACCTACTTTACCGAATTCTTCAACTTCCACAACGCTTTCAAACTCTGCCGCCAACAATATGCTCGAAGCAGAGCATAGGGTTGACCGTCGCAGGCAGTCTGCCAGCGGATCGCAACGGCGCACTGTTCTTGCCGTTCCCTGTAGTTGATGGCACTCGGAACATGTTGCATTCCGTTGCAATGAAGTTTCTGCAGGTTGCGGCAGCGCACAACATCCTTTTTCCAGCAATGTGAGAGCCAGTATTAAGAAAAGAAAGACCGAAACCGCACGTCTGCAAGCAATGCCTACGCAAACCAAACGACGGAAAAGACCCGGAAGTTCAAATTCAGGTGACAAAGCTGCGCCGTGACGCAATGTCCGCTGTCAGTTGGACACCACCTATTTAGGATTGTTCGGCAGAGGTCGTGACGTCGCACCACAGTCAACCAATGAGAGTGAGGCATCATATCGGACACGGAGAACAGAGGGGTAGGCGGGATGGCAGACGCGCAGAAGTCAGAGCTTGCGGAAAGTTTCCCCTGCTCTTTTCTTTTTATGAGAAGCATACTACTTTAGCTACCACTTTAGCCCTTCACCGTGGTTATGCGCCTCCAAATCACGTGATACGTGACGTCACACCATGTGACACGATGACGTCACGACAGTAGAGAAACGGGTGCCCGCCTTGCGCCGTCGCTGTGGTGGTGCGCCTCCAAATCACGTGATGCATGACGTCACACCACGTGACACGATGACGTCACGACAGTGGAGAAACGGGGGCCGACCTCGCGCTGTCGCTGTTGTTGTGGGCCTCCAAATCACGTGACACGATGATGCCACACCACGTGACATGATGACGTCACGGCAGTGGAGAAACGGGGGCCCACCTCGCGCCGTCGCCGTGGTTGTGCGCCTCCAAATCACGTGATACATGACGTCACACCACGTGACACGATGACGTCACCACAGTGGAGAAACGGGGGCCCACCTCGCGCCGTCGCTGTGGTTGTGCGCCTCCAAATCACGTGATACATGACGTCACACCACGTGACACGATGACGTCACGACAGTGGAGAAACGGGGGCCTATCTCGCGCCGTCGCTGTGGTTGTGCGCCTCCAAATTGCGCGACACGATGTTGCTTCGCATTCTCCAGGCTTAACCAAGTTAAGCCTCAGCCATTTTTTTTTTGTTTGCGAGTCAAGTCTTGTGACAGAGTGCATGATGTGACTCTCGGGGTAGGGGTGCAGCGATGGAGCGCTTCTAAAAAGAAACAAAATAAAGGCGGAGGTTCGCTTTGGACGGGTGCGTACCGTAAAATTGTTTCTGGAGTTTCGGTGGAGGGCTGCGTCAAGGGTAGGGAATTTTCCATATGTACCAATGTCCGATCACTCTTTACTCTCGTGCAAGCTTAATTCGAAAGAACACAGAGTTATGTCACTGATTGTACTAGTTCGTGTTAAAGCGAAACATTGGGTCTTCCCATACAGATCGTTTCCACAACGTCAAATTTCTCCTTTAGTGTGTAACCAATAATCCGACGGGAACCAACCTCGCGTAAAATCGTCCGTTGTCTGTTCCCTTGTCTGTTCGCAGCTGGCCTAGCGCGAGCACTCCGTCCCGCGGCACTGCCCGCAAATCGTCGTCTGCTACGTAGCAGAAATCCGCGCTTTCGCTCCGATTCGAATGTAACCTCGTGTTCCGTATTCACCTGCCCCTGTTACGAAAAATTCCGCTGCGCAATCTACTGAACTATATGGGCTCAAAACGCCGACTACAAGGTACCTTATGATGGTCTTCGTCTTTCGATAAGTAATTTAACATCTAAAATTGCCTGCATTTTCGGGAATCGGCGAAAAACTGCATTCAGCTGCGGGAGAACTTTTTGTCCAAGCGAGCAAAGAAGCCACTTTGACAGGTTGCGCCATCTGGCGAGCGGTGAGGCAACCGATGTCACGGCTTGGGGCTGGAATGTGCACCTCGCGCGGTTTCTTGGGATGTGCGTGTCGTCTGCTCCTTGAAATTAACTCCGCTCGCCAGATGGCGCAGTCTGTCAGACTGGCTTCTTTGCTCGCCTGGACGAAAAGTTCTGCCGCAGCCGAATGCACTTTTTCGCCGATTCCTGAAAATGTACGCAAGTTTAGATGTTAAATTACATATCGAAAGACGAAGACTATCATAAGCTACCTTGTAGTCGGCGTTTCAGCCCATACAGTCCAGTAGTTTGCACAGGAGAATTTTTTCTAACACGGACAGATAAATACGGAACAGGCGGTAGTAAACATTCTCTGTAGTTTTCCCTTTTGCCAGAACTGCTAATCACCTCGGCTTTAGTTTATGGCATTGATCCACCTGCACAGGCCCGGAATGCTCTTCGCCCTCTCCTTCCAGGCCTGCTTCCTGCCCACCTGCCTGCATCCCGTGTCACAACGGAGCCTCACGTGGACGCCGTCGGCACCGCCTTGGACACAGACGACAGGAAACCCGTCTCGGAGTCCATGGAGGGTTGGACTTTGTCTCCGACTGAAAAGGTCCACATGGGAACGGCTGCACTTATTTAATGCTTCAACAGCTCCAGTTTTTTTTGTGTATTTCTGCAGTTGTTACAAGTATTGTAACCATTGTTTTATTTCCGCAATACAAATTTCAGGAAACTTTTCTTTCAAACTTTGAGGCATCCTGTTTCTTGTTGACATGCACTGTCAATCCTTTGCCATTGGAGTACATCTACAGATAATATATTTTTGACAATCCTTCTGTCGTTACTGGCAAGCCTGTTATTGGGCTCCGAAGGTGGATTGCGGTGAATGCTACGGCTGTGATGCGATTTTAATTTTTATGTGTCCAACTTTTTAATAAATATTTGTACCCAGTGCATTGTATCCATTTGCACTTTACGAAAAAGACACGTTATCCTCTTTTCGACCATACCAACTGGGAACTGTGATTCACAACTATGCTATCCCAGGTGGCCACTTTGTGGAGGCTACTAGAGTTACTGTATACATATACAGTAACTCTAGAGGCTGCCAGATGGTAGCGCCACCTATGAACGAGCGCGCCAGCTATCGGTGGTGGCCTATAACTTTTTGTTTAATGTGTTGTTACTTATTTTTAATCCTGTGGGCCTCTTTACGAGGCCTGATAGCAGGTGGGGAAACACAATTTGCACACTCAGTTCGAAGCTACGACGAGACAAGCAGCATAAAACGCAACCACACGGCGGCAAGAAGAGACACATGATCAGAACAGAGTTACAAATAAACTGTTAGACCATGTTGAATAGGGGGGAACATTTATTTATTTATTCAAAATACAGGGCCCAGAAGGGCATCGAGTAAGGAGGCAAAATGGCGGATCAAGTACGATAGGAACAATTAAATACATCGCGCCATACAAGCAGTGGCGGTCTCAGAGATTGGTTTTGGGGGGGGGGGGGGCGGGGGGGAGGACTTCTGTATACAAGGTAAGAAAAAGGTAGAAAAAAAATTTATTTACCTTTTATTTGTACAATTATTGGGCGTTGTTTGAAAAATAAATGGCGAGAGATAGATGTTATACCATAACTCTTGATTGGAGTGTTAACGGTTGCTTGAGCAATATTCAATTCCATGCCGGGGGAAAACAGGTTTGTCGGATAAGATATTCGGCCACAGTGGGTCCAGCAAGGTCAAAGCACCTGTCCAGTCATTTCACGAGCCCGGTTGGCGGCATTCATTACTCACTTCGGGGAAGGCCGCTTTCACCGTCGAAGGACCCCCCTTCCTGCCAATGGCGTCGGCCGATTCTCAACCCTGCTAGCCTGTCAATGCAGGGAGCTACGCGACCATACAGGAAGGGGTCCAACTCCTATCATGGAGGGAGGGGACTGTCAACTTTTATCTGCCGCTCCATGCATAGTCACTCTATAGTATGCTCATGAGAGTTTACCGACGGTATTGCCTGGAAGGAATCCTTCAACTGGGAAAAGCCGCTTCGTCCTTGAGTTTTACTTTGCACCCTACGCTTCCTTCACTCAGACTCAACTTAACGCTCTCGAGACTGCCCTTGTGGGCCTCTACAAGGCAGCTCTCAACCTCCCTATCACTACCTCTACCACTAAGCTCTTTGCCACAGGCCTCTTCCATCCTCTTCGTTCTCTTCTCAGTCTCCATCGTGACTCGCAGCTTGCCCGGCTTTCCCTTACCCGTCAGGGTCAGTGGTTATTGACTCAAGCGGGTATCTCGCCCATTCCAATCTCCCCGTTTACCTCTCCTATTCCCACCCCCGCCCCCAATCTTCGTATCCTTCCCCTCCCGACCAACATGTCCCCCGTCCTGCACGCCGGACGTCGTCATGCGGCCGCACAGCACCATTCCCCTCTCTTTGATACCCAGGGTGTAGCTTACACGGATGCCTCCTTCGTGGCTCCTCGAGGTTCCTGCGGCTACGCCCTGTACCATCCACACCTCCCTGCTCCTGAAACCCACACCAGCGGGCCGTATCTACACCCTCCAGACGCATTGTCCCTCGAGGTCCTCGCCATTGCGCATGCCCTCCAGTCATTTTCCCTCCTTCCCTCTCTCCAAGAGTACACAGTCTATTCGGACTCACAAGCCGCTATACACCACATACAGAAACGCACCCTGACCCCTTCTCTCCAACAGGAGGTCGAACGAGCGGTCTCCGCACTCCAGCCTTCCATCGTTTTCCTCCGCTGGGTCCCTGGGCATTCAGGGATTGACGGCAATGAGCTGGCTCATCAGCTCGCCCGTGACACACTTTTCCGGGCACCGTTGATCCCCTGGCCCAAGCCCTCGGAGGACGGTGGGAGACTCACCCTTCGCCGCACCATAAAAGAGGTCTACCTCGAGCTCCGCCTCGACAAACGCCTTTACCCTCCCCCTCATCCATCACTCACAGTGCCGGAGGCTCGCCTTCTTCGGCACGTTCAAATGAATGCAATCATCACCCCGTCTCGCCTCTTTCTCTATCGCTATCGATCGGACCCTTCCTGTCCCAACTGCCCCTGTATCTATGCGGACCTGGCCCATTGCCTATTCTATTGCCCGGCTGCTCAGCAGTCGGGTTCCTTCCCCCCACCCTCTCTATCCATCACCACCTGGCTCGACTGGCTTGGCGCTGAAGGGGAAGAAGAACAGCTTCTTCTGCTCGCCCAGGCGGTCGAAATGCTCGGCCTGTAAATTATGGTCGATTAAAAGTCTTTTACTACTACTACTATCTGAATGTAGAAAAATCCTGTTGCAAGTGTGAAGTTTTAGCTTAGACTAAATAAAAGCATCAAATTAACCATCGAGAGTAAATCCACCGGATTTTTCAAAATTGTTTCATACACTCTACGAAAAAAAAACTTACCCAGGCGGGAGCAAAAACAACTATAAGAACGTGGGTGGCGCTGGTGAACACTCCCAAGGTTAGATTATTTGTAAACATAAATACCCGCGAAAGCAGAAGATTTGACAGCCGTCGCCGTAGCTCAGCGGTAGAGCACCGGACGCGTAATTCGGAGGTCGTGGGTTCGGATCCCACCGGCGGCATGTGGTTGTTTTTTCTTCTGCTTTTCTAATCAATTAGCTTTAAGCGATAACGTACTCAGTAGTATTATAAATCGATCAACTCCACAAAAAAAAAATTAATTAAAAAATCCCCTGTGCCCCTTGGTTTCTGTGGCTGTTGGCTTCTCTCATATTCATATTTATAACGAGCCCCTCATTCCCCTTCCCTTGTTTACTTAATAGTCCTCAAAAGACCGTTAGTCCTACATTTGCACACGGCACTCTTCTTGCCACAAGTGTTCGCCGTCTTGAATAAGCAGCGCGAACGAAGACAAGCACAAAAGACAAGGAAACGGACGACACAGCGCTGACTAACAACTGAGGGTTTATTACTGATCATACAAGTATAAATACATAGATATCGGCAGTGTGGAAAGATACAAAGTGCGAAAAAAACATAAATGTGACAACCGCAGCAGAAGCATGCTAGAAATCAGCAGAGATTATCAGCCCCAAGGAGTGACAGCTGATTTCTAGCGTGCTGATTTCTAGCAGAGATGGAAGGATCGGCCGAAAAGCCGCGAGGATCCTCTTCGAACAAAAACAACACAGACATGGATCAAACAACACAAACATTCAACACACAATCATTTGGGTCCCTGACACTGGGGTTGAGGGAAATCTCATGGCAGACACTGTTGTCCGAGGGTTCACGAACCGGAGGGCGGATTTGCCGGTGGGACCCTTCAGCACGCCAGAATCTTACGGGGAGGCAATGAAGGCGTTGTTGGGAGCGCGCAAGAAGTACTCGGCTCCGACGGATATCCTCAACAGAGAGCAGGCCACCACGCTCAGACGACTACAAACAGACATCTACCCAAGCAGAGCCATGTATAATAAAATGTGGCCGATCAGATTCGCGAAAGAGCGCGTGTGGTGTGGGGGCTACGCCACAACGTACCACGTTACCTGGGGCTTGTTGGGACTGAGGCATCCCACCGCTGCCACCACTGTTGGGACTGGGAGTCCGAGCCAGGAAACGGTCGAGGCGACGGTGAGTAAAATGACTTTTATGTACAGTATGTACAAGGGCTTTTACATGATACAAGGGCCAATAGCACCACGGGCTAGCACAAAGAAGAAGGGCGGCCTCGGCGGCGAGCGTAGCTCCGGCGTGATGGCTCTTCTGCTGCCCGTCTGCTCCTCGGGTTCAGCGCGGCTCCGTTTTTATAGCCGCCCGCTGACGGTTGCGGCAGCCAGCAGTTCAAATCCTCCAATCAGGTCGCAGCACTGGCCACCGTTCAAATTAGACCAATGGTCGATAGGCGCCGGCCGGCGACGAGACGGAGGAGCCCGCTCCGACGGAGAGGCGGGAAAGAGGAAGGGTCCGCGTCGGCGCCGGCGAGACGGCATGAGTCACGCTGCACGCCGCGACATGCCCGAGAGAGCCTGGGTACAGTGGCTGTGTAATCTGGGCCTGCTTTGAGCGACGGCGGGCGCGCAGCGCTTGTTTCCAGAGAGGCCAGCCAGCGAAATGTGGGCGCCGGCACTACAGGCTGTGAAAAAAACCCTTTATTACCAAAGATAAATAGCCCTAGTCTAGAGCAGTGGGAGGCCCTCCTGACTGATTCCGACTCGAGCACACAGCTTATGCTGGTGACGCGGGCCAAGGCAGCGGCGGAGGCCAACGGGATCCTGGAATAGGGAAGACCGACAACTGAAGCTGCACATCTATCTATCCCCCACAACCTACTCTCTAACTCTTCCTTTTTGCAACAATAAATGTTTTTGCTACTACTACTACTACTACTACTATGCGGAAGAACATCCCGTTCCTCTCGCTCGTAACGGCCCCCACCGCTGTGACTGTGACAACCTCGCGAAATACTTGCGCAGACCTCGCCTTTGAGAACCAGGCATTGTTGCAGCAAGTCGAGCATATACCCTTCTATTTCTCCGTCCACAAAGCTTCCTTGATCGCAATCAAGTGCTCTTAGTGAAGTGTTTCTTGATGAAGGAATATGTGTGAAAAGTAACAAGTTGTCTGTAATTGTACATACATGCTTTGCTCGAATTTTTTTGCCTCAGTCTATCAAAACGCTGATGAGCTGCGCTCAAATTTCGCATCTGGAAGTGACGTAATCGTCGTACCACCGTCGCAAACGGAGCAGGGGACGGCAGAAAGTAAGGTGGGCGGATGAGATTAAGAAGTTTGCGGGGATACAGTGGCGGCAACTGACAAAGGACAGAGTTAACTGGACAGACATGGGAGAGGCCTTTGCCCTGCAGTGGGTGTAGTCAGGCTGATGATGATGATGTAATCGTCGGCAATTTCTTTCGCAAAGTTAACTGCACGCTACGCCCACGGGTAGAAAATCACGCGCGTAGTACCTCGGTCGTATACTTGCAGAGATAGCAGAATGCCACGCGGGCCGCCTACGGTTCCAACGGCTACCGCCAGGAGACTTTCAGTGGCGCCCCTATCGGCGGTGCGCGCGGCGTGTACTTCCGCGACCGGCGCCTCATCGTGCTGAACGACCAAATATGGCGGCCGCGATTACCCGCCAGTACTTTCCCCGTTCTGATGATATCAGCCAGTGATGAGCGCTGAACAGGTTTCGTGAGAGACTAATCTCAGTCCCAGGAGGATTATGCTCCACCCCGTCGCAAGCGCGAGTGGACGTGTGCCTTCAGTTTTAACGCCGAAAAGCGTTCTCGGGCTCTGGAATCAGCTTTTCGCCACTTCTTCGCCCACGCTGCACATCTACAACCTAGGTAACAGTGAAGACCACTCTCATCCATAAATGCCTGCACTGTCGCCCTGTGTTTGGACACGTGTGAGATGCCAGTACCGCAGTTGATATGGTCGAAAAGCTCTGCCTCCCACCGTCATTTTTTTTTTTTTGCTCTGGGAGACGATGAAGAGCTTTCTTCCAACAACTGCAGAAAGTGCAGACGGACACAGCGTATCGTGTACAAGAGTTTATACACAAGTTCACCGCATAAAAATCAACATCGCATTACAGCAGTAGTACACATCAGAAATGATTCACAGCAATCCACCATTGGAGCCCAATCGCAGTCTTTCCAGTAACTACCGAGGCATTGTCAAAAATAGTATCTGTACATTTGCTCCAATGGTTTAACAGCGCATGTCAGGAAAAAGGATGCCTTAAAGCTTGAATGAAAATAAAAGCTTCCTGAAACTTGTTTTTTTTTTTCAAATACAACATTTGTTACAATACTAGCAACAACAACTGAAAAACAACAATCTGGAGCGGCTGAAGCCTCAGATAAGAGCAGTCGTTCCCATGTGGATCTTTTTCAATCGGCGAATACAGTCCTACTCTCCACGATTTTCGTTTTCCTCCGAGACGGGTTTCCTGTCGGCTGTGTCCAAGGCGTTGCCGTTGGCGTCCGTGCGAGGCTCCGCTGTGACACGGGATGCAGGCAGGTGGGCAGGAAGCGGCTCTGGAAGGAGAGGGCGAACAGCATTCAGGGGGCTGCGGATATTTGCCAATGCTATAAGCTATAAGCGAGGTCATTAGTATGCTTCTGGAAAGAAGAGGTCGAGGACCTGTGGCGACCCGCATGTTGCTGCTCATAGTAGTAGCATGTTTATTTGGCCGTATTATGTACAATATGCCCTCGAGGTGAGGCTTAAGGAGGTAGACCAAGCATGCCTCCTGACAAGGCCTGCACCCCGATTAACACATCATGGAAAAGGTGGCCGAATAGACAAAAGAAAAAAAAACAATGAGCAACATTAGCACAATAGAAAACAGTGAATGATAGACAATAATAAATACCAAATAAGAGTAAAAAAAATTTCATAATATGCACATTCGGGTAAAGAAAGGAAGACAACACACACAAAAAACGAAGTATAGAGAGTTAGCTGAAAGGTAACCGGGGGAAAAAAGAATCCTCAGTTTGTTCTTACATACAGACACACTATACCTTTCTAAATGAATCTCAACAAGAGACTGATAGGCATTATAGAGTGTTATAATTTAATTTTACCATAATTTGTTCTGGGTCTTGCAGTAGATAGGGGAACTGAACGTAGACCATACGCGTCATTTCTCAGAGATAAGAAGAGAACGTCTAAAATGTGAACGCAAAGAATAGCTGCGAGCATTAAAAAATAAAATAAAAAAAACGCCTGGGAATATGCGCGCATGTAGAACACTGCTTCACACAAGCCAAAAGCTGATGCTTCTGAACAATGAGAGCTGCGCTCCACCGCGCCAAGCGCTCAAGAAGTTGTACCCACAAAGCAACATCGATGCATAACGAGGCGCAGTACAATTATGGTGTCAGTAATGGCGCCAAGCGTTGCACAAATCGTAACTAGTGTGTGCAGGCCGGCTGCACTGATGTTTAGCTGTATTGTACTTAACGTTGCCCTGTGCAGAAACCATTTTCTGATGTCGCCACTCTGAACCTATTGCGGTTTCTTAATTTCGACGGCTACACGAATACGTTCTGTCTATGCTGACTTTGATCTATGTGTGTGTAGGTAATATGCACAGCAGTATTTCCCAGCATCAATTATATCACGGACTATAGAAGTACTATTGACAGTTGAGGTCGAAAATTTTGTTTTTCAGAGAAAAAGGTTTAGAATTTTGTTTTGGGAAATAAAAATCGCTGCAGCAGTCTGCAACGAAACTCTGTCGTGATGTTAGAAATTTTCATGTAAATAGTACTTCATCACCAGTACTTTATGTCAACAGTACACACAGCACGTAGAGATGCAACATGAGGCCTACCTCTGGCCATGAACTCGTGGTGCATGATGGCCTCGATGCTGGGCCGCCTTGCGGGTTCCGGTTGGAGAATCCACCTAATGAGGGCGCTCGCGTCGGGGGACACGGTCGAGGGGACCGTGTATTCGTTCCTCTTGATTTTGGCGCAAATCCTCGCTCTCGACGACGAACTGAAGGGGGGACGCCCCACTAGCAGCTCGTACCTGCGGAGAGCAGTTTGCGGCCTGTCAGTGTCCGCACTGTCTGTCATATCAGCACGTCACAGCTCGAAGGAGTGCGGGCACAGCAATGCTACAGGAAACCCCTACCAACCAATCGCCATAAAATGGTAACCTACGAGCGGGCAAACGACGCTCGTGATGCACCTAAGTGCCTGGATTTGAACGCGAAGTGGATGATCTCATTGTTTCTTGACATGAAGAGGGACCGTATAGTGATTTTTATGGACAACATTTTCTCTGCGGCATTCGTAAGTTGCTTGCTGGAAGATACGCATACCCGGTTGTGTACCCGGGAATCACGGCAGAAACTTTTCAAACCCATTCTCTCGACACATGAACGTCGCTTCCAGTGTGGTGGCCGGCGTATACCGTTCCCGACCTCAGAGGCGTGTCAGAGGAAGGACTTTGCAGACGGCTGCCCGCCAAGTTGCGCTAATGAGGGTTGCTAAGAAAAGTTTGGGATTTACGATAATGAGTGCCCCATTTACAGATTCTTAGCTTTTCTCGCAACCGAAAATTAAAGCATTATGAAAGTTCAAAAACCATAAAAAAGGGTCATGATATCTATTACAGATATGCGCGAATATTTTATCCTGATAAAAGGACACCTGTCAACATCGTGGAATGAACAATCGCAATTCAGCTCCGCGGGATACGGTGACTAGCTGAAATACGAAAAAATTATGGCGCCGGAAATTTGCTCTCACTAAATTAACAATTTATATATAGCGTCTATAGCTCAGTCGTAAAATTCACGTCTATTTCACATGACGGAACCCGACTGCGAGCAGCGCTATACAAAGTTTGAACAGAACCCATCACCACCTTCAACTCTGGCCCGACTTGCTTCGCCAGCTCGAAATACAAGTAAATGCCACGGCCATGAGTTCTTCCCTCGTTACTGACACCATGAGCCAAGGCAGGCAAGAATTTGTCAGTTTCTGCATTCACATTTTCGGACTGTAGGCTCAACCTTTTATATATTTACGGTCGAGTGTACACCTGTACGATAGGTATGGCGAGCGTTCGTTTTTCCCATTAGCGCTGTAACCAGTTGCGAACATCTCTGCGCAATCAAGTGAAACCCACAAGATGCATCCGACGGACCATATGTCCGCTTCGTAGCTGTAGCCCTTCCCGGCCAGCATCTCGGGGGCCATGTAGTTGGCGGTGCCGCAGATGGTCCTCTTGAGTTTCCCCTCGTGGTGGAGGCGCGTGGCGAGCCCAAAGTCGGCCACCTTGAGTTGCCAGTCCCTGGTGAGGAGCAAGTTTTGAACCTTCAGGTCCCGGTGGATGACCTTCTCCTGACCCAGGTACTGGCAGGCCAGGAGCAGCTGGCGCATCAAGCACCGCACCTCCGCCTCGGTCAGTGTCTTGCGGCACCGGAGGGCATCCTCCAGAGACTGCGAAATAAATGCGCTCATGAAGCCTGCGGACGATCCTAGAAGGTTAGACACGCTAAAGAACATGACAAAGAAAACGGATATTCCTTCACCATGATGAAGTTAGCGCCAAAAACGAGGACCAAAGTAGGAGAGAAGACACAACACGAACGCTTTGTTGTGTCTTCTCTCCTACTTTGGTCCTTGTTTTTGGCGCTAACTTCATCATGAATAAGATTAAACTCGCCCAACTTTCCACCTTGCTACTGTAGATTCCTTCAGGTTCAAGACTGGGACATGCCCACTTTAGCACACTTGTTCAAATCACGCCAGTTTGAAGAAAGCTTGACTGAAGTAATTTTTTTTCGTGGTACGAAATTCAGTGTGCACACGAGGGCACCACAGTAGTATATGACAGGTTTAGAAACAACGAAGGCAGTTTGCAGTCTTTGGCTTTTTTGCTTTAGTTTGGTTTAACATCCCAAAGCGACTCAGGCTATGAGGGACGCCGTAGTGAAGGGCTCCGGAAATTGCGACCAACTGGAGTTCTTTAACGTGCACTGACATAGCACAGTACGCGGGCCTCTAGAATTTCGCCTCCATCGAAATTCGACCGCCGCGGCCGGTATCGAACCCGCGTCTTTCGGGTCAGCAGCCGAGCGCTATAACCACTGAGCCACCGCGGCGGCTGCAGTCTTTCGCTGCGCCCTAAATTGTGCTTCCAGAACGCAATGGGGCCTTTCTCACTGAAATTGCCGTGACAAATACAGGCCCAAATACATGCTGGCATAACAGAATTTCATAGAAGCGGTTTGGATGATAGAATACTCTTGATATCCTGTCATCAGGCCTTCAAAAATACGTAAGTGAAGTGCCGTCAGCTGTGTAAGAGGCGATAAGTAAGAAAAAAACGACGCCACATTTTTGCTGTAATGTTGATTTTCGCTTTGCACAAGGTTATAATGCGCTGTTAACGCCACGCCAGCTTCACGCATTCAACGTTTCTCTTCGGAAAGTAAATTTGGTGAATGAATGAATGAAGTGTTCTCTTACCAGCCGCGTCGTGTGAGCAGTGCTCGACAAAATCCTACTACCTTAGCATGTCAAACATTCTCGGACAAAAATTTGACAACATCAGATAACATTAGCAGCATCTTAGAATCAACGCGAAGAAAATCAGCGCAAATGGGAACCACCGAGAGCAGGAACGTTGACGCACCTGCATGCACAGCTCCAAGATGAGGTACACGTTCTTTTCGTCCTCAAAGTGGATGTGGAAGTAAACCACGTTGTTGTGCCGCAGGCTTTTGTCGATGTCGATTTCCTCTTCAAGCTACAGAAAAAAAATAATTAGTCACCTCGGAAAGGTTGCATTAAGCGGAAAGAAAAGAAAGAAAGTGGTTAACTAAGCTGTTGCTGATGATTATTTAAAAAAACCTTACGCTGAAATGAAAAAAAAAAAGCCGTAATTATGATTGAGGTAATCGGTCACTAGAACGGGATCTTGCAATATGCGTCTCTACTGCTATTTGTGTTGCAGGAATCAACTGCAAAATTTTGTCCACTGCTTGGGACCTTCCTCTGCAGACAAATAGTTTCATGGAAATTTAGAGAAGCATTCAAATCAGGTGCACAAATTGAAGTTTGTCTGTCTGGATACGTTACCGTTAAGTTACTTGCAACGAAAATTGAGGTTAGATAAGCTGCAGAGAAGGCTAGAAAACGACTCACAGGGCCGGTATTCTATAAAGATACACTATCCATTTCGAATGAATTTGGTCGTATCGCATTGGTGACTGTTGTTCATTCTTGCTGCTAAGGCTTTCAAGCGTCTCCGGGAAACGACCTCACTATTGGATGTCACCGCACTACAGCCAATGGTTGGATTGGTTGGTTTATTGGGGTTTAACGTCCCAAACGCTATGAGAGACGCCGTAGTGGAG
Source organism: Amblyomma mixtum (assembly GCF_055824585.1). Lineage (NCBI taxonomy): Eukaryota > Metazoa > Arthropoda > Arachnida > Ixodida > Ixodidae > Amblyomma > Amblyomma mixtum. Next base: position 335,997,580 of record NC_143014.1, on the reverse strand, counting down.
GGCTCCGGAAATTTCGACCACCTGGGGTTCTTTAACGTGCACTGGCATCGCACAGTACACGGGCCTCTAGAATTTCTCCTCCAAAGAAATTCCAGCCGCCGCGGCCGGGATCGAACCCGCGTCTTTCGGGACAGCAGCCGAGCATCATAACTGCCGAGCACTGAGCCACCGCGGCGGCTAATGATAGGGTTGATTCCCTCTGATGCTAGAAAGTTGTAACAGCATGACTGAAGAGTGACCAAAGCGACAGGACGAAATCGAAAGTGGACAATGGATGCTTATAGAACACGGCCGCCGAGCCCAAATGCAATTAATGTTTGGATTTGGAACCGGCTCGCTTTGCCGGATAGTCATTCTGACGCATACGCGAGCAGGGCGAACTTTATGGGAGGACGAAGTGGGTTACAGCAGCCAATACGCAAACACGCGGGCTTTCTCTTGCGTTCGCGAGATGGCGCAACCCGATTTGAATATGCGCGCCAATCGTATGTCGCAGCAAAGCATTTGTTGCTTTCGTTTTCGTATTATTCGGTGAGTCGGCCCGAATCGCTTCGCTAGCGTGCCAGAAAAAGCAACAAAGACAATTTTTTGCCCTCAGTGTCCCCTTAATAAAAATTCTACTAAAAATGAATAAAGAGAATATACGATCTCCAGACATATACTCACAAATTGCCGGAAGATCGTCAATGTAAGATGACTCTTGGAGACGATCTTGCCTGCGTACACCACATTCGTCTTTTTGTCCACGAACTTGAAGCACTCCGCATATCCCCCCTGAAAAAGCAATGCGAGCCTTCTTACATGGTTGTCCAAACGAATACTGGGCGAATGCTGTCGCACTGGGCGACTGAAACACTCAGGCGAAGGGCTCCTTCACTCGAAGGTAAAATGAGCCTGGAGCCTAACAGCACAACATATATCCACAAACATAGGCATATGGCCAGAAATACGTTTCAAAGGTATGATTCAGTTTACAAAGAATAGCAGACTATAATGATTATGATGCAGACGTTACATATTAAGAGTAAACGTGCAAAAATGTAGTGCTTCAGCGGAATTCGCCAGTAATCGTTCACAATAGACTTTTTGAGGCATAAATTAAGATGCCTTTTATTGGCACAGCAATGCCAGCTGTGGAGGATGTCAGAAAATGGGAGAATCGTGTTAACTAGTAAACTGAGCAACGTGACTTCCAACACAACTTTTACAGCAGCATCTGTAACCGAGTTCGCCCGTTTTGCACAGTTGTGGTGTTCCCGTTCACAAGCCCTCCTATACTCCGTCCATTTCTCAAACGAGGAACCCGCCTCGGTGGCTCAGTGGTTATAGCGCCCTTACTGTTGAGCCTGAGCACACGGGTTCGAATCCGGCTACGACAGCCGCCTGGATGCGAAGCGCAAAACTCACACGTGTGAGTGTGTTATGTTAGTGAACGTTAAAAATCCCCAGCTGTACGAAATCATTAGATGGTGGGAAGTTCTGGAACACTCCTATAACATCTTTATGTTCTCCTTACAAACACTCCGTACATACAAACAATGGGTCCCGATACAACTAACCCCCAGGTGTGCGGCTGCCTAGATATGATTGCTGACGCGTTAGAACTGCCAAAGAGCCAAGAAGGACTTCGGGCGATCTCCTGCAGGACTCTCATGGGGGAAAATCCTTAACCCTATTGCATTAAAGTTAGAATAAGGCGAACCTGTCCCCCTAACCGATCGGGGTCGCACGTGGTCGAAGTTATTCCGCAGCCCTACACCGAAGCATCTCGTTCTTAATTACTCCTTCCCCGAACAGCGCGGTTGAGGTGGACGGCTTTCATTGTGCAGAAAGCTTTCTTATATAAACAGGCATTGTAAACTCCTAACAGAAAAGCAACCGTATTCTGACGATCCATAACTATTTTTCAGTGCAAATACCTTTTTTAGGCATATTATTGCCAGCGGTCTATTACGTCGGAATAGAGCTAAAAGGGGCTAACTAGCAGGCCGGTTAGTTAATATTGAATAGTCAACTTTTTAACTATTATATCGTAAGGGTCTTCAATTAGGTAAAGGTGTGGAACCCACCGTAAGTGATGTCCGAAAGAGATTTTAGAATTTCAATATTGCTGTTGCCGTCGGCGCTGTGGCCCAACCAAGTTTGGCCATTTTGACGAGATACGTGGACTGGAGAGGTTGCTTTTCCTGCAAGCTTCTCGAGAGTTCTATTTTGGCGCGATGTAGGGAAAATTTGTTAAGCACAGCGGAGGGTAACCGTGTTTTCGAAATTCTAAAAACTGATGTGGATATTGCTAACGGTGGGCAACACGCCTCTTAATAATTAAGGAATCTAACAGTAGTAGTAAAAAAGTAAACTATTCAGTAATGGTTAACCAGACAGCTTGTTCGCGCATCTTGACTGTATTCTGGCGTATTTAAAACACCTCTGATAATCCTATGCTGGAAAAACCGCTCTTATAAACCGAAAGGTCTTTTGCTAAACATTGTGTAAAATCTTCGGCACACCATGTATATAGAGGTCATGGGGCTTCATTCGTGCTGTGCTACACTGCTAAAGTCCGTGGCATTGGTTAAGTTTGGCGTAAGCTGTACATTAATCTACTCCCACAGCGCACGGGCCCTCAAGCCTTTATTATGTTTAACCCAACGCACGAATCGACAGCAGCATTAATATTCTGGTTTATTTGAAGGAATGTCGTTATAAACAGGCTAGACTGAAAAGGTATACCACCAGGTTCTGCTGTATGGAACGTACCGCACCCGTTCTCTAAGGACACATACCTTGCCGAGAAACTTGCCAATGGTGTATTCCGTCTGAGATTTCGCGTCGACAACAACGACGGGAAATTCGTCTCTGGTCTTCGCAGTGCCAGTCGAGGTCCCTCTGGCAGCAGACATCACGGACAGAGGGAAAATGATCGCGATTCAACTCTTTTCGCAGCTGCAGTGCACACTAACGCAGAAGCACAGCGACTGAACTCGACGATGCCGTTTCCGACCGGTGCGCGAAGGCTCTGAAAAGCTAGGTTCATAGCTAGTATACCACGTGATCGGGAAGAACTCACGGTATTGGTTGGGGTCACTTGTGGTGGAGAGGTGGACAATGGCCACAATTGGTCGGGCGTGGTCCTTCACGGAGCCAATGGGAGTTCGAATATTCGTCTATTGTTGACGACCTAGAAACCCCTTTTCTTGCCTTCTTCAGGGAATAAGCTTTTTAGATACCAACCTCCAGCAGGTCATCGAGGGCTCGGGCTGTTTTGGTTGATGTTATCGCGCCTTCACTAGAACGCGTGAAAGATGCGAAGGCGGACACGTCATGCGCTTCACGATGACCTAGAATGGGTACGGTGAACAGTCTGTGCTATCTCAGCCAGTCTCAGGTTTCCCTCTAACCCATGAATTACGAGTTCCCGCTTTAGAGTTGCAGTAGAACATTCCATGCCCGAAAATATAGTTAATCGTTTCGAGGCGGGATTTTGGCGCTTGCAGGTGACGAAATTGATGTAAACACGTGTTATGACGCGGTGTCTCAGCCTGTGAATATTCTTATAATTGGTTTGGTTTATGGATGTTTAACGTCCCAAAGCGACTCAGGCTATGAGAGACGCCGTAGTGGAGGGCACCGGAAATTTCGACCACCTGGGGTTCTTTAATGTGTACTGACATCGCACAGTACACGGGCCTCTAGGATTTCGCCTTTATCGAAACTCGACCGCCGCGGCCGGTATCGAACACGCTTCTTTCGGGTCAGCAGCCGAGAACCACAAATATTCATCTTGTGCTAAAGTGTGAACCAAAAAACATAGCTGCGGTTAAACTACTCTTGAACTTGGTTATATGGCGAAAGCTGTGGTGTACTGGGCAATTTTATGCGGATTGGCGTGTTTAACTTTGAGTACGCTCCGGACACTGGATAGGCAGCGCGTCCACCTTGGCAGGGGGCAGTTCATGGTTGAATGCGACAGTTTGCTCACCCAATGAACGCTGCGGCCTAATGCAGCAGTGCCGCATGTCTCGCACAACGTTGTCTGCGCTAACGCGTGCAGCATACATACTTTCCTTAAACTCAACGGAGTTTAGAATGTTTGCAAAGCCAACAACCACAATGAACGCAGACGGCCTATAGATTCAGTGCCACGTTCCTGGCACAACGTTGTCAATGCCAACGCGTGCAGCGGACATCTGTTCCTACTGCTACGCAGCTTAAAGCTCGACTGAGGTGTCCACTACTCCAAGAGGGCAGTTATGCGCCTTTACATTTCCTAAAAAACTTTTTCGGCGCAGTTCCGAGTGGCTGGAGGTCGTTCAAGGTTAAAGCGACATGGTCGGCGTAACTCGCGTAGACTGCCGTGGTAAATCTTCCGCTTTAAAAGCAGGTTGCATGCAGGGACTGTGAAATATTCGCGTGCAGGTGTTGCGTGCTCGACTTAGTAGGGTAGATGGTGAAAGAGGAAAAAGTGCCCCGCACCGGCATTGTAAATGAAAATGGTGGACATTCCAGCCCAGAAAATTGCACAGAACGGGCAGTGGCTTGGGCAAAGTAGAGAAAGTAGGTCAGGAAGCCGGAATCAAGAGAAGCTGTGCAAAAGTGACTCATAAAGAAGGGAGTGGTAAAAAGAAGGTTAACAGTGAAAAGCCAAGAAATGAGGTCAGTGACACAAAGAACGAAGAATCTAGGAGGGGACAAAGCCACAGTTCTTTTGGGAACTCCAAGAAATTGGACAAAAGTCGGTAGAGGGAGGGAGTATCCACGCGTGCTCATATCCAGTGACTCAAGGGAGAAAGGGGAGTGGCGGTGTGGATTTTCCCCGAAAGGACAATAAACGCCCTACTACAAGATACGAAAATCCCCCTTTCCCCAAGATGATGGGCGCTTTGAGGAATGAGTGAAAACTGGTCTGCTACCCTGAATTATTGTAAGAAAACACATGTGGGGGACGCAGGAGAGATCCGCTTCCACGAGGTCGTATACTCCGCCTGCTTGACAGCTGTGGCCATCTGTCGTTTGTGCATGCGCTGAGGAAGGTGGTAATTTGAATTTAACCAGTGGAGAGGCGGGCACAGGAAAGGGAATGTTGCTGGGTGTCAGCTCTTGTAAAGGCCACGACCGAAGGTCGGACGGGGGCCGGTCATCATGTGTTCACAAGTCGCTACAAACATGTTCGGCGGTCGGCAAGACAGTTCCTGGCATAGTAGGGACGTGTGAACACGTGATGCGCGGACTGACCGTTCATCGTGTGAATTGGCCTTTATACTATATGTCAGCCTACAATATTCCCTTTCTAACGGCCGGTCGGTCGATGTCCGCAAGTTAAATTCAAAGCACCACAGTTCTCAGCGCACGCGCTAAAGACAAATAGCTGTCAAGCAGGCAGAGTGTATGACCTTGCTGAACCGGATCTCAGCCTGCGTCTGGTTTATGGGGTTTAACGTCCCAAAGCAACTCAGGCTATGCGGGATGCCGTAGTGATGGGCACTGGAAATTTCGACCACCTGGGGTTCCTTAACGTTCGCTGACATCGCACAGCACACGGGCCTCTGAATTTCGCCTCCACAGAAATTCAGCCGCCGAGGCCGGGATCGCACTCTCGTCTTTCTGGTCAGCAGTCGAGCGCCGTAACCACTGAGTCACCGTGGCAGCTTCCACATCAGTTAGCTTTCAGGATGTTTTCTCGGTAGCAGACGAGTTTTCGCCCATTCCTTCAAGGTTCCCTCATCTTCGGGAAACGGCCGACTTTCGACTCTCCCTTCTGAGAAAATCCACGCAGCCACTCCCCTTTCTCCCTTGAGTCACCGGAGATAAGCGCAAGCATACTCCTTCGCTCTCTCTGACTTTTGTCAACATTCTTGCTGTTGCCAATACAACTATGGCTTTGTCCCTGACCTCATTTCTTGGCTTTTCACTGTTAAGCTTCTTGCAACAACTCCCCTCTTTATGAGTCACTTTTTGACAGCTGCTCGTGATCCCGGCTACCCAACCTATTTCTCTACATTGGCGAAGTTACCCAGGTCATTGCCCATTCCGTTCATATGTTCTGCGCTGGCATGTCCGCCATTTTCATTTATAATCTCCCTAGGGGTCACTTTTTCCTCCATTTCTAGCCAGCTTTCCCCAGTTTCCTCTTCCGTCAGCCTTTCCACGTCAACGACACGAGTCTCTGTGTGGAGTTTTCGGCTCTCGGCACTCAACACGTGCACACGAATATTTCGCAGTCCCTGCATAGAACCACCTTTTAAAGCGCGTACTGCAGATCACTGATGCTCGTTGATTTTTTTTTTTTTGGTGGGGGTGGGGTTACATAGAAGACAACGGATAGAAATGACGAGTGTACTCATAGTAAACTTAGACGAACCAATCTCAAACAGCAACGCTGTGTTATCAGTCTTGCTCGAGAGCGTAATCTTTCCTACATTTTTTTTTCTTCACAGTTTAGCACACGTGAACATTTCTACCAGAACAATTATAAGCATACGGACAGGCTACGACACCGCGTGAAACAACGTGTTGAGATAAAGTTTATCATCTGGAACTGGCGACTCCCGCCTGTAAACGATTTACTATTTTCCCTGCACGGAATTTTCTGTTGTAACTCTATGGCAGGAAATCGTGACTCATGGGTTTGGAGGAAACCAGACGCTGGCTGAGATAGTAGATTATTCGCGGTACCCCCTCGAACGTATCTGCAAGTGCATGACGTGTCAGCCTTTGCAGCTGACAGTGCTGCTGGGTTCCAGTGAAGGTGTGTGGAGATCCCGGAAAAACGATTAAGCTTCTGAATAGCCCAGCCACCTGAATGACCTGCAGGTGGCCGGTATCTAAAGCGCTTATTCCCGGAAGAACGTAAGGAAAAAAGTGTATAGGGCGTCTACAATAGACGAACAATCGAAATTCCCTTGACTCAGAGGAGGGCCACTGCCCGACTAGTGGGCACTGCCCACCTATTCGCTACGGGTGGCGCCAACCAATACCGTGCATCTCTTTTCGTGCACGTGGTACTATGAACCCAGCTTTTCAAAGCAGTCGTGCACCGGTCGGAGACAGCATCGTCCAGCTCAGACGCTGGTGCTTTTGCGGTAGTGTTCATTGCAGCGCGTGGAATCGCGGTCGCGTTTTCTCTTTTTCGTGATGACTTCTGCCAGAGAGACGTTGTCCAGCACTGCAAAGACCGGAGACGAATTTCCCGCCGTTGTTATCGACGCGAAATCGCAGACAGAATACACCATTGGCAAATTTCTCGGCAAGGTATGCGTCCTTAAAGAACGGGCGCGGTACGTTCCATACAGCAGAACGTGGTGGTATACGCTTTTAGTCTAGCCTGATTATAACGACATCCCTTCAAAGAAACCAGAAAGTTAATTGTTGCTGTCGCTTCGTGCGTTGGGTTAAATGCAATAAAGGCGTGAGGGCCCGTACACCGTGGGAATAGATTAATGTACAGTTTTTGCGAAACGTAACCATGTCACGGACGTTAGCAAAGTAGCGCAGAGCACGAACGGCTCTCCATAAGCTCTATATACGGGTGTCTCACCTAAGACTTTACACATTTGTGAGACGTAGCAGGGCCATCGCCCACGGGATTTTACACGGCCGCTGTCGTTCACCAGGAAATGCACTTTGATGGACTCTCTTTTCGAGCCCCGAATTCAATGCGAGCCGAGGAAGTAGCGATAGCGCTTGCTGCCGCCCACGCCAATTCGAGAATCATCATTACGGACTCCCGAAAAGCATGTGATCATTCCTTGGCAGGGGAGATCTCCCCCTTAGCTGCTTGTATTCTAAGACGGACTGCCACTGATCCAACACCCAAAAGAATCATTTCGGCTCCTGCCCACCAGGGCTTACGATGTAATGAGGCCGCTGACGCGGCTGCCCGAGCGCTTATTCACCGGGCTCCTCATCCCAGCTCTTCTGGCTCAAAGACTAACCAGCCGCTGCTGCGCTTCAGGGAAATTATAACGCATTATAGCGACATCCACCGTCTTTTCCCGGCCCCTGCAAAGGGGCTGAGTAAGACGGAGGAGCGAACTTTAAGGCGCCTGCAGACAGGTACTCTACTCTGTCCTGCAATCTTAAAGCATTACGATCCAAACACGGATGGGCGATGCCCGCACTGTGGGGAGACCTGTGATATCTTCCACATGGTGTGGGCATGTACTCAAAATCCCCACATCCCCCCTTCCCCTACCCCTTCCGGAGAGGCATGGGAGACTGCCCTCCTCAACTGCTCCTCGCTTGAGTCCCAAAGGGCTCTGGTGAAACGGGCGAGAGACGGGGCATTGTCATGCGGTGTCCCGGACTAGGGACGCCGACCATGTAGCGGGGCCACTCTGTGGCTCCCAAACTCTATTTCAACAATTAAAAGTTTTCACTACCACTACTTACACATTTGTTAAAAACAAGCCTTTTGATTTAGAAGAGCATTTTTTTTTCCAGAGGATTGTCAGCGGTGTACTAATTACGCCAGAATACAATCAAGAAAAGCGAAATAGCAGACTAGTTAATCACAACTGAATAGTTTACTTTTTAACTATTGCTAGCAGGTCCTTAACTTACTGAGAGACGAGTAGCCCACTGTTAGCAATATCCAAATCAGTTCTTAGAATTTCGAAAACGTGTTTACCCGGCGCTGGGGCTCTAAAAAGTGTGGCTACATCGCGCCAAAATAAATTTGCTTTCGAGAAGCTTGCAGGCAAAGTGACCCCTCCAGTGCGCGTAACTCGTTGAAATACCCAAAATTTTGTTGGGCGACGGTAACGGCATTGTCGATATCCTAAAAGCTGATACGTATATTGCTTACGGTGGGCTACACACCTCTAAATAATTAAGGAACATTACTATAATACTTAAAAAAGTTGACTAGTCAATATCAATCGACCAGCATGCTAGTTAGCACCTCTTAGCTGCCCGAGCGTCTCCGAGCCTTTCTAGCCAAGGAACTGATCATAGTATGCCGATTCTGCGGGCTGATGCCGACAGACGTTTACCCAATGAGAAATCTTTCTTACTTGTTTATCACACGAACTATTAAGGCTTTACTGGCTTATACTGTCGTCCGTCTGTTAACAAATCGTGTCACACGCGTTTAATTCGGGAACTAAAAAAGACAGAAGATACGAATCGTCACTTCTGATAGAGGAAGATAAAATGATCCTAGAAGCCAAGTTTGATGACTGTAGGTTAATTAGTTTATTATAGGCAAAATGGCGGAATAGCGCGGACGACTATATAGCCACGGGAACGGTGTGACGGCATAGCCACCGTAAGTCCTCACGGCATAGTGACAATTGCGACAGAATGATCTGAAAACGGATTTGTGTAAAATTATAAGGAGAAATGTGTAATTAAGCGTAATTAACACTTCAGATCCCCGAAAGGGGTATAATTTGGGTATCGATATAGCCACGGTAACGGTGTGACGTCACCCACCGGAAGTCGTCACGCCATAGTGTCCTCGGGTTTCGCCTCTCAACACTTTAGTTGCCAAAGTGTTCTCACAATTTTACCGACATTGTAGACCGCTCACAATGTTATGCCTAAAAAAGAGCTTGTCTAACTTTTTGGTGCATGTACTCTCTCCTCTGCCTTCCTCTTCTTAGTTGGGGAAGATCGGTTACCAGGAAGTGAAATGCGCTGTAACTGTTTCACATGTTGATGGACACCTCAACCGCGCAATACGGGAAGGGAGGAAGGTAGGAGTGAAAGAAGGAAAAGATAGAGAGGTGTTGTATGGGAGTGCTACAGACATTTCCACCAGCTAATGATTTAGTCCAGCTGGGGATTTTTAACGTGCACTAACATCACATACACACACACGTGCGCGTTTTGCGTTTCGCCTCCACCGACACGCGGCTGCCGCAGCCGGATTCAAACTCGTGTGCTCCAGCTCAGCATGCAGTAAGGGCGCTATAATCACTCAGCCATCGCGGCGGGTTCTTCGTTTGGGAGATTTACAGAGTATAGCACAGCATGTAGACTGGACCACCAGGACTGCAAAAACGGGGAAACTCGTTTACAGATGGTGCTGTAAAAAGTTGTCAGTTGCAAGTCATGTTGCTCAGTTTACCAGTTAACGCGATTCACCTGTTTTCTAACGTCCCCCACTACTGGCATTATTGTGCCAATAAAAGGCGTCTTTATGCCTCAAAAAGCCTATTGTGAACAATTACTTGCGAATTCCTCCGAGGCGCTATATTTTTGCACTTTTCCTGTATGTTTGCAAACGACAGCCTCCAAATTATTCCTGTCTGGGATACTTTGTAAACTAAATCATACTTTTGAGACACATTTTGGACAACTTTTCCAAAACTAACCAGGCCGAACGGTTTTCCTGTTAGTCGCATATTAAAAGTTATTATACCAGCCCTCAAGCTATAAATCTCTGTATGGTAAAGAGGACCCCTCTCCTCACCTACAAGGAACTTTTTGATCTTTAGGGAAGCCGTGAGGGCTCTACTATGCGAATGAGAAGCAAACCATGCATCCTGGTTACTTTTGGCAAAGTCTGTACCTATGCCCTTCTTCATTTCGTTCCGTCTGTCTTGAATTTCACGTAGTGCCTATTTTGTGCACTTAGGCGCCAAGCTCATTTTGCCTTCAAGTGAAGGGATCCTTCGCTGAGTGTTTCAGTCACACTGTGCGACAACATTCGCCCAGAATTCGTTCGGACAACCATGCAACAAGGCTGGCATTGTTTTTCCAGGGCGGACACGCGCATTGCTTCGAGTTTGTGGACAAAAAGGCGAACGTGGTGTACGCAGGGAAGGTCGTCTCCAAGGCTCATCTTACATCGGCGATCGTCCAGTTTTGTGTGAGTTCCTGTATCACTGCACATCGTCTATTCTCCTTCTTCCCTTTTGGTAGAAATTTTGTTGATGGGACACTGAGGACAGAACAAAACGATTTTCTGGCCTCGCTGGTGCATCGAGGCGATCCACGAATAAGTCCGCGAATAATTCAAAATGACGACTTGTAAAAGCGAACCAGTTCTAAACACAAACGTTTAATGGATTTGCGCCCTGGGGATACATTCTATAAAGTTCCATTATCCACTTTCGATTTAGTCACTGTTTTTCAGTCGTGCTGCTGCGGCTTTCAAGCGTCAGAAGGAAGCAACCGTGAGATCCGGTCGCATACAAGCCAATGGTGAGGTCATTTCCCAGGGACGCTTGAAAGATGCGGCAACATCACAGAACAACAGTGACTATTGCGATAGGGCCGCATAGATTCGAAAGGGATAGTGGATCTTCATAGATTACGGCCCCTGCTTGTAGTTTTATGGCCTTTTCAAGAGCTTACCTAACCACAGATTTCCTTGACAGTAACACCTTTCACACGGTAGCCTGTCGAGACAGACGAACTTCAACCTCTCCATGTCCTTTTAATGCTTCTAAAAATTTTCTTTCAACTTTTTATCTGCAGAAAGGGGTCACTAGCGAGGGACAACATTTACATTGATTCTTGCAACACAAATAAAAGAGCAGTCATATATGTCAAGATTGCGCTGTAGTAACCGATTACCTTCGGCATCGTGATGGCTTTTGTCATCTCCACGTACGGCTTTATCAGTCATAATTATCAGCTTCTCAGTCCACCACTCTTGCTTCTTTTGTTTGCGCTTACTACAACCTTTCCGAGGTTATTAATTAATTTGTCTTCTGCAGGTTGAAGATGAAATCGACATCCACAAAAGCCTGCGTCATAAGCACGTGGTTGGTTTCCACAGCCACTTTGAGGACGACAAGAACGTATACCTCATCTTGGAGCTGTGCACATTGCAGGTTCGTCAACGTTCCTGCTCTCGGTGCTTACCATTTGCCCTGATTTTCTTTGCGTTCATTCTAAGATGCTTCTAAGGTTATCCAGGTTCGTTTTTAGTTCGTTTAATGGTGCTTAACGTCCCAAAGCAACTTAGGCTTGGAGGGACGCTATAGTGGAGTGCTCCTGAATAATTTCGACCATCTTGGATTCTCTAACGTTTCCTGACTGCAAAATGCCAGCCATACGATGTAGTCAGTGTAGGAATGCTTGAGAATTTGTTTTTGAGGAATAGAGATGGCGCAGTAATCGTCTCACATCCCCGCGGACACCTGAACCGCGCCTTGAGGGAAGGGATGCAGGAGGGAGTAACCATACGGTCTAGTTGGTGTGTATGAAACATAATGAAACCAGAGACAAAGAATTTCGGCAGACACTAAACTATTTTAACGTGTATAAATGCGAAAGCATTGCTGTGCCTGGGTGCTTAATCCTGTCCTTTACCAACTGCGTGACTAGGAACACCGGAACGTTTTTGTTCGGGGGTGAGGGGGGGGGGGGGGCAGGTATTGTCTTTCCTTCATCATCATCATCAGCCGGACTAGACCCACTTTCATGAGAAGTGCTTACCGCTGCCAGCCAAACTACAAATACGAAGGGGCATTAGAAACACATCACTAATCAAAGTGGTGACAAAAATTGTGACGCAATATACCTTGTGCAACCTCGCTTCCATGGCATAAACGTTTCGTCCAAGGCACGAAGAAGTTGTTGTTCTTCTTCTGAGACCCAGATATCTTCCGAGGCAACGACATTGTAAATCTGCAGCTATTAAAAAATACACTAAAGGGATGAGAGACGTGCAAGTAGACCGCGTTAAGCCTGTTTCACATGCAAGCGAAAAATGCAAGCGAATCCTGTCGCCGCGACGGAAAAACCTGTTTTGAGTCGTCGCTGCGATGAGCGGCGTGGTTCCAACAAGTTGGAAATTTTCACTGCGACGCGCCGCTCAATCGCTCAGTCGCTTGCATGTGAACCGGCCTTTACGTTTCGCCACCGCCGGGCCAGATCAACGCGGCTGCAGTGGACGCAGGAGTATCATTCCGAGCAACGGACAATTCGCTTGACCGACTGGCACCCAGAGCCGTCTCGGCAATCGTGTCCAGACAGATCCACTTGCCACGTGACGTCGTGTGCGTGCGTATGGGCAAACGCTTGTGAGAGCGCGGAGCTCGGGGAAAGAGTGTTCGCCCCGGGCCAGATGGATCCGAATCACGGCGCCGCTGGGTCTGAGTCAGCGACGCTTGCCATGAACATGACCGCTGGTTCGACACGTGCGCGTCTTGGGAACCTTCCTCCTTTCCCTCTGAATTAAGGATGCTCCCTCGGCTAGGTCGCGGTCGAGACACCTGCTGTGTGGGCGCGTCAGATTTCTCTCTGGGGCCGGCTTCTCTTGCAGTTCGTACGAGATGCAGTATTAAACCTTGTTCTTGTTAGACGATGCCATCGTCCTTTGCCGATGCTCTCCGCGCGACACCGGACCGCCAGGTCAACGCTACCCTTGGGGATAGCGTGCGAAACCGCATCAACTGTCGGGAAAGATTCAGGGGGGGGGGGGGGGGGGCGCTGCCCCTATTGGAAAAAGTTGGGGGGCGGCCTCCGCGCCCCGGTTCCGGAGTCCCTGACTGCGTGCACGGTATCCCCGCAAATTTCTTAATCTCATCCACCCACGTAACATTATGTGGTCCCATGTTACACTTCTATTCCCTTGGGATCCACTCCGTTACCTTTAAGGACTAGCAGCTATGTTGCCTTCACATTGCATGCCCAGCGCAAGTCCATTTCTTCCTCTTGAATTCAACTATAGGATGTCATATACCAGCGTTTGTTCCCTCACCCACTCTGCCCTCTTCCGGTCTCTCCCTGTCATTTTCCTTTCATAGCTCGCTGCGTTGTCCTTAACTTAAGCTGAACCCTCTTTGTTAGCCTCCACGTGTCTACCCCGTAGGTGGGTACCGGTAAGATACAACTGTTGCATGCTTCTCTCTTGAGGGATATTGGTAAATTGCTATTCATGATCTGAGAGAGGCTGCCATATGCGCTCCACCCCATTATTATTATTCCAGTCATTTCGCTCTCATGATCCGGAACAGCGGCTCATTCGTTGCTTACCAAAGGGAAACGTTGAGTGCGTGATGCTGGCGCGGGATTATGGGCGTGCCTCGTGCGGGTTACCAGACCGCCGGCGCGCCGGTAGGTATGGCATCTTTAGGATTTACTCAAACTGGTGGACCGTACTGCAAATATAACTTTGTACAAAGCGAAAATGAACAGTGCTGCAAAAATGTGGCATCCTTTTTTTCTTACATTTCGCCTCTCATGCAACTGACAGTACTACACTTCTTTATTCTTTGAAGGCCTGATACCAGGATAGTTAGGGTTTTCTATCATCCAAACCGCTCTTATGAAATTACGTTATGCCAGTATCTATTTGGGCCTTTAGTTGTCACGACATTTTTTGCGAGAACGGCTTGTGTCCTGGAATCATAATATGGGACGCAGCCAAAGACTGCAAACTGCCTTCATTGTTACTAAAACTGTCATTTAATATTGCCGCGCACTATTGTGGACACTGAATTCTGTACTTCGAAAAACAATTACTTCAGTCAAGCTTACTCCATACTGGCGTGATTTGAACAAGTGTGCTAAAGTGGATATGTCCCAGTCTAAAACCTGAAGGTATCTCCAATTTTCTTTCTCATGTTCTTAAGCGTGTCTCACATTCATGGATCGTCCGCAGGCTTCATTAGCGCATATACTTCGCAGCCTCTGGAGGATGTCCTCCAGCACCGCAGGACCCTCAGCGAGGCGGAGGTGCGGTACTTGATGCGCCAGCTGCTCCTCGCCTGCCAGTACTTGGTGCAGGAGAAGGTCATCCACCGAGACCTGTAGGTCGGAAACCTGCTCCTCCCCAAGGGCTGGCAACTTAAGGTGGCCGACTTTGGTTTCGCCACCCGCCTCCACTTCAAGGGGCAACTCAAGATGTCCATTTGCGGCACCGCCAACTACATGGCCCCCGAGATGTTGGCCCTGAAGGGCTACAGCTGGGCCGTCGGGTGCATCTTGTGAGTCTCACTCGATAGCGCAGAAATTGTTGTATCGTCTAAGTTTCGGTTTCGCTTTCACTTTGTCCGTACCGTGTTTCAGTTTCGCTTTCACTTTGTCCGTACCGTGGCGCCAGTGTCTTGTATAAAAATGCTTTTGTAGATGTTATTAAAACAGTTCGTCTGAGACCACAGCAGCCTCCTGACTCGCTTCGGCGCTCTCCCGGGCCCGCCACAAGGTCTATTGAAACAGGTCGCGAAGCCGGAGCCCGAATGCGGTCCAGAACCAAGTGCTAGCGACATCAAATTAGGGGTGGAACTAAAGCGCCAAAATGAAATGAGTGGACAAACACGACTAGAAGAGGAAAATAATTAGGACATATTTTGTGTTTCAAAAGCATTCGAAAACAATTGCAGTGATTCCTTTTTAAAATGTTTTAGTTGTGTGCATTTTGTTAGAAAGTATAGCGCTTGCTTTGTAAAAATTTTTATGACAGCGTTCGCTCAGAGCAGCGGCAATGGCAGCGGGATGATGCCAAGGTTGACGGTGCTCTGATGTCATACCCTTGTCATATCTTTTGACCATTCTGCTAGCCCTACTTTTTCCTCGTTGCTCATGGAGGAAAGATCGTTGCTTGTTGCTCGAGTTCTTGGTGTGCATCGTTCGTGTACAGTTTCCGCTTTTCCCTTTTGCCAGCGCTTCTGTGTAGTTTCGTTCGGTTGGGTGCGGTTCTGTCGCTTTTGCCCCAAAAGGGCATCGTCTGTGGCCATGGGGCCCCCGTACGCAAAAAAGAGATGTGCGGTTGCACGATGTGCGAGCGATAACCTGTCTGGCGACGTCACATTTCATCGCTTCAGCGCTACACCTGCGACATTCAGCGCGACACCTGAGGCGAGGACGAAGGAAAAAGGCACAACGAGAACTGACTACCTAAAAATAGCGTTGGTGGTCGGCACGTCGTGTCTTCTTTCTTCGTTCTCGTGTCGGGTGTCGCGCTGAAGCGTCGCGGCGTTCAGCAGTTTATTTTTCCCGCCAAGCAGCGCGTGCGCTGACGTCACAAATATGACGTCACTAAAACACGTGACTTTAACGTTGCGTTTTTGTTTTAATGATGACGTCACTTTTTAGTTGTCCACGCATTTCGAAGACGGCGCTGGCTGCGCACCATGAGCCGCCATGTTTTGAACGTATTTATTTATTTATTTATTTATTAGTACCTCACAGGCCCCGAAGAGCATTGGGTGAGGGGGGCAAATCGAAAAAAAGGGATATACAGATGGAAAAAACCGTAATATCGGTACAAGAACGCGGTACAAGTCAAATACAAGAAAGGAACACGAAATTTATACAAAACGAAGAAAATAACATCAGACACGAAAATATGGGCTTCTATGCAGCCTACGCTACCATAGTACATCTACCTTGCCCGCCACACAAAGAAGCCCGAACACTACAATGGCGACGAGGTTTTATATTCGTTCCTGAGCCTTCCTTCGCTTCTTCAGCACCATGAGCGCCGCCATCCCTCTGCCGCCGCCGTTCCTTCCCGTCCCGGGCCGTCCCGCTGTTCCATGGCCACAATGGCACCGCATGTTCGAAACGTTCCTCGTGGCCTCAAGATCATCGAGCTTCTCACCCGAGCGTCGCAAGGCCTTTCTTCTGCACAGCATCGGTACAGAAGGTCAGCGTATTTTTTACACCCTGCCTATCCCTGTTTCCGAACCTTCACAAATCACCCAAGAGGTTTCTTCCGCGCATGCTGCCGCTGACGCAAGCACCGCCGAAGCCCCAGCCTCACCGTCCGTATGTGACCAAGCCATTACAGCCTTATCGTTGCATTTCTCTGCTACCAGCAATGTAATTGTTGAGCGGCACCGTTTTCGTCGCAGAGTTCAACAGCCAGGCGAGTCTATCCAGGAGTTTGTTGCCGCATTACGAGAGCTCGCAGCGCTTTGTTCTTTTGTTGATGTGGAGGATTCACTGCGTGATCAATTCTTGGAAGGCGTCGCCTCTCAACACATCCGCGAACGCCTTCTCCTCGAAACTTCCCCACTTTCTTTCTCTCGCGCCGTGCAGCTCGCGCTTCAGATTGAACAAGCCGCGCAACAGCTACACGAGTTCTCTTCTGCAAACGTTAGTAGAGTGACATTACGCGGAGCTCGGAACTCCGTAATGTCGACTCGTTCCAATATCCAGCCCGAACGACGCGGCTCGGTTTCCTCACGTGCCTCCCGTTCCGACGGCCAGGCCCCTCCTGATCGCCCCGCAAAAGGTTCTCAAGTTTCGCGTGGCTCCACGTCGTTTTGTTTTCGCTGTGGTTCTTTGCAGCATCTGGCTTCGTACCCGCGCTGCCCCGCAAAAGACCAGCGTTGTTTATACTGCGGCCGCCTGGGGCACTTTCGTTCTGTCTGTAATCGGCGAAAACGCAGCCCCGTAGCTGTTCAGGAGGTCGCATGCAGTAATTCTTCCCATGAGGCTGAAGTCTTGCACATTCTTTCCGTGGGTAGCTCCCGTCGGGCCGGTGTTCTTGTTGATGTTTCTGTTGCTCAGACACCTTTGAAGCTGCTCGTTGACTCTGGCTCCTCTGTGTCTATCTTAGCCGACAGTATTTTTAAACAACATTTCGAACTAACATCAACGCTTTACTCTCCTAAGGTGAAGTTGCTCGATTATTCGCAACAGCCCATTCC
The DNA here is from genome assembly GCF_055824585.1 of Amblyomma mixtum. Lineage (NCBI taxonomy): Eukaryota > Metazoa > Arthropoda > Arachnida > Ixodida > Ixodidae > Amblyomma > Amblyomma mixtum. The sequence goes on along the minus strand of NC_143014.1, from coordinate 335,980,025 downwards.
AGTCCGTGGTTGCTTTTACTCAGAAGTAAAATACAAGGACCGCTCCGCCTCTATTCTTTTCTATGTTGTATTACAAGGCACATCTCTCCTTGGCGTTGGCGCCATAAAATCTTTGGACCTGCACATTGACGGTTCCTCTCTGAGTTGTCTTCAGAATTCAACAACTTCTGACATCGGAGGAAATGAGCAGAATAAACACCTACCGGAATGTCTGTCTGCCGAATTCGGAACCATTTTTGACAAAGGCCTTCGAATGGCCAAAGGGTTCATTCATCGCGTCAAAGTTAGATCCAACATTCCACCTGTAACATCGAAGCTCTGTCGACTTCCGTCTACACTTAGACCTCAGGTAACGGAGGAACTGCGCCGTTTGGAACAACTTGACGTTATCGAGCGCATCAACGCTTCTGAGTGGGTATCTCCCATTGTCGTGGTACGAAAAAAAGACGGTAGCATCCGATTATGTGTGGATCTGAGAGAACCCAACAAAGCCGTCGTCACGGACAGCTTTCTCCTTCCCCACACAGAAGAGCTCCTGCATAGTCTCGTAGGAGCAACCCACTTCTCGAAGTTGGACTTGGCATCAGCCTATCATCAGGTACCGCTTCACCCTGACAGCCGTGACTTAACTGCCTTCATAACCCATGAAGGGCTTTTCCGCTTCAAACGAGTCTGCTTTGGATTGGCGTCCGCCCCTGCCGTTTTCCAGCAAATGATGTCGCGAATTCTTCAGGGGTGTTCAGGTGTTCTTTTCTATATCGATGACATCATCGTGTTCCGCAGGAATGAGCGGGAGCACCTGACCAATCTGACGGCTGTTCTTCAGCGCATCAAGAATGCAGGACTCAAACTAAATGACAAATACACTTTTTGCGTACAAGAGCTGTTCTTCTTGGGTCACAAAGTCACCGCCCAGGGCATCTCGCCAATGCCGGAAAAAGTGAATTCAATAATTAACACTCCTGCCCCCACTGATGCAACTGCACTCCGCTCTTTCATTGGCTTAGTCGAATACTACGCGAAGTTTCTCCCGAGTCTCGCGGACATCGTTGAACCAATGCGAGTCCTCCTTCGCAAGAACAAGCCTTTCAGTTGGACTGCCGCTGCAGACGCTAGTTTCCGAAGTATCAAGTCCTTGCTTCAATCCGGCCGGGTACTTCAAATGTTTCATGAGACTCTTCCTGTGATTGTTTCCACGGACGCATCTGACTGCGGACTTGGCGCTGTTCTCCAGCAACTGGACGGGCACAAGCTACGTACAATTGCATTTGCATCTCGTACGCTGTCTCCGGCGGAAAGGAAGTATGCGGTTGGAGAGCGCGAGGCACTTGCATGCATTTGGGCCTGCGAGCACTGGCATACGTACTTGTGGGGTCGTCCTTTCACACTCCGCACGGACCATCAAGCCTTAGTTTCCCTCCTGTCCTCTCAGGGAACGGGCAGGCGGCCTCTTTGCATTGCACGGTGGTCCGAACGCCTTCTCCGCTACAATTACACAGCAGAGTACCGTAAGGGATCAGAGAACGCCGTTGCGGATGCCCTTTCTCGTCTTCCTGCCTCTGTTTCACATGAAGATGTTTCCGTTGAGGAGGAGATTATATTAAATCTCTTTACACCCCTTTGCCTCACAAAAGAGCAGTTCAAGAAGGCTCTTAGCGAGGACCCTATTTTGAAAGACGTCAAGGCCTATGCTGAGTCGACTTGGCCTTTCCGTAAGTTCATTTCAAGCGAAATGCAGCCCTACTTCACTGTGCGCGAAGAACTTTCCGTGGTCAGCGACTTGATAATGCGTGGAGAACGAGTGGTTGTTCCCCTCTCGCTGACACCGCAGCTAATAGCTACGGCTCATGAAGCGCACCCAGGAATATTTCGTACCAAGGCGCGACTACGGGAACGCTTCTGGTGGCCAGGCATGGACAAGCAAGTCGAGCTTGCCGTCCATAACTGCAGCGTCTGTCAGGCAGCCGACAAAAGCGCCAAGACTGCGGTTTCTCCTCTTCAGCCGGTACCGCTGCCTGAGCGTCCATGGCAAAAGCTGGCCATCGACATCGTCGGCCCCATGGAAAGAGCCCCGCAAGACTGTAGGTTCGCTATTACATTAGTGGACTACTTCTCAAAATGGCCGGAAGTACACTTGTGTAGTGAAGTTTCAACACGTACGGTGACTAATTTCTTAGTGTCCATTTTCGCCCGCGAAGGCTACCCCGACGAAATTGTTAGCGACAATGGACCTCAGTTTTCGTCGCAAGAATTCACACAGTTCTTGAACGAGGGCGCCATTTGTCTCACGCACTCGTCTCTCTATTATTCACAGGCAAATGGGCTAGTCGAGCGGTTTAACCGCGTCTTCAAGAATTTCGTTCAGCTAGCTTTGCTCGAACATCGTCCCATTCGTCAAGCAGCCGTTGACTACCTCGGCATCTACCGGTGCACGCCTCATGCTACTACAGGGATAGCTCCCGCTCTGCTACTGCACGGAAGATTGCCTAGAACACGGCTTGACATTGTTGGACATCCATCACCGTCCTTCTTTACTGATCCGGCAACAGAACTTCGTCGGATGCGCCAACGCGTGGTGGAGATGCAACAAAACAGCAAGAAATACGCGGATGCTCGCCGGGCGGCAAGACAGACAACGGTGACAGTAGATGACTTCGTCCGTGTAAAGAAGCCTACAGTGGCATTCAAGGGTGACCCCTCCTACAGTCAGCCGCGTAAAGTGATCGCGAGGAAGGGACCATCGTCGTTTCTCCTCGATGACGGGAAGATCTGGAACGCATCGAGACTCACCAAGGTGCCCTCGTCATCGTCCACTTACGACAGTGTTAAACTGCCACCCACCTCGGCTGATCCACCAGTGTCTGCTACACAGGAATAAGCGTGCCACGGCGCAGCACTGCCAAACATGCCCAATCCTCCAACTGTCGATGTTCAGCACCGACGCATTCAGCCTACAAGAGCTAGACAGCCAACGGATCGCTACGGCTATCCTTCGTAGAAGTCGTTCTGTGACTGAAAACACCAAGGCAACTAGGTGCTTCAGTGTTCCAGTGTGTGTGATGTGTGTGTGCTATTTCTCTGTTCACTTCATGTGACTTTCGACTACATTTCACCTGTGTGACTGTCATACTGTGGTTGTGAACTATGTTTCTATTTCTCGTTTCCTTAAGTGTGCATTATATCAACTCCATGTTCAATTATCGTAAATAATCAGCTAACCACTGACTAACGCATGACATGTGTTTCTAAGGGAGGAAATATGTTGTATCGTCTAAGTTTCGGTTTCGCTTTCACTTTGTCCGTACCGTGTTTCAGTTTCGCTTTCACTTTGTCCGTACCGTGGCGCCAGTGTCTTGTATAAAAATGATTTTGTAGATGTTATTAAAACAGTTCGTCTGAGACCACAGCAGCCTCCTGACTCTCTTCGGCGCTCTCCCGGGCCCGCCACACAAAGAAGCCCGAACACTACAGAAGTGTCTGCAGCTGTTTTAATGCTTCCAACGAAAGCTCACAATGCATATATCGTACAGGTAATAACCCGTCCGTAAATGTATTAAAGTCATAGGCTACCGTCCCATATGTGAATATAAAAACTGACAAATTCTTGCCTATCTTTGCCTAAATTGACAGTAACGTGGGAAGAACTGATGGCCGAGGCATTTGCTTATATTTTTATCTGGCGAAGCAAGTCGGGCCTGAGTGCACGGCGGTGATGTGTCCTCATCAAACTCCGTAGCTTTGCCTGTAGTCGGGTTACGTCGAGTAAAATAGATGTGAATTTCGCGAAGGAACTAGGCGCTATTATGAAGGGCTAATTTAATTACAGCAAATTTCCGGCGCCATAATTTTTCGTATTTCATCTTGTCACCGTATCCCCCAGAGTTTAATTGTGCTTGTTCATTCCACTATATTGACAGGTGTGCTTTTATCGGGATAAAACACTTGCGCATATCTGTGACAGACATCATTACCCCTATTTTATGACTTTCGAACATTCTTAATGGTTTAATTTTTGGTTGCGAGAAAAGCTGGGAATCAGTAAACGGGGCGCTCATTATCGTAATTGTGGGAAACAGCTCAGACTGGACGAGATGCAAAGAATGAAGCAGACGTCACATGCGCTTCTTCCTTCGTTCCTGTCTCATCGAGTCCAGGCTGTTCGTCGTCATTATGAAATTACGCCACTATCTTAAAGTCCTCTTTGCAACCCTTATTACCACCAACTTAATTGGCGGGCAGTCGTCTGCAAACTCCTTCGGCTGACAGGCCTCTGGATGAAGTGGGGATTCGCAGACGCCGGCTCAGACGGGAAGCTACGTTCAAGTGTCGAGAAAATGAGTTTGAAAAGTTTCTGCCGTGATTCCCAGGTAAGCAACCGGGTATTCGTATCTTCCAGCATGGAACTTACGAATGCCGCAGAGAAAATGTTGTCCGTAAAATTCGCTATAAGGTCCCTCTTCATGTTAAAACAATGAGATCATCCACTTCACGTTCAAATCCGGGCACTTAGGTGCATCACGAGCGTCGTTTGCCCGCTCTTAGGTTACCATTTCAAGGCGATTGGTTGGTAGGGGTCTCCTGTAGCATTGCTGTGCCCGCACTCCTTCGAGCTGTGTCGTGCTGAGATGATAGACGGTGCGGACACTGACAGGCCGCAAACTGCTCTCCGCAGGTACAAGCTGCTAGTGGGGCGTCCCCCCTTCAGTTCGCCGTCCAAGGCGATGATTTACTTCAATATCAAGAGGAACGAATACAGGATCCCCGCGACCGTGTCCCCCGAAGCGAGCGCCCTCATCCGGTGGATTCTCCAACCGGAACCCGCAAGGCGGCCCAGCATCGAGGCCATCATGCACCACGAATTCATGACAAGAGGTAGGCCTCATCTTGCATCTCTATGTGCTGTGTGGTTGGTTGGTTGGCCTCAAGTAGAATGGCACATACCCACTACGGGGGAGTGGCCAAGACACAGGCGGTGAACTGTTGGAATGATTAAGAGTTTTAGAGGAAAAGGAGAATTAATAGGGTATAGGCTGACAGATTGGACGACGCAACGAAAGGGGACCTGTTAGCAGGGAGATCGAAGATGGGAGGACGGCATTATGTGCAAATTTGAATGCAACATCTGGAATGGTTCAATTTTGTATTGACTGAAGGAGAGACAGAAAAAATAAAAATAATAATAATAAATTAAAAGTTTGATAATCAGAAAAATGAAAACAAATAGGAAAAAAAATAGAAAAAAAAGAAAAAAAGAAAAAAGAGATAAAGCAAAAAGTAAAAAAAATTATATTAGCATGGGAGTCGCTGTGTTTCTAAAAGAAATTTTTGAACTGCACAGCGCGCACTCCTGTTGCTTCGTCCAAGCGAAGTAGCGCCAAAGGAAAGAACAACCTCAGTGGACACAGGCAGACCCAGCTGATGAAACGGAATTTCTAATAGGCGCCTCCTCAAAGAAGAGAATCGGCGGCAGAACAGCAGGAAGTGATCCACTGTCTCAGGCTCGGCACAAAATGGGCACAGTGGAGAAACCGCCACACCAGATCTGTGAAGGTAGAAATTGAGCAGAGGAACTCGGCATCGCAAACGCGTGAAAGAGACCTCCAGTCTGCGCGAACTCCAGTCTTTGCTGCTCCAAGGGTGCAGAAGATGCTTGTACTCGGGGGATGAAGTAAGCGCCGAGGCTGAAAATTCCTGAAATATTGTGTGACTGCGAAACCTCACCGCAGCTGTATATGCGCAGGTTGGCAGGACCGCAATTATTGGGCCACAGAGAGAGGCCCTTGCTAATGAATCAGCAACCTCATTTAACTGAATGCCCACGTGACCCGGTATCCAAAGCAACCTCACCGAATTTAGATGAAGCGGGATCAGCTGCTTAAAGAGGCGTAATGCCCGAGACTCAGAGGGTGATGATAATGAAAAGCAAATAGATAGAGAGTCCGTCATAACCATGACGTTGGAAACGGCAGGATCTAATTTACGTAAAGCTAGAATGACAGCAAATAATTCGGCCAGATAAATTGGAGTGAAGTCAGGGAGACGGAGAGAAAAGGACCATCCCAATGCAGGTGAAAAAATTCCCACACCTGCCTTTTCACGATCCTGCGAGGCATCGGTAGCAACGAGAATATGAAAAGGAAAGGATCTTAGGTGGTCCTGTAACAAACCGAGAAGGAGAGGAAAGGGCTGGAGCTTGGCATTCGATGGGAAAATGTTATCAAATGCAATCTCGACTGAAGGTGAGATGTTATGCAGTGGATGGATATCTGTGAGCTTAATGTTTAAGGGATCGAGGAGAGACTGCACGAAACATATCTGCGGAGTATGAAAACGAGACCAGGTGGCATTTAAAAAGACTGCGGGCTGACTAAGAAATATTACATTGGATGTGTGGAGAGGAGAGTCGCACAAATTTAAAAAGGTTTGGACTGTTAAAAGGCGAAATCTGGCTAATAAAGATGGAATTCGCGCCTCAAGGTGCAGGACAACATTAGCTACATACTTCGGAAGTCCCAAGCAGAGGCGCAACGCCTCACGCTCCAAGAGCACAAGCGGTCGAAGTTTATAGGCAGGAGCTCCTGAGAATGAAACACATCCGAACTCCAAAATTGGGCGGACATACATTTTATAGATCAGCAGAAGTGTGTGCCTTCTCATCCCTGACCTAGCGCTGCAAAGCCGACGCAGGATGCCAATGGCCCGAACTCCTTTTACAGAAACTTGCTCAATATGAGGCCGCCAGGAAAGAGTAGAGTCATAGATCACTCCAAGATACTTCACTGTTTGAACCTGAGGAATTATATGATTTCTATAAGAAACGCAGATATGTACAGGATGAGAAATCGGGAAGACCAACGAGGCGCATTTGTTCACATTGAGGGACAGATGAATACTTCCTAACCAGTTGTCAAGAATATTGAGGTAATCCTGCAAGATCTGATACAGAGAGTGAATATATTTTGCAGAAGCAAAAAATGCGATGTCGTCAGCGTACACGTAAGTTGACACATTATGGATGCATGGAATGGAGCTTAGAAAGATGTTAAAAAGAACAGGGGAAAGAACTGAGCCTTGCGGAACACCTCTTGTCTGTCGAAATTTCTTTGAAGAAACACCATTTCGGCAGCAATAAAATTCTCTGTTTTCCAGGAAAGCAAAGATCCAGGCTACGAAATAGTTTGGGAAATTAAGGACCTGTAATCTGTGTAACAGCATCGAATACTCGACGCTGTCGTAGGCTTTACTGATATCCAGAGTGACAAGCGCGGCAAACTGTTTAGTGCTGCGAGCTAATTTAATACGGCTCTCAAGGTCAGTATGAGCACACCAAATCGAACAGCCCGGCCTGAAACCAATTTGACAAGGATTCAAGATATCATTTGCAGAAATGAAATACATGATGCGACGAAGCAGGACCCGTTCCACCAATTTCACTAAATTCGATGTTAATGAAATCGGGCGTATGTTGTCACAAGTGAAACCCTCCCCTTGTTTTTTAAGTATTGGAACTATTTCCGCAAGACGCCACTCATGGGGTATCCATGGACCTTTAAGGGAATGGTTAACCAGAGCCAATAGATCTTCAGGAGATTCGGTAAACAAAATTTTAATCATAGATGTAGTTACCTTATCGGGGCCAGGAGCCGCTGGAGATAGGCGCAAAACAATTTGCGAAAGCTCAGGCATAGTGACCTCAATGAAATCACTTGAGATGCATGAGAATGTAGGTGGATAATGAAGTGCAGATGTGAATCGACGTTCTAGGCCACCCGCAATTCCCTCTAAGGCCTTAGCGATGTCAGCAGGGGATTGAACGAGGGATTCAATATTGACAGCCGGTGGAATCACTTTCCTTCTCCTCATAAAATTCAACAAGGCCCGTTTATTCCCTGACTGAGAAAGAAAATCATAATGACTTGTAATATACTCCTCCTTCGCACGGGAGATAGTGCGCTTAAATGTTGCTGCGACATACTTATAATCGAACCAATTTTTTGGGCATTGATTTAGGAGGAGTTTCTTCCAGACTGCTTTCCGCCGTCTATAGGCACGCGTGCACTCTGCATTCCACCAATTATTGGTGATTGCATCCTTGGATCCTGTGACTATGAATTCAGACTTTTGCCTTGCGCGTTCCAACACTGTGCATATATGTGTAGCTTTACATTCGGAACTCGTAGTGGTGTTTCGGTCCGAATCGATTATGAGAGCTGATTTGAGAGTGTCTTTAAAGCGAACGTAATTTATGAAGGTGCGCTGTTGTCGTTCGGGAAGAGTTAAGTTACACGCAACCCTGAAACTAATCGGTAGATGATCACTGTTTGTCGCGCAGTCAACAGGCGCCCAAGACGTGACAGAGACTCCTGGGGAGGAAAAAGTTAAGTCTAAAACAGAGCGGCATAGACCACGTACAAATGTAGGCATTCCTGAATTGTTGCAGACTATGTTGTTGTCGCAAATCCAATCAAATAGTCTAGAGCCGAAACAATCTGTTTTAAACCCCCACGTCACGTGGTGCGAATTAAAATCCCCAACTAATAAAACCTGAGATCTGCTGCTAGACATCAATGAGTCAAGGGGCCGAGTGTCATGCACACCTGAAGGGAAATATGCGTTAGCTGTGAGTCTGTGTGGTGTGCTGCTTCCATCATGCTTTCTTTCTTTTTTCAACGCTAGAGCGTTCTATCTGACGTTCAACGAAAACGCCGCGCTCGTTGTCACTAATTTAGGATTGTTCCGCAGAGGTCGTGACGTCACACCACAGTCAACCAATGAGAGAGAGGCATCAAGTCGGACACGGAGAACAGAGGGGTAGGCGGGATGCCAGACGCGAAGAAGTCAGAGCATGCGGACAGTTTAACCTGCTCTTCTTTTTTTGTTCGCGAGTCAAGTCTTGTGACAGAGTGCATGATGTGGCTCTCGGGTAGGGGTGCAGAGATAGAGCGCTCCTCAAAAAAAAAAGAAGAAAGGCGGAGGTTCGCTTTGGACGGGTGCGTACCGTAAAGATGTTTGTGGAGTTGCGGTTGAGGGCTGCGTCAGGGGTAGGAAATTTGCCGTATATACCAATACCCGATCATTCTTTACTCTCGTGCAAGGCAATTCGAAAGATCACGGAATTATGTGACTGATAGCGCTAGTTCGTGTCAAAACGAACTGTTACGCTCGACTCCTTCCGCTAAAGCGCCGAAGCATCGGTGCGGCTCCTTGGTGCTGTATGTGTTAAAGACGGGGAAGCGCCAGGCAACAAATAATCTCCAGACATCTGGAAACTGTCAATAGACAGGACTTCGGAGAGGCGTCGGCGTGGCGGCCCCGGTACCCCGAAAGCAGGGAGCGGCGTCAACAAGGAGACCCCCTGGTGGTTTACGGGGGGGGACATCCGCTGCACGGGAACGGTCTTCGGCTCAACGCCCATTAGCGGTGCCAAACCCAAACGCAACGCGACGGCATGGTGGGTCGGCGGCTGTTCTGTGTTGTTTGTGGCCAGCGCGGGTGCTGGCGTGCTCGCGCTTCGGTAACGGCTTCCGGTCTTCCTGGAACCTTTCGGCGCAAGTGCGACGCCGGCCCTCCGTCCCCGCGGCTCGCTGTGAAGTGCAGGCGTCGGACTCGTGTTTCGGCTGACGAATGGCTCGAACTCAACGGCTTGTCATCGTTGCCGCGAGGGATCGGCCGGACAGCATCTTCGAAGAAGTGGCGAGGGTGAACTGGGGGACGTCCTTGTGGGCGGACCACTACGAATGGACACGTGACCCAGTTCACAGTGATTGGACACATTTTTGATTAACCAATTTCCCCAACTAGGGACCTGGGGACAGGACACCCTATTTAAGCCGCTGTTCGGCATGGGAAAAGGGCTTTTTCTTCAATCTTGTAACCTTGTCTCCCTACTTTACCTTCTTGTCTTACTTTCTTCATGTAATTAAACCTTTGTATTTTACCTGTTACCTTGTCTGGGAAGTTCGTTCTATGTGCCGGCAGAGAGAGGGAAATTATGGTATGGTAGGGAACTCAACTGGCGCAGTCGACAGGACCTGCTTAGGCTGAGCGGAAGAACTTCACCGGGGACAAGCGACAACGACGACGAGAGTGGCGGAGGGAGCGACCGGGCTACCAAGGAGACCCACCAGACCTCCAGGCTCATCTGACCCAGCCGGGGCACCGACAGCGACGCTTCGGTAGCTAGGCGAGTGCCCGTTTGGTTTCTTGTGTTTGCGTGTAATGTCAAAGCCTTGGGTTTTGAGGAGTGACATCGCTAAAGAAACCATAATGGCGAACTTGGGTGTAGATGGGGAAGGGGGAGAGGTGCCGGCGCTAACAAGCGAAATGGTAGAAGGCCGTAGTAACGCCTCGCCACAGACGGCGTCGGAGCAGCAAGAAAGGCTGCTGGAGTTACAATTGAAAATTGCTGAAAGGGTCCTAGAAACAGTACGTTTGCAATCGCAGAGTGGAGTCGCGTCCGTCGAGGGGAGCAGCTGCTCAGGTGCGGATACGCGGTCGGAGGAGGACCGGAAACTAAAATTTGCTAGCCTGTTGAAGGGGGTACTCGCGACAATGCCTACTCAAGAAGCACTAGTGCCGGGTTGGTTTGAAGACATCGAGGCAACCTTGGAATCCTACGATGTACCAACGGAGTGGTGGGCCGGACTTGTGTTGCCGCGACTCAGTGAGAGGGCACGGGGACTCCTTACACGTCTGTCTTCAGATGAAAGGCGAGAGTACGCCATTCTAAAAAGCAAAATTTTGCAGGGACTCAGATTATCAGCTGCGGAGTACAAACGCCTGTTCCAATCATCCAGCAGGAGACCGGAAGAGTCGTGGGAGCAATTCGCGGTCAGATTAGAGAATTATTGGGAGTACTATGTCGAAAGCAGTGAAGCAAATTCGTTGGAGAAAATTAAACAGCTGGTAGTCTCAGACCGTCTGAAGGATTGTCTCAGCGCAGACGCAAGAGCACACATTGTGCTAAATCAAAGCCAAAAGCGAGGATTCCTTAAGCCCGAAGATGTTGCTACGATAGCACAGGCATTCGAGGAGAGTGTCAGGTGCAGAGTAACAGCGGGAAGGACATCAAGTGCGAGCGAAAAACAAAAAGCTGAAGGGACACCGACAGCGCGGCCTTCAGAAAACGCTAGCCCCCATTCGCGGCGCAGGAAACAATGTTTTAGTTGCTACAGCTACGGGCACGTAGCAAAGGAAAGCCCGCAGGGCGCATTATCAGCGAGGGAGGCGACAAAGAAAAATCGTAGTGAGAACAGAGAGGTCGTTGCTCGGGTAGCCGCGCCACTTGAGGCGAGGGACGCGCCAGTGCGAGTAACAGAAGTCGGCAGGGCCAGCACAGTTACGATAAAGAGTGCAGGTCAAGCATTCGACGCGCGAATAGACTCTGGGCCGAAGGTGACCGTCATTCGCAAATCACTATGCCCAAGGTACGACAGCGCAGGGTCGACTACCAAACTGACAGGCGCGTTTGGGGAGCAAGTAGTTGCCGAGCTGGCATACGTGCCGATGTCGACTACGGAGGGCGCTCCAGGTGGCTCATTTTACCCCTCGGAGAAGGGCATACTGTGTGCAATCACCGACAAGTTGGCAAAGGGCATAGACGCGCTGATAACCCCTAATGATTATGAGCAGCTCTTGGAGGACAGAGTGGCAGCACCACCTATCGGCGAGCCTGAAGGCGAGGATGAGAACTTAGACCCAGGGCAGGAATCGTGCGAGAACGAGAGCGAGGAAGTAGTGCGCGCATGCGAGGTGACCGTCGAGAGCACCTCGCAAGAGGCAGCGCAAACGACGCGGCAGACATTCCGCGAGGCGCAACGGATGGACAAAACGCTGAGAGAAGCATGGACACAGGCGAAGGAAGGCACGCACGGCATGCTCGTGCGCGACGAGCTGCTTTATCACCGAGAGCACGTCGCCGGGCACGAGTGCTGCCAGCTCGTTCTGCCATCAGAACGCCGCAAGGAAGTCCTAGAAATGGCCCATGATTCCGCATGGGCAGGACACCTTGGCGAGCGGAAAACTCTACAGCGCATTAAGGCGTCATTCTACTGGCCAGGGGTAGCCCGCGATGTGAAGCAGCACTGCCGCACGTGCCATGATTGTCAGATGAGAGCCCCTATGCGAACACAGGACCGCGTGCCGATCTCACCTTTAGCTAGACCGGGCGTCGCATTCCAAGTGGTAAACACGGACTCTGTAGGCCCGCTCGAGCCGCCTTCCGCTAGAGGACACCGTTATGCTTTATGTGCAGTGGACGTCCATTCAGGGTGGCTAAAAGTAATAAGTTTGAAGGCCTTGACTGCGGGGGCTACTTGCGACGGGTTACTACAGATATTTGCGCAACTAGGTGTCCCAGAGACGATCTGCTGCGATCAGGGCACAAATTTCACAGCTAAATTGACTCAGGAGCTCCTTGCAAAGCTAGGCCCAAAGGGCATTCGACGAGGTCAAGGCTAGGCTAAAGTCCGCGACAGCGCTACGCGCGCCAGATCCCACGCGAGAATATGTTCTCGCCACAGACGCGTCCGACTTCGCCGTCGGCGCGTGTCTAGCGCAACTCGACGAGGAGGGTAGGGAGTGCCCCGTGTCCTTCCTGAGCAGGAAACTGAGTCCGGCCCAGGCCCGTTGGGCCACCATTGGAAGGGAGGCTTATGCCATCATTTGGGCACTAGATAAACTCGAGGAGTGGGTGTTCGGCACTAAGGTGCGAGCATCACCGACCATAACCCTCTTCACTACCTCACCCTTTGCAGTCCACATAGTGCTAAGCTCACTCGACGGTCGTTGGCTCTGCAAAAGTACAACCTCACAATAGAACACAAAAAGGGGGTCCAAAATGCCAACGCCGACGCCATGTCAAGGCTTGTGGGTGCCGGCTAATCTCCAGCGGGATCTCTGTGTGTACGGGGGAGGGGTCAAGTAGTTTTTTTTTTCTTTCTCTCTCTCTGTCTCTCTCTCTTTTCTTTTGCGGTATGGGGAGATAAGTGGGAGAAGGCTTTGACTTTGCACGCGGCGCGGGAGGCCATCGGGAACTCCCGGCCGCCGGGGCTCGGGCTTGTCGAGCTATTCTGGTGTGTTGTGTTGCACGCTAGGAAAACCATGCAACACAGTTGGTGCGGAGGTGTTACGCTCGACTCCTTCCGCTAAAGCGCCGAAGCATCGGTGCGGCTCCTTGGTGCTGTATGTGTTAAAGACGGGGAAGCGCCAGGCAACAAATAATCTCCAGACATCTGGAAACTGTCAATAGACAGGACTTCGGAGAGGCGTCGGCGTGGCGGCCCCGGTACCCCGAAAGCAGGGAGCGGCGTCAACAAGGAGACCCCCTGGTGGTTTACGGGGGGGACATCCGCTGCACGGGAACGGTCTTCGGCTCAACGCCCATTAGCGGTGCCAAACCCAAACGCAACGCGACGGCATGGTGGGTCGGCGGCTATTCTGTGTTGTTTGTGGCCAGCGCGGGTGCTGGCGTGCTCGCGCTTCGGTAACGGCTTCCGGTCTTCCTGGAACCTTTCGGCGCAAGTGCGACGCCGGCCCTCCGTCCCCGCGGCTCGCTGTGAAGTGCAGGCGTCGGACTCGTGTTTCGGCTGACGAATGGCTCGAACTCAACGGCTTGTCATCGTTGCCGCGAGGGATCGGCCGGACAGCATCTTCGAAGAAGTGGCGAGGGTGAACTGGGGGAACGTCCTTGTGGGCGGACCACTACGAATGGACACGTGACCCAGTTCACAGTGATTGGACACATTTTTGATTAACCAATTTCCCCAACTAGGGACCTGGGGACAGGACACCCTATTTAAGCCGCTGTTCGGCATGGGAAAAGGGCTTTTTCTTCAATCTTGTAACCTTGTCTCCCTACTTTACCTTCTTGTCTTACTTTCTTCATGTAATTAAACCTTTGTATTTTACCTGTTACCTTGTCTGGGAAGTTCGTTCTATGTGCCGGCAGAGAGAGGGAAATTATGGTATGGTAGGGAACTCAACTCGAACCATTGTGTCTTCCGGTACAGATCGTTTCCAGAATGACAAATTTTTCTTCGTGCAGAAGCACTAATCCGACAGGTATCAACCCCCAAGGAAAATCGTCCGTTGTCTGTTCACAGTGGCGGTCCTAAGCGGGGGGGGGGGGGGGGGGGGGGCGTCGCCCCTACCAAAAGCCTTTGCATATTTTCCCGGACGTGCGTTTTCGGGCTCTCGTACGGCGAGATGTAATTTTTAACGTAGAACTGAAAAGCATTTTCGTCTGTGATGCGTCCAGTGGTCCCCTACTTTGTACGTTCACCTTGTTAGAGGCTGTCTTAATTCACACAATTCCACATTCTACACGTTGGTAGTTATTCGAGCATAATTCCTAGTGATTGTCGAGGTATCGTGGTCCTGCCGTGCCCCTACCGTTGTTTTGCCATGCCGCCGGCGTGGCGACGACGGCGGTGCCATTCATCTGCGGTTGCGGTGGCCAGCAACCTCGTCAGGGCGGCAAAGAGCCACCCATTCATGTCTTTATCCCGCCATGGGACACAGCGACGCCTGAGGAGATCACCCCTTTTTGGCTTGACAAGGAGCGCCGACCAGCTGCCTTGAAGGAGGGTACTGGGGACGGAACAAAGCCACTCCCAGAACTGAGTAATAAAGGCCGCTTATCCCAGTGGGGAAATGCCCGGGCAGTTACTTTGACCTTCGCAGACATGCCGTGGCGGGATATGTCAGCCGTCGGCTTGTTTCCCCTGGTATCGACAATGAATATTGCGCGCGTAAACGTTAACATTCAAAGATTGAGTAATGGTATAACGTCTATAGCGTTCGCCCTTTACTTTTCAACAACAAAGCGCACAAATTTTTTTGCGCAAAAAAAATAAATAAGAAATCGTTGTCTCTATTTTTTCTTTTTTGATATACGGAAATCTGTCCCCCCCTTAAAACCACGCTCTGGGACCGCCACTGTCTGTTCACTGCAGGCCTTGCACGAGCGCTCCATCCCGCGGCACTGCCCGCACTTCGTTGTCTTCTACGTAGCACAAATTCGTTCATTCGCTCCAATTCGAGTGCAGTAAACATTCTTTAGTTATTGCTTTTGCCAGAACTCCTAATCACCTCGGCTAAAGTTCATGGCATCGATGAATCTCGACAGCCTCTGAATGTTCTTCGCCCTTTCCTTCCAGGGCCGCTTCCTGCACATCTGCCTGCATCCCGTGTCACAGCGGAGCCTCACGTGGACGCCGTCGGCAACGCCTTGGACGCAACCGACAGGAAACCCGCCTCGGAGGAGGACGAAATCCATGGAGGGTTCGACTCTGTCTCCGATTGAAAAGGTCTACATGGGAACGGCAGCACTTATTTAATGCTTCAGCAGCTCCAGTTCTTTTGTTTTTCTGCAGTTCTTACTAGTATTGTAACCATCTTTTTATTTGGGCAATACAAGTTTTAGGAAGCTCTTATTTCCATTCAAGCTTTAAGGCATCCTGTTTCTTGCTGACATTTAATCCTTAGCCATTGGAGTACATGTACAGATACTATTTTTGATAATGCTTCTGTCATTACTGGCAAGCCTGTTATTGGACTCCAAAGGTGGATTGCGGTGAATCATGATGTGTGCATGCTACGGCTGTAATGCGATTTTCATTTTTATGCGTCGAACTTTTTAATAAATATTTGTACTTGGTGTGCTGTATCCATGCACTTTACGAAAAAGGCTCGTTATCCTCTTTTCGACCACACCAACTGCGGAACTGCGATTCGAAACTATGCAACCCCACGTGGCCACTTCGTGGAAGTTGCCAGATGGTGGCGCCACCTATGAACGAGAGAGCCAGCTATCGGTGGTGCCCTATAACTTTTTGTTTAATGTGTTGTTACTGATTTTTAATCCTGTAGGCCCATTTGCGAGGCCTTATAGCAGGGGGGACCAACACAATTTGTACACTCAGTCCGAAGCTACAACCAGGCAAGCAGCATAAAACGCAATCACACGGCGGCAAGAACAGAAACATGATCAGATCAGAGTTACAAATGAACTGTTAGACTATGTTGAATAGGGGTAAACATTTGTTTATTTATTCAAAATACCTTACAGGACCCAGAAGGGCATCGATTGAGGGGGGCAAAAGGACGAATTAAGTACTATAGGAACAATTAGTTAAATCAGGGTCCATGCGGGCCCTTGAAAACCTTGAAAACCCTTGAATTTTGGTGTGGTGAGGGAGATGGCCGTGGAAAAACACTAGTATACTTAAGAATTTTTTTTTGCACAAGTTATCTTGTTGGAGATAACTTTACCGGAGCTCCACCTCTGTGACTTTCATCGCCGAAGCGAAAGGAGACACTGCAGACCCGGTTCAGGCACGGAACCTGATGCTCCGCAAGCGTAGGGAGCCTACACAGTTGCGACGCAAGTTGTTCACCGGCACACAGCAAGCACGCATGCGTCGCTCCGCTAACGCAACGCACGATTCACCTAAAGCCGTTCTGTGAAATTTTCTGTCCACCATAAAAAACAAACGAAGTTATAGAGGCTTCAGCGTCACCCACAGCTGTGCCTCCATGCAGGAAATTTTCCTTCATACGGGCAACAGTGATCGAGCACCGCTTGGCTTGCTACACATACATAAAGTTAGCACCAGAAAATTGGAAACAGCTTTGTTATTAGAATGATTTCGAGCAAAGACTGAGCATGGTGGCTCAGGTGCCAATCTCTTTGAAATGACGCTGCACACAGGCACGTCTGGTGACGGACTACGCGGCTGCTTGGCCGCCGTAGTCGTTCCTAGGCCTAGCCTGTTTCGCACTGAAACCGCAGGCAACGGCGCGTCTAAAGCGGATAGAGCTGAATGAAAGGTCTGCTTTTGGTACGGCTAGATGCCAGAACCATCAGCGTGTAACAAAATAGAGATGTGGTCGAGTTCTACGACGCTTTCAGCGCCAAAGCTTGCATACGCAGAACAGATGTGAGGTGCAGCTGCGGGTAGAAATGGCAGAAATTTGTTGGTAATACAGTTACCGCTCTTAGCAGCAACTCTTTATTGCTAAAAGGCCCTCAAGAGAGGTTTATTTTTCGCGTTAAAAGTCTCTTGTGCAAGAAATGCTAGATACGCGAGATGTAAGAAATGTTTCTTGAATAAAATTCTGTGTTGCTAAATTCTTGATAGACATAGTTGGGGGTCCTTGGAAGTCCTTGAAGATCCTTGAATTTCATGGCTGAAAACCGGTATGAACCATGTAAATACAACTTGCAATATGTGGGGACGCTTGGAATCATATTTGCTAGCACTAAGTGAACACACGAGACAAGAACACAAATGCGCAGGACAGACGCTAGATCTGTCCTGTCCCTAGCGTCTGTTCTGTGTATTTGTGCTCTTGTCTCGTGCGTTCACTAAGCGCTAGCAAATATGATTCCAAACGTTTTCCAACTAGCCAAGTTTCCGCCTTAATATGTGGGGACGTTCTTTACTCGTCCCTTGTGGTTACCTTCCCCGCAATGCACCCTCAAGTCATCCCTCGTAGTGCGCTTCCCCGCAATGCACCCGGTTTAGCCGCGTTAGTTACTTTAACTGACAAGGGAGGGCGCCCGCGTCGCAGCGACGCTAAGGCCTCTCAATGAAGCAAAAGTAGCGCAAAAGCTTTGAACTTTCCGACACTCCTCCTCTCCTAGCGCGCCGCCGGATAATCGAGCCTCCCATTAGCTGAGGCGCCGTGGTCACGTGTTAGCGCGCGCTTTTGGGCTCAGCAGCAGACGCCGGCGCCATTATTGCCGGTAGGAATACCTCTTTAAACGCCGCTAATTTCAAACAGCTTTCACCGAATAACGCGCTAAGCCAGTAAGCCTAGCTTACTAATTTTTTCTGCTTTTTATTTTTTTTTTCAGAACAGCCACGCGCACATGACCCCGTGTGTACCTTCTGGTTGTGTAAAATGGTGGCACTAACGCAGGATAGAGGTGTCGTTCACGCAGTTCATCTCATTGGTTTACAAAGGGGCTACGCGAGCTATAGGCGACAGCAACAAGGGTGTTCTCGCGTGCTCCCAAGTCAATAGCACACGTCTGTCCATTACTTACTCCTCTGCCTTGTTGTTTACTTTCCTTTACAAAAGCAGTTTATGGGTGTGCTCAGATGACGACGGCAGTCATGACCCCATGACCTTTTGTAGCGAAAGGTCCACTACTATAGCTGGCACGCAATTCGCCGCGAGCCTCCGCATGACCTTGAAACGACCTTGAAATAACTCATGGCTGGCGTTGCTATACGCTGTAGTTCAGAAAAAAACTTGTATCACAAGAGGCGGTAACATGTTTTGTGATTTCGGAAAAATCCACGTTTGAATCCACGCAGAACATTCCTCGGATGTTTGTAGAATGACATTTTTCTGAGTAATTATGTGAAAACTTTTCTGTGTGACGCAGCAGAGAAAAAAATTTATGCCTTTTGTAACTTCGCAGTGAAAATCACAAGCATTCTTTAAAAAGTTATGCGTTAAGACCAGTTTTAAGGATGAAATGGCACACTAAGGTGTATAAACTTCAGGGCAAAAATTTTACTCATTTCATATCGTTCCTTGGAGGGACGATCAGTAATCTTACGCAATACGCAAAATCATTTGGTTTACCCACAACGGTTACGTTGATTCCTTAAGTCTAAGGTGAGGCTTCACCCATGCGACAGGATTTTTCTATATGGTCGGATACAATTCAAGGACGCAGCAGCTTATCTCCGTCAAAGAACCCCCCCTTCCAGCCAATGGCGTCGGCTGATTCTCATGAGCATGCTAGCACGACAATGTAGGAAGTGGCAGATGCAAGGGGACAGTTTCTTCCCTCCATGGTAGGAGTACATAATTAAATAGTTTTAAGGCGCAAAAAAACGGACAAGACACATAGGTAGGTGACAGGACGAAGCGCTTCGTCCTGTCTGTCTTGCCTGTTTTTTGCGCCTTAAAACTATTTAATTATGAACCAAAACCAACTAGCCCAGCAGCAAGTGCTCTTAGAATGGTAGGCGTAACTCCTCTCCCTGCATTGCCACGTTGCTCCCTGCATTGTCAGGCTAGCAGGCTCATGAGAATCGGCCGACGCCATTGGCTGGAAGGAGGTATGGACCACGTGCGGGTCGAGCTGCTCCCGGAGACAGCGTCACTTATTGTTTTTTTTTTCCTTTTGCTTCGTGTGCCCGCTGAACAGTATACAGGTATGTAGGCGCAGCGTATGGCATTAAACTTAGTTGTAGCCAGTGCTTTGTGGTGTTCTTCTATCGTGCTTGTCCTTTTTTGCGCGCTGTGCAATTAGAAGCATGATATACCAACTAGCCGAACAATTCGTTTTTCTCAAAGGAGATCATCCAGCCAATGGCGTTGAGAGATTTCAGTGAGGCTGCGCTAATCCGACAAAGCCGTTGTTATTCCCCAACACCTGCCGTTACCTGCGATTTCACGCTATAGTCGGATAGAACCCAAGAGCAAAGGGGCAGACGCCGTCCAAAAGAACCCCACCAGCTCTTTCATGACGATGCAGTTAATCCAGTTAAACCGTACATGAGGGAAGACAACAGCCACTGAAACCAAAGTGTAAATCTCTCCTTTCCTTTATATGCTCAGCCGAATAAGCCGCGGTTATTTCCCATTCATATGGGCATTAACCGCTGCTTGTCTTCGATGTAGCTTTGGACTGAGTGCACACATTGTCTATGCCCACTTGCTATAGGGCCTCGTGAAGAGCCCTGCAGGATTAAACATAACTAAAATCAAATAAAACAAAACGTTGTAGGTCATATTCAAGCAAACTTTGCGCAGAATAAGAGAAACACGTACACACACACGAGCGCTACAGGCCCAACGTTCTGCTCCACTAAGTTGTAGGTCACCATCGAAACCTGGCTGTCTTACTCATAAGTGACTTTACCATGTGGTAACCTCCACGAAACGGCCACGTGGGATAGTAGAGTTTGGAATGGAAATTCGGCACTTGGTGTAGTCGAGAAGGTATGCCTCCCATCATCACCTTTTTTTTTCGGTCTGGGAGACGATAAAGAGTCTTTGCAAACGGATACAGCACACCGAGTACAAATACTTATTCAAAAGTTCACGGCATAAAATTAAAATCTTATTACAGCCGTAGCATGCACACATCAGACCTGATTCACTGCAATCCACCTTTGGAGCCCAATCGCAGCCTTTCCAGTAACGACCGAGGCATTGTCAAAAATAGTATCTGTACATGTGCTCCAAATAGTAAAGGTTTAACTGTGCATGTCAGGAAAAAGAGTGCCTTAAAGCTTGAATAGAAATTAAAGCTTCCCGATACTTGTTTTTTTTTTTTCAAATACAACATTGGTTACAATACCAGCAACAACAAGAGAAAAACAAGAATCTGGAGCAGCTGAAGCATTAAATAAGTGCAGTCGTTCTCATGTGCATCTTTTCCAATCGGAGAATACAGTCCTACTCTCCACGATTTTCGTTTCCCTCCGACACGGGTTTCCTGCCTGTTGTGGCCAAGGCGGTGCCGACGGCGTCCGTGCGCGGCTCTGTTGTGACACGGGATGCGGGCAGGTGACCAGGAAGCAGCCCTGGAAGGAGAGACGAAAAGCATTCAGGGGGCTGCGGAGATTTGCCAATGCCATAAACTATAGGCGAGGTGATTAGTACACTTCTGGAAAGAAGAGGTCGGGGGCCTATTGCGACCCGCATGGTGCTGCTCTCAGTCAAAGAAGAAAACGCCGAAAATGTGAATGTAAAGAATAGGTGCAAGCATAAAAAAAAAATAAAAATGCTTCGGAATATGCGCGCTTGTAGAACAGCTTTTCACGCAAGCCAAGAGCTGATGCTTCTGAACAATGAGAGCTGCGCGCCATCTCGCCAAGAGCTTAACAAGTTCTACCCACAAAGAAACATCGATGCATAACGAGTCGCAGTAGAATTGACGGAAAGGTTTCTCATATATGCAGCTTGGTTGGCTCCATTCCAATCCCTTTAAATCCGCGTGCATAAGGAATCCACGCTGAACACAGTGCAAAGCCCACATCGCGGAGTACCAGCAACGGCGCCAAGCGTTGTACAAATCGAGTGTGTGCAGGCCGCCAGCACTCAGGTTTAGCTGTAATGTACTTAACGTTGCTCGGTGCAGAAACCGTTTTGCGATGTCGCCACTCTCGACCCATTTCGCTTTCTTAATTTCGACGTCTACAGGAATCCGTTCTGTCTTTGCTGACATTGATCTTTGTGTGTAGCGGTAATATGCGCACCAGTTTTTGGCAGGATCAATTATATCGCGGACCACGGAAGCACGACTGACAGTTGACACGAAGATTTTGTTCTTGTGAACAGAAGGTTTATAATTTTGTTTTGGGGAAAAAAATCGCTGCAGCAGCGTGCAACGAAACTCTGTGGTGTTCTGAGAAATTTTAATGTCAATAGTACTTCCTCATCAGTACTTTATGTCATCAGTACACATACTATATAGAGATGCAAGACAAGGCCCACCTCTTGTCATGAACCCGTGGTGCATGATGGCCTCGACGCTGGGCCGCCTTGCGGGTTCCGGTTGGAGAATCCACCGGATGAGGGCGCTCGCGTCGGTGGACACGGTCGAGGGGATCGTGTATTCGTTCCTCTTGATTCTGGCGTAAATCATCGCCTTCGACGACGAACTGAAAGGGGGACGCCCCACCAGCAGATTGTACCTGCGGAGAGCAGTTCGCG
The DNA here is from genome assembly GCF_055824585.1 of Amblyomma mixtum. Classification (NCBI taxonomy): domain Eukaryota; kingdom Metazoa; phylum Arthropoda; class Arachnida; order Ixodida; family Ixodidae; genus Amblyomma; species Amblyomma mixtum. The sequence continues at coordinate 335,958,338 of NC_143014.1, read as the reverse complement.
GCCTGTCAGTGTCCGCACCGTCCGGCATCTCAGCACGTCACAGCTCGAAGGAGTGCGGGCACAGCAATGCCACAGGAGACCCCTGCCAGCTAATATCCCCATGAAATGGTAACCTAAGTGCGGGAAAACGACGCTCGTGATGCACCTAGGTGCCTGGATTTGAACGCGAAATGGATTATCTCATTGTTTCTTAACATGAAGAGGGACCGTACAGTGATCTTTATGAACAATATTTTCTCTGCGCCATCCGTAAGTTGCTTGCTGGAAGATACGCATACCCGGTTGCGTACCTGGGAATCACGGCAGACACTTTTCAAACCAATTTTCTCGACACATGAACGTCGCTTTCCGTGTGGTGGCCGGCGTCTACTATTCCCGACATCATATGCACGACAGCAGAAGGACTTTGCAGACGACTGCCCGCCAAGTTGGCGGTAATGAGGGTTGCAAAGAAGAGTTTGGGGTTTACTATAATTAGCGCCCTATTTACTGATTCTTAGCTTTACTCGCAAACGAAAATTAAAGCATTACGAAAGCTCAAAACAAATAAAAAAATAAGAGTCATGATATCTACCGCATATATGAGCAAGTGTTTTATCCCGATAAAAGCATACCTGTCAACATCGTTGAATGAACAAGCATAATTCTCCTCTGCGGGGTACGGTACCTGACTAGCTGAAATACGAAAATTATGGCGCCTGAAATTTTTATCACTGAATCGGCAGTTTATATATAGCGTCTATAGCTCATTCGTAAAATTCACATCTATTTCACTAGACGGGACGCGACTGGGAGCAGCGCGCTACGAAGTTTGAGCAAAACCAATCACCACCTTCAACTCTGGCCCTACTTGCTTTGCCAGCTCGAGATATAAGTAAATGCCACCTGTATGATACCTGACTGATAATACCTGTGTTATAATACCTGTATGATAATACCTGTATGACAGGTATTACGAGCTGTCGTTGTTAGCATTAACGTTGTTACGAGTTTCAAACATATCTGCACAATCAAGGGATACTTACATTATACATCCGACGGACCTGATGTCCACTTCGTGGCTGTAGCCCATCTTGGTCAGCATCTCGGGAGCCATGTAGTTGGCGGTGCCGCAGATGGACCTCTTGAGTTGCCCCTCGTGGTGGAGGCGGGTGGCGACCCCAAAGTCGGCCACCTTGAGTTGCCAGCCCCTGGTGAGGAGCAGGTTTCCGACCTTCAGGTCTCGGTGGATGACCTTCTCCTGCACCAGGTACTGGCAGGCGAGGAGCAGCTGGCGCATCAAGTACTGCACCTCTGCCTCGGTGAGGGTCCTGCGGTGCTGGAGGACATCCTCCAGAGACTGCGAAATAAATGCGCTAATGAAGCCTGCCGACGACCCACGAAGGTGAGACACGCTTAAGTACATGGCAGAGAAAATGGGCATTCCTTCAGGTTTTAGACTGGGGCATGCCCACTTTAGCACACTTGTTCAAATCACGCCAGTCTGAAGAAACCTTGATTGGAGTATTCGTTTTTGGTGGTACAAAATTCAATGTCCACACGAGGACACCACAGTAATAAATGACAGTTTTAGAAACAACAAAGCCAGTTTGCAGTCTTTAGCTTGGTTCGGTTTTGGGGAGTTTAACGTCCCAATGCGGCTCAGGCTATGAGGGACGCTGCAGTGAAAGGCTCCGGAAATTTCGACCACCTGGAGTTCTTTAACGTGCACTGACATAGCACAGTACGCGGGCCTCTAGAAATTCGCCTCCATCGAAATTCGACCGCCGCGGCCGGGATCGAACCCGCGTCGTTCGGGTCAGCCGTCGAGCGCCATAACCACTGAGCCACCGTGGCGGCTGCAGTCCTTGGCTGCGCCCTAAATTATGCTTCCAGAACGCAATGTGGCCGTTCTCACTGAATTTGCCGTGACAAATACAGGCCCAAATACATACTGGCATAACATAATTTCACACAAGCGGTTTGGATGATTGAATACCCTTAATATCCTATCATCAGGCCTTCAAAAGTAAGCAAGTCAAGTGCCGACAGTTGTGTAAGAGCCGAGAAGTAAAAAAAAAAACGACGCCACATTTTTGATTTAATGTTGATTTTTGCTTTGTACAAGGTTATTATAATACGCTGACACTGCCATGCCAGCTTCACGCACTGGACATTTCCCTTCGGTCAATAATGAATGAATGAATGAATGAATGAATGAATGAATGAATGAATGAATGAATGAATGAATGAATGAATGAATGAAGTGTACTCTTACCAGCAGCCTCGTGTGAGCAGTGCTGGACAGAATCCTACTATCATAGCATGTCCAACATATCTCGGACAAAAATTTTGATAATTAGAAAATTTTAAGACACTGTTGTGCAAATACTGTTGGCAATATTCATTCCTCTGATATGCAGCAATATATTTCTTCCAAAGTGTCTCCACGATCGCACCGAACAGTTAAGACTGCCTTGGAAAAGCAACGGGGAACGTTTTTGCCGATAGGAAAAATGTTAATAGCCAAAAAAAATTCAAGAGTGCCGACGGGAATTCTGCGGTTGTATTGATTGTTGTCGCAGGGCAGTGGAGTGGCGCTTAAACGCTGCCCCATTGCTCCCGGAGTTGTATGAAGACTCATGGGGACTTATGATGTGAACTCGAGAATTGCCAACTCCGCAAATCTGAGCATTAACCCATTAAGGTTATCGTGTCATACCCTTAAAGCGGAGCAGTCTCCCGTCCAGTTTTAATGGGAAAGCATTGCTAATCCCTCTGCGAGAACACCCCGCGGCCTGTTTTGTAGTGCGTGTACTCGCACGTGGCAGTAAAAAATCCCAGTGATGGCCAGAAAACAGGCTGGCGTCACGAAAAGGACGTATGATGTACACATCAATCCGAACGTCGCAATTTCAGGCAGTCATATACACGTCGCTCGTCTATATGTGCTGCCCTCTGGACGATCTCTTTGTGAGCGCCAGTTTTCCCGACAACAATAGTACCAAAATTGTGACGCAACCGTTTTTCGTACAGCGTTCCAGGAGGCGTCAGATTTGTCGTCGCGTATAGCTTACATGCGCTAGTCAAGTTGAAGGCTAGCTCTCGCGAAAGGAATTCGAACCAACGACATATGCGCCTTCAATTGTTTGGCTTCCCAGACCTTCTACCGCTGTCCTTGAGACGCGGTTGAGGTGTCCACCGAAGTGTGACTGTTGTTGCGCAATTACATTTCCTCAAAAACCAATTTACGTATACCCGCGGCGGTATATCTGTGGTTAGGGCGGTCGGCTATTGAGCCGGAGTTCCAGTATTCGAACCCGGCCACTGCGGCCGCGTTTCCATGTATGCCAAACGCAAAATGCGCCCGTGTGTAGTGCGATGTCAGATCCCGGTAAAGACCATCACGTGTCCGAAATTTTTTCGGAGCTCTCCACGACGGCACCTCTTTCTCCCATTGTTCTTTGCCTCTCTCCTTCATCCGTTCCCTCAAGGCGCGGTCCAGGTGTCCACAGGGGTGTGAGACGATTACTGCGCCATCTCTTTTCCTCAAACACAAATTCTCAATTTTGATTTTCTTATCATAATTTTGTTCCAAACGTTTGTCGTACAGCGTCCCAGGTGGTGTCATACGCGCGCGCGTTTGCGTGGGTGGCAGTAGCATCCAGGAACAGTAATGCCTTCGCATTACCACACGTATGCAGTCTTACGTGTCTCTGCCCAATTTCGTTGTCCCTGGTTTCATTATGTTTGATACACACTGACTAGGCCGTACGGTTAACATTTTGCTGTCCTGTCCAACTACTGTAGTGACGCAACTCTGACTGCACTGGTATTCTGAGCAGTAAACTAACCTTGTGGAACTCAGTGGCTGTGGTGCTCGGCTGCTGATCCGAAAGAAACAAATTCTATCCCAGCCGCTGCGGTCCGATTTCGACGGGGGCGAAATTCGAGATGTCAGTGTGCTGTGAGTAGTCAGGAAACGTTAGAGAATCCAAGATGGCCGAAATTTTTCCGGAGTACTCCAGTATGGCGTTCCTCTAAGCCTGAGTTGTTTTGGGACGTCAAGCACCGTTGAACAAAATAAAAGCGAACCTTGATAACCTTAGCAGCATCTTACAATGAACGCGAAGAAAATCAGTGAAAATGGGAACAACCTAGAGCATGAACGTTGACGCACCTGCATTGTGCACAGCTCCAAGATGAGGTATACGTTCTTGTCATCAGAGTGGTTGTGGAAACCAACCACGTGTTTGTGACGCAGGCTTTTGTGGATGTTGATTTCCTCTTCAAGCTGCAGAGAACAATTGAATAAATAACCTCGGAAAGGTTTTACTAGGCAGAAACAAATGTGCAGAAAGTGCTGGGCTAAGCTACTGCTGATTATTATTAAGAAATCCGTAAGGATGATTAAGGTAACCGGTCACTAGAACAGGATCTTGCAATACCGTATAGGTATCTGATTCTATTTGTGTTAAAGGAATGAAGTGCATATTTTGTCTCCTGCTTGTGACCCTCCTCTACAGACAAATAGTTTCATGGAAATTTAGAGAAGCATTAAAATGACGTGGAGAAATTGAAGTTGGCCTGTCTGGTTACGTTAGCGTTACGTTACGTTACGTTACTTTCTACGAAAACTGAGGTTAGATAAGCATTAGAAAAGACCAGAAACCGACCCAAAGGGTTCGTATTCTACACACTATCCATTTCTAATGAATTTGGTCCAGTCGTATCGGTCACTGTCGTTCGTTCTTGCTGCTAAGTCTTTCAATCGTCCCTGGGACATGACCTCACTCAACTCCCTCGAGTGGGCTCCAAGTAAAAACAGCAGATCGGTCGCTGTAGCGTCGTCGGAGTGTAACGTCCAGGAAAGGATGGCCGCTTTGGCAAGGTGTTGCATAGATCTCTCCGAGAGCAGCCTCTAGGACCTGGAAAGGTTCATGGGCGAACGCCACCTGCCATGGCCAAAGACGTCCAGCTGGGACCTGCTCGAGGTTCTGCTCGACCTCTCCGGAAATTGGAACATGCACCTGTGGTTCCAGGTGACCTTCGAGCTTGCCGCAAGCCGGAGAGGAGAGCCAGTTATGAAGATTAGTCACAGCGCCGCCTTCCTCGCTTGGGTCGATTCCATGAGGACGTTCGCCCTTCAGGGGGCTGGGGAGACGCGGTCGTTGCGGTACCCGCAATACGTCCTGAAGATGCTGCGCCTCTTTGGCACTCCCGAGTCGCGGGTTGGTGAGCTACAGACCAGAATCCAGACGATGGACCTGCTCACGCTAGAAGCGCTGGGGCCGGCCCTCACAGAGAGTGAACCGAGAGTTCTGCGGGTTGCAATTCGAAATATGACCAACACCGCGACTCCCGGAATCGCCGCCGGACGCTTGCTGCTGTTGCTCAATGAACACTTCATCTGGGCGCGGCGTTTCACTGCGGACGACATCGTGCAAGTTGAGATCCCCAGCCTCCTCAGGTGCATCGTTTACCTGCTGCGACTCAAGTCCGAGACGCGGGAGGCGCTGACCACAAGTCTGGGCCTCCACTTGGCGACCGAGCTGGGCTGGATGGCTGACGGGAAATAGCGGGCGCCACGTTGGATGTGATGGGCCTGCCATCATCAGCGCACACGCACCGCTGTCTTATGCAGGCGGAAATCGCTTTAGTCGTTGCCTGGCTGAGCCTCTTTTCTAGGCATCGGGGATCGGAAGCGCTTGTCCAGAACGTGCGCGATGTCCTCGCTGACGTAGTTGCACGTCACTCCCAAACCACGCTCGAGTTTCGGGTCAAGTGAGACACCAGCGTATGGAACAAAGAGAACTATTTGACCGACGTGCTCGGGAGACCTACTGCCAGGTCGAGTTTTTTCACCTACTGGCTGAACCATCAACGCGGCTTGGCGATTCGAGACGGAAGGTCTCGCAAATGTCGTCAAGCCTGGACACCATCTGAGCCGGCGATGGAGCTTCCAAGCACCACTCTATATTGCCGAAGACTACCTCGTGTTCCCCCTCTACCATCCGGACCTGCCTCCGGCCGTCACCTACGGTTGAGCCGGACGCCTCATCGCTGACAAAGTGCTGAGAGGACTGTTCCACGACCAACTTTACAACCAGCAGAAAGGAAGCAGTCACAGTGGTGGCAACGCAAGCGCAGCGAGATCATCACTGCCACAGTTATCTCCCTATCAGTTAGACATCAAGGCACTCCTAGCTGCCCTGAGTGCCCACAGACTTGCCTTTATTCGACGCTCGAAAGGCGACCTCCCGGAAACGCCGAGCCTCGCCGATGACAGGCTGTTCTTCGTTGCCTCCTGCTATGCGCTTTGTTCGGGCGCTAACTACGTGGACGAACTATATGGAGACGCAAGTCGCCGTTGCAACGCGCCCGTTATTGTGCTGCCGGAGTTCGCGGCGGCCTTTCATTGCAAAATGCCGGTTCTCGAATAAGGGATTCGAGACACGGCTTTCTGTCCCCTTCCGCTTCAAACTATAGTAACCGTATTTAGGCCTACCGTGCCAGTCTTGATACATTGGGAACATTTATTTTGCCCGACATGTGGCAATGCGATGTGCAGTTATTTTAGGCACGTTTGTGCACGCCATAAACCATCTGCGTCGAGGACGACTAAAAATGTTTCGTTTAAAGGCTGGTCGTTTTTTTGTGAGCAAAATCGTGTGACTGCATGGAAGTACTCCGTCAGCTATGTTACGACGTGACAGGCGCAACTTACGTACCAGATAGCTAGTGTGTGTACATAATTACGCATGCCCACAGTACCGTTAGATATGACATTCAAGCCTAATTCGATTTTCAAACGAGCACAAATTCTCTTTAGGAAACATGGATGCAGCCCCGGAATACAATTCTGTTAGACATTCGACCGTAGAGGTAACACATAGATCGTTATGTAAATAAGTCACCTCTCATGAGTGAAATCCCTTTCAAATTTCACACATACAACCTGGGCCTTCTTGGCCAAACGTTTTACTACAGATGAATTGCCGGTAATAACCCTACTTCTGTAGTCATGATAGGTTTCTGAAGGCTTTTAAAATGCGCCGGAACAGATGCCTGCACCCAGGCCTAAAATATTTGGATAAACGCTTGTAATTTGCTCGGCTCTCATCATGTACCGCGTGACGCAGAACACTCAAAATCACCGCAGGAATTCTGAGTATTTGGCGTCCATGGGAAATGAATGGGCTGTACCAAATATATATAGGTTTAGTGCAGGAGGAATTAAATAGCTCACCAACCCTAACCACTGCCAATTCTCAGCCCCATACAAGACTTCACCAACGGACCCAACCCAGCCGAAGAGGATAGGCAACAGTGTCAGTAGGGCCGGACCTCACGCTGATCAAAGTTACTGGGTACATTAGATAGCAAAACCTAGAGGAGATACTCGGAAGAGACCACAGTATCGTAGAAACCGAGCCAACCACAGCCCGGACATATTTCAAAGAACGCAAGATACGAACCATTGATTGCGAAAAGCGAAAAGAAATTGCGCGAGAAAGGCAGCGAGTACGAGTCAGAGGTAGGTTGAGCAAAACCAAAAATTGGCAGTGGTTTAGCTCTGGTTAAACCTGGAGGAATGCGAAAGCAACGAGGAGAGAGAGAGTGAGGCGATGGAGAGCGCGCGGCAGCGGCGGCGGCACGCTAGCTATGCGCCGCTACTGCGCATGCGCAACTGGCGGCCGCGCGCCAGCAGTGCGCCGTGTGACGTCACTGCTCCTCGCGCATGCGCAGTTCGGCCTTTCGTCAGCTCCGGCGACTCGCGTGGTGTTGCTTTTAACCCAAAAACACTTCAGGGATGGGTCCGACAGCTTTCAACAGATGTTCGGGAGACATCCAGTCATAGAAACGTCATCGGAACATCCAGGTATTTATTTACTTATTTACATACCCTAAAGGCCCTTTTCGGGCATTACATCGGGGGGTGTACATTCACAAGAAAACGATAGTATTCTACACTTAAATATACAAACACAAAAGAAATCCAAAAACACAGACATAATGGATAGAGAAAATTCGAATGTAATGGTACACAGGAATGGAGCCTTCCTGCTCAGAATTTATTTGTAAAAAACGCTTTAGTTATTGCACAAATGCGTCATGGTCTAATGTGAAAGCAATGGCACCTGGTAGCTTGTTTCAATGATTTATGGCGAGGAACAATGGTGAATGACTAAGAGAGGTGGGTGCGTGCAAACAGTGGTTCAATTTTGAGAGCAGCGGGGAAAAATACGGTGGGCGGGTCTGATATGGGATGAAGTGTATGAAGAGTGGCTGTGATACAAACTGTGAAAATGTGATAATAATGCTGGTATTCTTCGCTTTTCAAGTGATGGTAGCTTTAGCAACGCTTTGATGGCCGTTATACTAGAATGGCGTGAACAGCCCCTCGTTATAATTCTCGCTGCTTTATTCTGTATCAACTCGGGTTTCTTAATTAAGTACATTTGATGCGGGTTGCAAATTGCAGATGCGTATTTTTGAGCGGACAAAAGTAGTGTCAGCTATAAGCTTCGTGGCTGGGTTAGCTTGGTGCAAGTGACTCCCGATGATACCAAGTGCTTTAGATGATTTAATAACAATTGCATCGATATGATTGTTCCATGTTAGATCAGACGAAAGAATAACATCTGTGTATTTAACTGTGGAGAAATTCTCAATGGGAATACTATTCACGGAATAAAAGGGATTTTGAAGCTTACTATCGGCGTTGAATAATTTAGTCTTTGTTTTAGAGACGTTGATTTGCATTTGCCACTGTTGACACCAAGAGGTGATTCTCTCATGATCTGTCTGCAAAGAGTTACTGCCGTCAGGGTTGGTAATTAATCTGTCTGTAAATAACATAGCCGTCGTCAAATAATCTAGTAGTAGAGGTAAAAAGGTCACCTTTATCGTTAATGTAGACCAGGAACAGAATTGGCCCAAGCACCGAGCCTTGCGGCACGCCAGATTTTACCACGGTTGGGGAAGAGCAATACCCATTTACACAGACGTATTGATAACGATTGGTAAGAAAGTTAGTGATCCAGGTAATGATATGCCTGTTAAGGTTGAGAGAATTTAGTTTCAGTAGTAAACTAGAATGGGGTACCTTATAAAACGCTTTCGTGAAAGAAAGAATTATAGCGACAGTTCTTAAATTAGCGTGGACGGCATGGTGAAGGCCGGCTATTAATTCAGACAACTGTGTCTCACACGAACGACTATGTAAACCATGCTGATTAAGGGTAAAGTTTTTTCCCGTGTAAGTATTCATTATTGGAGCTCATATGATATGTTCTAATAGCTTGCACGGTATACTGGTCAAGGAGATCGGTCTGTAATTTGTTTGCATATAATGGTCGTCACCCGGTGTCATGAGATTGATGGAACAAGGCGGTAAAAATGTGAGATATAGCCGGTTTTGTTAGGTTTAGTAGTTTAGGGCATATAGCGTCAGGACCAGGCGACGAGTTAGTTTGCAATCTGTCAATAGCTTTTTCTATCCTTTCAGGAGAGATTGTAAGACTGTCCATGGTGGCACTAACAGAAGGGAAGTTGAGATCAGGGGTATTTGCACCTCCTCAGTGAATGCGGAAGTAGAGAATAAATTAAATTGTTTGGTTGCCTGCGATAGCGAAAGGCGCTCGTCGTGCTTTATAATTGATATAGAATTTCTAGCTAAAGACTTGGAGTTTATTACCTTCAAAACTTCTTGATATTATTTTTTAGTAGGCCCGACATATCGTGATTAAAAAATTTGCCTTTAGCCGCTTCAGTCTCTTTTTTGCATACTGCTGCATGTTTCCTGTACAGCTCCCACCCTTATAAAAATGGATATTGAATTTCTGATATAATTGTGATATCATCCTGATGAGTTATCAGAAATTAATCACAAAAGCAACACCTGTTGTGTTTTTGCATCAGACTGACATCATAAATTCTTGATGAGTTTTAACATTAACTTTTTTGCATCAGATGCACATCATAAATTCTTGATGAATTTCAACATCAAGTTTATTTTCATCAGATTGTCATCATAATACCTGATGAACTTTTGCATCAGTCTCACATCACAAATCCTCAAGTTTTGAGCTTCTCTGGAAAAATTCTCAGAATAATTTTTGATGCATTATGGCATAACAGTATGGTCCCCGCACTGTGTCTGAACTCTTGCGCTGTCTAATTTGTGTGTGCTTTTTTTTACACATCTAGGTAAGCCCAATGCATCACAATAAGTGCATATCTTTGGCTAATTCTGACTCCATGGCACATGCAATGGCCGGTGAGGCACCATTTCCACAGGGCCATAGTAATGCCCAAGTGTTGCAAAATGTCTATGCATATTAATGAACCCCAAGTAGCAGATACTGAACTGAAGTTATCCATTCTGGTGTTTTTTAACCCTAACTGCAAACATATACTTTACTGCAAACACATACTTTATCGATGTTTGTAAACCGTACCTCTAAATATTTGCAAATCTGTGTGAAACGGGCACATCCTAGTTCGAGAAAAAAAGGGCATGGCATGGTGCATTTATATACTTTTATTGATGGCAATCAGTGTGTGTAAAAAGAATTTATACATGTAATTAATGTCCTACAGCTAAAGACGCATTTGACAAAAAGGTTTACAAACAAGAGGTACTATGAAAACAAGCGGCATACCATAGCAAAAATTTATGAAATTCTATTACAAGGAAACAACAAAGCACCATACTCCCATTACAAAACTCTACATACACAAACCCACATTGGCATGACCATCTAATGCACAGTACGTATCCATGCCATAAATTTTGGGCACCTACATATTAGTTTGATACAAATCTAGCAACATGGTACCCCATGCAGAGAAGATCCTACGAGCAAGATGAGGGTGACGCACTCAAGCATGAAATTATTTTGCTCTCTAAACAATGGTGCATGATCACTTTAGAAAATGATGGCACGATGAATATATGCCAACTTGCATGTTCGAAGCATACAAAAAAAATTGTAAAGCTTTGCAATAGGCTTCATATTGTTTGTCATATGGATCACTAGGCAAGCATTACATTGTATGCCATATACTCTACAAAAATTATTTTGTAGCTACTGTGACATCAATAACTTTAATAAAATTTTTATTGCTACCTAATAAATCTGTGTACGCACAAAAATGCTATCATAAGCACTCTAAACATGAATGATTTCTCTGCAAGTAATTGATAACCATGTTCAATAAGTGTGGAAATCAGGACCACTCATATGTAAAGCACAGCAAAGCAATAAAAGCAAATGGAATTGCAGAACACAAATTTACTCTGCAAAAACAGTGTTAACTTTACCCTGTTGAGAGGTTATTACACTAACAAAAATATCCATCAGTGCTATATTAAATTTGGTTGCTACATAACCACTCAATTTCTACACACAAAAACACCATGATAAGCACTGTAAACATGAATGATCTCTCTACATGTAGCTGATAGTAATGTTGAGCAAGGGTGAAAATCAAGACTATACACACATAAAGCACTGCAGCAATAAAAGCAAGTATCCTTGCATAATAAAGTTTGCATTTATAAACTACATAATACTAATTTCACGCTACTGAGCATGAGTGAGAGCATGGGGTGACACTAGTGCAAAGTTCAATGTGCGCAAAACTAAAACTTGGTCTCCTTCAGTACCAGAAGACACTTTGCGTGAAAGCATGAAACATATGTAAAGCATGAAGCATGAAACATAAACATAACACTAAAAGTGCAAGAAACATTACTGCATGTCAAGGCAGTGAAACGTTCATGAAATGAGCTCATGTGTGAAAGCGCATTGAAAAGAACAACCTGAACATTAATTTGACTCTAAAACACACTGTTCAGGAACCGCAGCCAAGACTGTTTTTCCCGAACAGCATAGGACAATACACTTCCTTACATCCAAGGCACTCACAGTAGCAAACTCATCTCTTTCCTGAACACTTACAAACTGAACAGAGCCACAGTCAGCAATGCAAGATAGAAACACATTGAGAATGCTAAACTTCCTGATTCTAAATTGTACATGGTCATTTTTCATACAACACCGTTGAGCACAGGTTGTCAGGATATCAGTCACACGCCCAAACACGTTTCCATCAGCAAGAACATAGGAATTCTTTCTTTTTGATTTGTCCATTGACTGTACACAATATGTAAAAGTACCAACTGTAGCTTTTTTGTATTTCACAGTGCGCCCTTCACGGCTCCCCTTTCCATAGAGGATTATGCCGCCGCACTGTGAACTAGCCTTGCGTAAGTTGTATCCTTTCAGCAAAGATCTAACAAAATGCCTAAGTTCACTATTTTTCCAATTCATTGTCTTCGACAAGATCTGTGGAAGGCTTTGCATTATACAGAATTTTTCTACGATCTGTAAATGAGCATATCTTGTGCCGCTAACAAAACGCACGAGTTTCCCATTGACGGATTCAAATGGGTAAGCGGAGAAACCCCAAAGGGGTCCCCACTGCATCACGTGATCCACCATGTGGATAAGGATGTGGGCATTATATGTCATAGCATGAATTCCATACAGTTCTTCATATTCTTGTAAAAAGTCTACCATAGCTTTCTTCACAACCTCAATCTTCTCCATTGGTATGCATGACTGCAAACAAAAGTGCATTATTTTTACGAACTTAACCCAGTTCTTGTAATAAACATTGGGCAAAAACTCCTTCAGGACGACAGGGGAAAAATAGAGCATCCACTCTCTCCACTCAGACGCCTTCCAGAATTTCATGTCAGAAAGGGACCGTGGGAGCCTACTCATCTCCCATATTGGAGTTAGCTGCCTTAGCTTGGCATTAATCTGTGGCAGATAACATCCAATGCTGTATTCCGACCGTCTCTTATGCCCAAACCACATAAATGCTGTGGTTCTGACAAAACCGTTGCACACAGTGTGCATATAATCAACAACAAATGATGAAGGGAAGCTGAAAAATGCCATTAAAAAAAGAATATTAGGGCCTTTCACGCCTTTGTAAGGCTCACCCCTCTTCTGTGCCTCTTCGGCCTGCTTTTCGAAGCGTTCTTTACTTCTTAATTTTGCAGCAGGCTTCTGCATTCGGTACACACGAGTGTGACCTCGACCTTTATCAATAACCTCTCCACACTGCTCACACCAAGCACACCCATGAGCACCATTGAATTGGTGCATATTCATCACCATGCAGCGGGCTACAGTGTCCACACTACATGGCCCAGGATAGACACGACATACCTTGTCCACTCCAGCCGGAGTCGTCCAAGGTATGCCCTCTGAACAAAGCGTATTCATTGTTTGCACAAAGGGCCCAAGAAAGCTGTTCATATTTGGTTTTTTACTTCCGAACCAAAGACCAAAAAGCAGCAATTTCTGAACCCTTAATTTGTATGGCAGCTCATTTATCTGGAGCAGTAACGGCCACACACTGTGTCCTGACGATTCAAACAATGGCACGCCATCAGTATTCCAGGTAACTGACACATCATCATCAGTTATTGGCAAACTGCTGTATCCAGCACTTTGGGTGATGTCACCCACATCATACCGAGGACCTGTGCGGTTCTGTGCAAGCTTGCCGCTCAAGAGCAACTCTCTAATCTGTGACTCAATGTCCACAGTAATGAAGAAGGATCCTGATGCCAGAAGGTCGGCACACTTGTATGCTGAAGAACATTTGTGGCACTTGAAATTTTCTGCTGCGCACGGAAGTACAGCCAGGTACTCGGCGCAATTGCTGCAATACAGATGTGTCGTGCGCTTGCACTCTGACAGAGAGGTGAAATGTTTGAAAAAAAGATACTTAGACCTAGGAAAAATTGCACTCTCTGGCATGTGTGCATCAAGAACTTTGAGGAGGCTGTCTGTTGCTTCTTTTGATGCATGATGTCGCAATATGTGGGCCATCACCATCACAAGGCTTTGGCCCTTTGACAGCTTCGCTCCAAGGGAGAGTGGCTCTTCCTGAAAAAAGTTAGGATAACGGGTGAAAAATGAATACCCTTTAGTCACTTGGTGCACTGCAGCAATAATTTGAACATGCTTGATGTTATAAAGTACAGCAGTGCCAAAGCACCTAACATTTCAACAATAACCTCACCTTAGAACCAAGGTGATTCAAGAGAGCCAATATGGTCAAATCTTGTCCCACAGGCAAATTTACCGACATGTGATAGTAAGTCACAGGTACATATTACATAGTCACTGCACTTTTCCAAACATTTGTTGCAACAATGTCCCAGGGCATTGACACCAGCATTGAAGAATTCTGCATGCAGCCCCTAAAGCCATTCTTTGGTGGCTTGCTGAATTCTGTACTGGGCACCTGCGAAATATGTCAACGACACTGGTGCTATTTTTTCTATTTATGTATGAAATTCTAGCAGATTCAGTATCACATATGTAATTTGTTCTGCTGCTTTCAGAACAGAAATCAATTCTAGGTTAGCTGTACAGGCTATATGAGTAGTGGCAATTAACGCTACTGTTAATGCTTTATTCCAGGCCTTTTTTTTAAATTTTTATGGTTTGCCAGCTTCCTTAGTTCCACCATGCCACTTGTTGGCCTCTTTCAGGTGTTGTAAATCATTTTCGGATGCTTCAGCGAACATGATCATGGGACGAGGGGGGGAGGGGGGGGGGGGGGGGCAAAGCTTGGGGGCTTGCTTTGATTTTCTATCGCACACACTGACCACGGCGCCAAAGGAGACAGAACGCGTGCATCCCGTCGCGGCTTACTGCACACATATCAAACGCGCCTCCGATGCGTACAATTGGTTAGTTGTTTGGGGAGCGGCCAAGACAAAGGCGGTGATTTGCTGGCACAATTCTCGAAGACGGCACATTTAAAAAGCGTCATTTTCTAAATTTTTACTACATACTTCAACGTGACATTCCAACATGAGACACATGAAGTCCTGCAGGCTTCACGAAAAAGCGAAAACTGGACGCGCAAGGCTTACTTCTAGAATTCAAGTGCAGCAAGACAGCTGCTCGCAACTGAACTACCGCGAGGCTTACCATTTCGTTCCTTGCTTCGGAAGCGTCCTCATTCTCGGGGTTGCAGCCGTCGTCGTCGCTCGATGACGAGCTGTCCGAGATGTCAACCAGGCTTTCGTCTGCAGTGTGCAAGCGCTCATTGTCCGAGGTCACGGCCAAGTCGTCACTATCACTAGGTTCTTCTGTTGTCACGGAAGCAGACAACAAACTTCTGTCATCACTTCTGCTGGACAGTGGAGCCAACGGCGAGTCACTGTCGCTGTCCGATTCGTTGGAACTGCTTCCTATTTCGCAAGCAGTACGCTCGGCTCTATCATCTCGTAATTTATGCCTGTGTCTCGTACGAGTTGGCACCTCACATGCGGCATCAAAAAGATACTGCTTATACTTTTTCCTCTTCGGCATTTCTACACGTACCTATAAAAATAAATGGCTGATTCACAAGGACACACTGTGGTCCCTGTACTGTGGTTACAGAGAGCACAGCAAAGAAATACCCGCATGCAAGTGGAAGAAGTCCAATTATAGTAGAGGGGACGGCTGATGGGAAGAATGAAAGGGGAAGTAGCATTGGGGGTAGGGTTATATATAGGCGGTAGGGAGGGCGATGGAGTGAGAACCCTTTTTTAAATAGGGCTGGTAGAGTCACTCGATAAACTTGTATAGTGGTTGTCACCGCCACACGTACGACCGCGGCCGCAAGAGGCAGCACGTTTGTTCTATACCGGCATTCCTACCGCAGTCGGCCACTTCCAGCCTTTCGCCATTTAGTCACCTAGCAGTTAGCATTTAGTAGATTTTCGGACTGCGCACTATTAAAAAAATTGTTGCTGCCCACGGAGGCTTCCGCGTCGTCTGCTCGACGCACACGCCTCGCCGTCGCCTCACCGAAGCGCTCTTTTATTTTCGTTTACACGCGCTCGGCGTAGAGTGGGTATGATAGCACGTCTCATGATACATTATTCCGCTGTGTAAATGCAATGAGCAATTCCAGCAAGCCTGAGAAATGTCGCGAAGTTCCCGTAAGCCACTGCTGTATTCTTACGGCCATGCAGTCGAATTCAACCCCCTGGAAAAACTGCCAAGCAGCTGCTAGAAGCAGCAACAGTAGCTATCAAATGAAGCCTCAATACAGAGGAATGCAAGCCAAGATTAAATAAGATATACTGTTAAAAAGAAAGAGTTGTTCGAGCAGGCAAGGCGCAAACTTCATCACGTGCAAGAGTGCTGTGGTGCTGTATCGAAACTAAACGTGATCCAGTCCGAGTCGAAAAAGCGTGGGTTGTGCCCTGGCCAGCGGCTACTGTTCTGTTCAATGTTTATTTATTCTTCACAAAAACTCAGAAATTAAAATAAAATACTAAAAACGCAAATAAAGTACATTGTTTGAAATGAAATGTAAAAGTTGCGGTGTTCGTCTTACGATGAATCGCAAGTACGTATCATAGCCAAAGCCTGTTAGCACGTGTTAGCACGGTTCGGGCGGGACGCGTTGCTTATTCCGCTTCTTTTTCTTCTCTTCACCTCTTGTGTTCCTCTTCTGTCTCTTCTGTTCCTCTTCTGCCATGTCGCACATACTTATCAAGTGGACAACTGAGGAATCATGGGACGTTTATCCCGTGCGTTCGATAGTGGATGTCAGTCTCGGCTTCCGCCTTATGAGCGAAGAGAACGCTATTGAAGAGCTTCGTGGCACACATGTCAGCGTCAACTGGAAAGCTGGGGAGCCACCAGCTACAGCAGAGCTGCTCGATTTCGGTAAGCGCAAGCGTTTGCAACCGTTATTGCTAGGCACCGCGAATGCTCTGGATTTATTTCTTCTGGTAAAATAACGCAGGCACGCTGAAAGTGATGGAACGGCGACGTTCGCGGGCCGTGAAAAGTGCCGGCGCCTCTAACAGCCGTGGCAGTGAAGGTGAAGAGCCGCCTTCAAAAAAACCGAAGGTAAATCTACCCATTATTGTCGACGTTTAGTAGTAACCCTTTCTGCTTTCTTTTTCTGTATTGCAAGGGGCCACATAACGTCAGCACATCGTAATCATTGCTGTGATCTATAGTCTATTGCTACAGATTGTAACGCATAAAGGTTGTTAGCTGCGAGATAGATTTAAGAGCATTAGAATTCTTTGCCGTTGCTAGCCGATTTTGTGCCTGCTTTTATTTTTCAAACGCACACGTTTTCATGTAAACAGTACCTATTTTTATGATAGCGTAGGTTGACTACCAAGCGTCAAGACGGCGAAATTTTATTTTCTTACAAGAGATTAGGGAGAATGGTTTAGATGTCTTCGTTAACTGTTTATAAAAAAATACCGGCCTCGTATCAGCATGCCATCTTAAATTTGTAATTACGAAATTGTGAATAAGGAATAAAAGGCATATTTCCTGGTGTGAAATTATTAATTTTTATTTTTCAAAGTATTGAGACATTTAACAAGAGAAACTCTTTATTTAGCAACTGTGTTTGTTTTCAAGCAACATAATATAGAAGGAAGAGAATTTCTTTACTTTAGTGGAGTAACACATGTCAACATTGCCTGGAAGCCCCCTAATGTAGGTTGTGCCTTAGGTCACTTGATATGAGGTATATGTGCATGCTGTAAGCTACAGATGCATTGCAATCAAGTAACTGTACACAGCTGTGTTATCACATGAGTTATGTGAAACAAGAAGCATGAAAAGGCTGTGTGCAAGCAGGTATACTACTTGATTAGACATTGTCATCCATGACGCGTGAAACAAGATGTGGTCCTTCATCACCCTGTTTTTATGTCTTGTAATTATGCAATGAAACATGCAGGCATGCAAATTTTGTGTTGCTTTCATTTTGACCACAAATCGCAGCAATCACACTAGCCAAACTTGCTTTGGGAGAGAAGCTCCAAGTGCTATTTGTGGTAATGGGGTTATAAAATTTATGGTTTATACAGTTTCATGTGCCGTGCGACTCAGGCTACAAGGGACATCATAGTGCAGGGCTCCGCATAATTTCGACCCCCTGGGGCTCTTTAACATGCACTGACATTGCACAGTACACAGGCCTCTACCATTTCTCCTCTATTGAAATGTGATCGCCGCAGCCGGGATCGAACCCGTGCCTTTTGAGTCAGCAGCCAAGCACCATAACCAGTGATCCACGATGGCGGCTGGTTTTAAAATTTTCTGCAAGTCAGGAGTAATGGAAAATAGACATCTAATTTTAGTTGCTTGTTTTCTTTTTTAGAATGAATACGTTAGACACTAGGATGCATGTTTCACCATGTGGCATTCTTTTGCTACCTCTGAGTAATTTATAATTGAATTTCTTCTTGATGCTGTTTCGGTTTCATCAGCGGAATGATGGCCGTGATGTGTTGGGAGTGTTATAGGTTATTTGAGGCACAAAACAACTGCAGTATAATTGTTGATTCTTAGTTCTGTTTCAACACGTAGGCCAACCTGCTTCAAAAGCTGGAATAAGAAGCGACATATCAGCAGTAATGTTTCAGTTTTTCCATGCCTCACATCACCTAAACACTCCTAAGCGTTACAGCCACCGTTTCATTGATGAAACCGAAGCAGCATCAAGAAGTAATTTAATATTATAAAATTTAGTGGTCATAGGCAAACACCATGTGAAACACCATGTGCATTCTAATGTGAAAAGCATCATTTGAAAGAAGAAAACACGCAGCTGAAATAAGGTGTCTGTGGTCCTTTAGCAGCGTTGCCAAAGCTGACTCCAGCCTCTATGAAGTATGTGGTTTGGTGGGCACTGTCTAAGGCTGCTTGGCCGCCACGGTGGCTCATTGGTTACGGCGCT
Organism: Amblyomma mixtum; assembly: GCF_055824585.1. NCBI lineage: Eukaryota > Metazoa > Arthropoda > Arachnida > Ixodida > Ixodidae > Amblyomma > Amblyomma mixtum. Next base: position 335,939,546 of record NC_143014.1, on the reverse strand, counting down.
CGGCTGCTGATTCGAAAGAAGTGGGTTTGATGTGGGCCATGGCGGCCAAATTTTGGTGGTGGCAAATTTCTAGAGACCTCTTCACTGTGCGATGTCAACGCATGTTAACCCCAGGTGGTTGAAATTTCCGGAGCCCTTCACTATGGTGTCCCTCATATCCCGAATTGCTTTGGGACGCTAAACCCCCATAAACCCACAAGGCTGTTCAAACTAGTCTGTAAATAAGCTAGGTGACAAAACTTGCCAGCACATTCAGTTTTTATTGCATAAGCAATACTGCGACAGGTTTCGAGCCGTCGTAGCTCCCGTCGTTGACCTTGTACAGCTTTGCTTCAGCCAATTACGCAATTTACCCGGTTTAACAAGAGCGAAACCACTGCCAATTTTTTTATAATTTCTTCTGTGTGACATGGGGGTTGCCTGAGGAGAGCAATACATTTGTAAAGTGCAGAGCCCCATGGCTATGGTGAATTGGGGCAGAAAAACTTGATGACTAAGCTGAGCAGGATAGTAAGTTTCGAGTAGTTGGTAAGGTTGGTAGCAGCATTGAGGTGTTTGTGATGGCAGTACTCCTGTCCACTGCACCTTTTCCTTACACAAGTCATGTGCTCTAGCATATTTGTAGCCCAGGTAAAGACGTGGAGGCTGTGCTTGGGCAGACCAGTAAAATCAAAACAAAAAAAACTATGGCACTGTGTTGCTTCTGGCATCAAAACATTTTTTGATGCCCGACGCTGGTTGTGCCATACCAAACCTTAATTCATTTACTGTGGTAGTCCAGCCTGCTGTGCATTATGCCTGAGAATTACAAGATGGAAGCTAATGTTCTCTTATCAGCCATTATTGCTTATGCTGATGCAAGAGGTCAATCACCATACAAACAGCATTGTAGTGGGTCATTCAGTACTGCGGCTTCATGCGTAGCAGTAATTATAGAGACAATTGTGGTTGCCGTGAATCAACTAAGACAATTCATCCTACATCAAAATTCTTCTGATCACAACTGTGTAACATATTCACCAATCTACATACAAACGCAAGGGACCGGGGCCAGTTGGATCCTTTCAACATTAGCCTCTGCTGTACCCATGGCATAGTCACTTCGAAACAATTGCCAAGCTTTCCAGCACTACAAATAGAAAAGTTAAGATGAGTGGGCAATTACACCCTGAAAAGCACAACTGATTACACTTGAAAACGGGAACATTACACTGCCATCGGTTCCTATAAAGCCTAGACCGCACGTGTGTGTCTAACAAAAGAGAAAGCTAAATATTCACGCCCACAGCACATGCCGTCCACTTAATCTTGGCAGCATTAAGTTGCAAATGATATTGGGCAAAGGCGCCATTCAGGAAAACAACTCCGAGGATATCCACTGTAGTATTATGAACTCGGTCGTAGGCGCCTTTTCCACCATGTACACCGCAATAAGAGTGATCGCTATTCAGAAAGCTTCGATAAAGCAGTACAGGTGGGCATGGTTAGCTATTGGAGTAACTAATTTTTTTAATCTCCCGTCCAGTTTTTTAATCTCTGAGGCAGAAAACAATAAAAATTCATTTGGGAATGCGGTCTACTTCACGCCAAAGGGCGAGCGTTGGGAGTGTCTGCTGTCTGCCCCCGGCCTAGGTGCCATCACCGTCAGCGCCTGGGATTAGTCAAAAGGAACGCTGGCATAGGAGGAGGAGGGAGGAGATGCCGTTACTTTTAGTTCATTGAGGTGCTTTATGCATGTGTACTTTTCACAGCCTCTTTGAAAAAACTTAAGCTGTCCCATGGCTTAATCACGCAGCACACTATTCATGCAATCACACAGTATTGGCACAGTATTCGGCATGAATACGTGACATGACCCACTGGTGACCCACACTGCAGTTATAAAACACTAATTAACCCCAAGGCATTGTAACAAACTATTTTTGGACAGTTGTGCTTGTGCGACACATTGTGTCTTCCATTGCGTTTTACTGCCTTAAAGACCCCATCTTTTTCTGATATCCTAACTAATTATCCCATCTGTTGCTTTCCTTTTTACGCCCCCTCTTCCTTTTCGCTAATTCAGGGTAGCCATCTGGTCTGTGCTTCTGCTTAACCTCCTTGCCTTTTCGTTTCGTCTCTCTCTCTCTCTCTCTATATATATATATATATATATATATATATATATATAATTTACTGCTCACAGTCCAGTGCGTTCTATTTATGCTTCTTTTGGACTTGCACAATGTCCTGCTTAAACAGTCATGTTTATAGCTTGTTAGTAGTTTTTACGGTATGATTTTTTTTCTTGTCCATTCCTAGCAGCTGTAACTGCATATGCATGCTTCGCATATAATGGTGCAGCTTGAAATTGTAGGCAGTTAATATTCCTTATGGTAAGATACCACTTTGGTTATTAGCTGCAGCTCTGTTTGAACATTCATTAGCGAGTTTGTTCATTAATAGGCGGACCCTTAACCGGTATGGTCCCCCTATTCTGAAGCACCCTGGTGACTCGGGAGTTCAGCTGGTTGTGTAAGCATGACAAGACAGAAAATAACAACTGCATTGCAGTGGATGCTAGCTGCCACTACTATCAACAGTGGTAATTCAACTGGTGCTTTATGGTGTGTCGTCTCTCTTTAGAATGCAACAGAATGCTCCTGCGACGCCCACAAAAAGGTGGAGCAGTTGCAGCAGCAAGTAAAAGAGCTGCAAGAGCGCCTGCAGGTGGCGGAGAACAACTACGGTAAGTTGCTCTTTGAAGTAAAAGACACTTTCGCTTGTTGCATTAGTGCACAAAAAAAGGCACTGTATACAATGCATGCTAATGCACTTATTTGCAAGTACTGTCATGAGAGCGCAGGACAAAAACAGCTTAGCTTTGCTCCTGATTTTGTGATATAATAATGTTTTCTCCAGTTATAAAAGTCGATAGCTGACTTCTTTGTTTGTGCTTGCTGTGTGTTTTTAAATGTTTGTTTCCTTCTGTGTTCAGATTCCTTCAAGATGGTGAAGGGTCTGAGGAAAATCACCCGCCGCCTCGAGTCTTCGCCAGCTGCCGCTACCGCTGAAGCCGAGATGGTAAATGCTTTTTCTTTTTCTTTTGGTGCTCATGATGCCAGAAATATGGCTGTGACCTAAGACTGAATTCTAGGCTAAAAACCAAATAAATAAATAAGTAGTATTTTGAGATCTGCAACACCCATTCTATTGCAGTACATGAGGCCACTGCTTTGCAGCTGCACAAAATCCTTTGGTATAACTCAGTATATTGACACAGAAAACTACAGCAAGCAGCTTCAAGTACTACATTATTGTGCCTCACACACAGCAATTATGTGATTATAAAAGTGCTGATACAGCAGTGCTGGCAAGTGATTAACCAAAGCTACAAAAACTACAAAATAGTGTGTTACTCTTCATTCAGTTGAATGATAATATTATTACAAGCTGGGGTTTATTTACATTCTCTCTGCTAGCTCGAGTTCTTGTATCCAGCCACATGTTGAAGGCTATGGCTGCCACTCTCAGAGGGGAGCAAATCGTTACCTACGGATAGAGTCATGCCCTGTTTTTAGAACTACCATTTATGTGGGGGATTAGAGTTATGGACAGTTTTACAGGCTCCCAAATATTTTTTAATGCATTTACGCTTTCTTTATATGCAAACTAGCTGTCTTGACAATGGAGAGGGCGAACTTACATGGAGCCGGGCTCCATTGGGGTCCATGTATGTCTCTTGTGTTAATTTGGACAACGATAAGAACGTAACTTTGACCTTCCCTGTGTTATGAACGCTCTAAAGCATTGTGAAAGTGTAAATGCCTGAGTGAAGGCACGATTTTTGCTTTTTCATGTTTTCCGAGGTGCCCAGTCAGCATCTCTTCCCTTTGTCATATCGCATGAAGTAATGTGAAGATAACTCTCTCAGGAACTTGTGCTCTGCTGCATTAAACAGCTGTCAGCCCACCTAGTACACATATGTACTAGCGATTTATGGTATGTGAACAGTCATAGCAGATGTGCCATCGCACAGTGCGATGCCATCACTTGTCTAATGGACCACTAGATGCTTCAGACTGCACCGCATTATTTAAAAGGAAAATGGCTACCAGAATAATGCCCCAGATTGTCTAATTTCAACTTCACTGCCCACTACTATGCACAGAAGCAGACCTTAATTAGCTTTCTTTTTCAGAATTTTTTCTTCACAGGACATTATTACGCATGACTTGCTTTACAAACAATATGTCTCAGGAACCAATATGTCCATATTAACGAGGCATGGCTCTATTGCCTTGTCTGATATACAGTCATGCCCTTTTAATATGGATGAATCGAAATGTGGACAATCTTTATGAGGACCAATCTGTTCTAACATATTTGCGCCTCGTTAATATGGAACTACTTTCTGGATAATGGGCACGACGAAAATTCACAGAACTGATTGGGTCCCATGTATGCACGCTGTGTCGTATGCACAATGAGCAAAACAAAAGCTAGCTTGACTATAAAACTGAATGGTTCTTTCCTGTCCAGTGTTTCGTGCACAGAGCACCAGTAGAAGCCTGTTAATGCAGTGGTAAAATGTGCAAGCTTGGACAGGTTTGTACACCAGTTGACTGACAGATGGCGTACATAGACATTTTGGTATGACAAGCTGTGTTGTTCAGCCTCCCCCTTGCTTCGCATTTTTTTTTTTTGCAATGGGAACTGCACAAAAAAATTCTGTTGTGTTGTCGCACATACAGTCAGCTTCTGGAGAGGGCGCTAAAATACGAGTTTGAGAGCATTTTCTCTAGCTAAAAGTTTTATCACACAGTGTTCCGGCCATGCAAGTGAATATCTTTTCTTGTCAAAACTTTTATTCTCAAAAGCGCAGGGCAAAATTTTCTGAGTATAAGCTTAGGGGCGTCATTTTTCAAAGCTGAAGAGCAGTGCCTCTACTAGACATGTAGCATCCTGCTAAATAATTTACCGATTTTTAAGGCACAGTAGTTGTTTTTATGGATTTGGTATGAGAGATGGGACTATCAGCCATCTTAACAGTAGGCACATTCTCATGAGATTGCATTTTAGAAGTATACTTATGTAGAAATAAAAACTACTTGTTGGCTGTGCAGCTGTTCATCTTTAATTTTCTCTTCCCCCACTTTTAAATCGCAGCTTACACACTATTTGCCTCGTGGCTATCATATAGGTTGGAAGGAACCATAAGGTCATCCCAGGTTTCTTATCTCGATTTCTTTATTGTGCAGGTGAACATCGGCAGTGGAGTGATGGTGGAGAAGGCCACCCTGCAGAGACTTCACTCGCACTGTCGTGGTGCCCCGACGAAATTCGCGAGGGCACTGATGCGTGTGTTATTCACGAAGGATGAGATGGAGGGCAAGTCCCTGTATGGTAAAGGATGCAATGTTAATAAGGGCGCCCCACCCAAAGAGGCACTGGACCCAGTGCGTGTCGATGCCCTCATTTGTAAGTACTGCCCTGAGAGCTCAGCACAAAGCCAGCATCGATTTGTTCCTGATTTGTTTACATGCAGCCGCACTAGGATCGCATGGTGAAGGTTTTTAAGTGTTTTCAGTGTGTTCCAGCAAGTTTAAATTGAAATAGCTGTGGAACGCATTAAGCTGGTTAGACACTGTGGGGTACAGTCATGCTCAGTATGACTTGGAACGCTTGAGCGTGTGGCCGGAATGCTTCCTGGATGCATGGTGAGGTCAGCATGCAGAGCGCTTGAATCCTGCTGCTTGAAGCAGCATGATTCTTCTATTGTGATAATCAGCTCCTGCCCCTGCATCATCTAAATACTCTTCTTGTTCCTTTCGGGCAACCCCAGCATCGTCTAAATACTTTGTGTTCCTTTCGGGCAGTGCTGTGCATTGAAGCATTGCGGCCACACGCTCTCACATTGCGAGTCATATTGAGTGTGATAGTACATATAAAATGTTTTAGGAATGCTTGCAATCAAAACAAGAAACGAACACAAAGAAAAAGAACACAAGGCAAGAGAGACGTGCACTGACTACCAGCTGATTTTATTGCACAGAATTCCCAATGGAATAGCATGATCAATGTATCACTTTTTTATGTACCGTATATTGCCGCGCAAAAGTCGACGTTTTTTCTTTAAATGTCCTTCCAAAGTTGGGGGGTCGACTTATAATCGGAGTCTTAAAGCCGGCCTATATGCGGGGTCAAAAGTAATTTCGTCTGAGTCACGGATAATATCACGCCCCGTGCGCTCGTAATTCCATAATACTTGTCAGACACGGTGCGAAAATGGATTTGCTTAAAAAAATTTTGAATGTAATTGAGATATGCACCAAAGGTTTGTTTTAATACGATGGCAACTTGTTATCGACAAACCGTGGGCATTCCACGGAAAAACAGCCAAAGCTGGGCGCGCTGGCAATGTTTAATACAAATGGGTGGCTACAAATCCAATCCAATCCAAAAGTAGACCACACGTGACCAGTCACATGAGCCGAGAAGCATTTTCGCGTGTTGTTGTGTGCCTTTCGCCATTTCTGCACGTCATTTTCCACGAGCAGCATCTCGGCGCCGCTTCCGACGACCAGCAGGAGCAGTGGCTCATAAGATGATGATCGCGGCTGTGTCCTCACAAGCGACGACGAGTCAGAGATGTCTTGTGAACGAATAGATGTTTCTTTATGACTCGGCTTTCTGAAAAACTTTTTGGGCGAGCTAGGACCGCAGGGTGTGGCAGCGCCAACCTAAATTCAGAGCCTTTTTCTTTGCACAAAGGGGGTGGTGAGTTGGGGGGTCAACTTATCACCAGAGTTGACTTATAATCAACAATATATGGTAGTCACTGAGATGCAAAGAATGCATCCAGGAATTAATCGGAGCCCTTGGCAACCACAAAGAAAAAGAGCAGGAAAGCGGAGGAACGTAACCAGCTATCCGACATCAAAAAGCAGATGGACTAGAGAGCCATGACGCAACAAATAACATGAATGTGATGCAAGTTGTATTGGAAGATGTGTCAGTAAGGCCGTAGCAAAAGCACAGCAAAAGTATAAGTGGCTTAATTTACTGACACATTTTGCAGTCCTCCCTGTTTCACATACTGTCCCATTACTGATTGTGTGCATCTGTATGTGATTGCCAAGGGTTTCGATGGGCTCCTTAGTGTATTTCTTCTGCGTGTGTCAGTGAATGCTTGAAAAGAAAGAAGTGAAATGTTTAGCATGTGCTTCGTTTTTTGCATCTCATTTTTTCCATTCTAGCGTTGGATCAGCTTGCCCAATCCACTTTTCAGCTTAAACGTATCAACTAGGCAGCAGTTTTTTTTTCTACCGTCTTTGCACAATAAGTGATTGAATGAGTTACGAAAAATCATGTTCTATTGATGAAATATCCATATAAAGGTGCTTTTATAGCTTCATACTGCGTGCGCCCTTGTGTGTTGTTCTGGCTTATATATACATCAAGCGTTCTGGCAAATGCGTCCAAAAATTTCTAAAAATAGGGTGGTCGAAGTAGAAAGGCAATTTTTTCATGAATGTTGTCAGTAACAGATGAAGGTAGTTATTTTGGAAGCAATGCTAATTAGGTAGCTAGTTAAATTTGATAATTACCTTTTTGACACACCAGTGGTTAGAGCAAGAGATGTGAAGTTTCAAGAAATTTTGCACCTTTAAATTGTGCCTTCATAATCACAGTATTACTGAATGTTGAACATGGTGCATGCGCAGGTCATGGTCAAAGTTCTGCATTGTCGTCAGTATGTACCCATTATGTCATTTTAATTTTTTCTATTTCAGCATACGTCTGCGGCAAATTTGATACTACTGTGGTCCAGGTGAAGAATTCGCTCTCGTCTATGATTTCGCGTGAATTAAAGTAAGAAACCAGATTTCTTGTTTGTCGTGTTGGTGGCTAGTGTCATTTCATTTCTGGATGCACTTTGCCACTGTATTATACATTAAGTGCATCAATCAGAATCACAACTAAACAATGAGCATCACATCTTAATCAGAAAATCAGTTGCCAGTCTTCATCACAAAAGACGCAGAAATGTATCATGAACTCAAAGTAAATGCACCACAAATACATCAGAATCTCAACAGGAGAAAAAGCATCACGTCTTAATCAGAAAATCGGTGGCCAATTTTCATCACCAATACATCACAAACTCAACACAAAAGTAATCAGAAATTCGTGATGAGTGTGATATCAAATGTCGTTGACTTTTAATCAGAAACTCATCACCCATTTTTGTAAGGGCAGTTACCTTTCGAATTAGGCTGTTTTGCTCTAGAGTATAAACTTTTCTGTTTATTGATGCATCGCCTTACCTGTGAAGTGAACCATTTGTTGTGTGTTGACGAGGGGATGGTAATTTTTGAATATATTTATCTTTCAATTAAATTAGCTTGTCATGAACTATCTTCCAATTTTCCGCACTTTCACAGCAGCGAAATGTGTTTAGGAATTCTTCAGAAAATTGACGAAAGTTCGCTCAAGATTAGGTCAACATTCGCTCGCGCATTACCACGTAGATTACCTTACTTTGCAATTCAGGCTTTTTAATTGGTGGCAGTGGCGGTCCCAGCGATTGCTTCTAGTGGGTGCGGGTGGGACGGGGGGGGGGGGGGGGGCGGACGGACTTCCTTATACCAAAATATAAAAAAAAAATAGAAACAACGATTTTTTATTTAACCTCTATTTGTATAACAATTTTGTGTGCACTTTGTTGACAAATCAACGGCGAACGATAAGATGTTATACCATAACTCATGCTTTGAAAGCTAACGGTTACGTGAACAATATTCATATGTAATTCATATCTATTTATGATTTATATGTGAATATTGCTCACGTAACCATTAACTTATATAATTAATATATATTTACGCGGCGGTCGAATTTCGATCAAGGAAAAATTCCAGCAGCCCACGTACTGTGCGATGTCAGTGCATGTTAAAGATCCCCAGGTGGTCGAAATTTCCGGAGCCCTTCGTTACGGCGTCAATCATAGCTTGAGTCACATTGGAACGGTAAACACCCATAAAACACACAAACAAAACAGATGTATTTATCTCACAATATTTTAAATTCAATGATAGTGCAAGTCATGAAGCGCAAAACTGTGAGGGCACGTCAGGACCACGATACCTCGACAGTCACGTACGAATTACCCTCTTATAACTACCAACCTGTTGCATAACTAAATAATGTTGTGCGATAGTATTAGCTTACAACGTGTCTTACTAGCAGCAGAAAACTGGTGTGACAAATGGCAAATGTCTTTAAATATGGTTAAGTGTAAGGTCCTGCATTTCCATAGACGCTCCAACTTAATACCACGCAGCTATTTTGTCTGCGGTTCCCGTTTACATGCTACAAAAGCATAGAAATATTTTGGATTACACCTGTCTGGCGATTTTACGTGGTCAACACACATCAATCACATAACTGTAGCATCCAGCCGATCCCTTCGCAATCTTCAAAGCTCAATGAAGTTTGCCCCAGCACATGTAAAATTACTAGCCTACACCACATTAATGAGCCCAAAATTAGAATTTGCATCCGCCATTTCGTACCCGCCGCGGTGGCTCAGTGGTAAGGCGCTCGGCTACCGAGCCGGAGTACCCGAGTTCGAATCCGACCGCGGCGGCCGCGTTTCGATGGAGGCGAAACGCAAGAGGCGCCCGTGTGCTGTGCGATGTCAGTGCACGTTAAAGATCCGCAGGTGGTCGAAATTCTTTCCGGAGCTCTCCACAACGGCACCTTCTTCTCCCGTTCTTCTTTCACTCCTACCTTCCTCCCTTCCCTTACGGCGCGGTTCAGGTGTCCGCCGATATGTGTGAGACAGATACTGCGCCATTTCCTTTCCTCAAAAACCAATTTACCAATTTTTACCGCTATTTGGAACCCACATGAGGAATACCTTTCTGACAGCATAGAAACGATCAAAATCACGCCATTAGATTTGTTCATTCCGATTATTCATCCTACAGAAGTGCAACCGATCTGAAGAACCGATCCAGCTTGCCATATTGCCACGTATCATTGTATTGTTTGTTCGTTCACGCTCAAGGCTGCAGGAAAGGGCTGTTATTATTTTTGTTCGTGACGCGAGAAGCGACCGGACTTATCTCGATTGTTCACAGCCATGAACAGCTGCATCTACGTGTTTCTAGATTACTCTAGATGATCTCGACCTGTTATCTCGAAGTTTCCTTGCCGGCTTTAAATTGAACGATGCCGCGAGCAGCGGGCATTCGTAGTTCGACGATTGACGAGCACGCTTGTTGCTTACGCCGCCACTGAGTGATTCAGTTCTTTTGAGGGCGCAAGTCAGCCCAAATAAAGAGCTTCGTTTGAAAGTATTTCTGGTGTCTTCCTGACCGCTGGACTGCCGTCACTACAACGTGACATCTGGTGGAGGTGCTGGGTAGCCTTTCATGTTCCGGACACCCCCTACAAGCCGTGACGCCAGCCCTCTGAGTCATCAACCGCAGGACCTGAGTCCAGTCCACCGCGCTAGCCGACGCCTGCAAGGGGACGCACCAGAGTTCGGGAATCTGCCGGACCCTACCCGGAAACGAAAGCCAGCAGCAACGTCCACCATGAGCTTGCCCCAGACGACGACTCCAATCATTCTGCAGCAGCCCCGGGTGCCACCAACCTTCGACGCTTCGCCTGGCTCCGACCCCGAAGAATGGCTGGAGCAGTTCGACCGAGTGGCTGTCTTTAACAACTGGGACGATGCCATGAAATTTAGGTACGTCTTCTTTGCCCTGGAGGGACCAGCAAGAGTCTGGTTTGAGAATGAGGAAGCCAGCCTCGCGAATTGGGCAACCTTCAAAGAGCAGCTTCTCAAGACTTTCACAAACGTCGTGAGAAAGGAGAGAGCCCAGCAGCTGCTACAGTCTCGCATACAACACCCAAACGAGACCGTTGCAGTGTACACTGAGGAGATGAAGCGTCTCTTCCGGCGTGTCGACTCGAACATGAAGGAAGAAGAAAAGGTCAAGCTGCTTATGCGAGGAGTTAAAGAACAACTCTTTGCCGGCCTCGTACGGAACCCACCGAAAACCGTGGCGGAATTCATAGAAGAGGCCTCCACGATGGAAAAAACACTTGACGCCCGAGCCCGCCAATATGAGCGCCAGCAGCGCGTTTTTTCAGCAAACTGCCTGGACGCCGCTAACAACGATAACCTGCGGGAGGTTATACGCCAAGTAGTACGAGAAGAGCTCCGACGATTGCTGCCAAATGGAACGCAGCCGCAGGTTTCACCACTTGCTGACGTAATCCGGGACGAAGTTCAACAGGCCTTGGGTGTGACGCCGACACCCACGCAGCCTCTGCAGCCCCCAGCCATGACTTACGCCGCAGCTGTGCGCCGTCCTGCACCTCGACGACGGGACCCAAGCCCCTATCGCCCACAGCCAGCTGCGTTGGACCGCCGCCCACTCGCCCCAACCCGCCCGTCCTACGAGCGACACGCGCAGCCGAGGAAATGCGACGAGTGGAGAACTCCCGACCAGCGCCGCCCACTATGCTTCCACTGTGGAGAAGCCGGTCACGTCCTCCGGCACTGCCCATACAGAAGACTGGGCATCCGAGGGTTCTCTTACGACGCTCCACGACCCCGACCCGGCCAGCGACCAGCCGAAATCGAGGAGTTTTTACGTCGGGAAGAATACTCATCGCCGAGCCGCCTATCACGTTCCCCGTCGCCATCGTCCCAGCGCTTTGTATCTCCTAGCCGAGGTTACGCCGTGCGTGGACGCTCCCCCAGCCCCCGAAGGTTAAACTAAATAAAGCAGCCTCTGGAGGTGAGGTTGCTTCTAAGCGCAATCACAAAGATCCTCCATCGACGAGTACTCAAGACCATGCCACGACGACGAGACCGACGACGACGACGACGACGCGGCCAGAATTGAAGCTTTTACCGCTGCCCAGTGAAGTAACGTCGCAGTATGCCCACCGCAGCCTCACTACTCGACGAAGCCGTGATCGGACACCGAAGACAACGTACAATACGAGAACGCGTACAAGTGACCTTGAAGTTACGGTCGTCGGTCACGCGGTTACTGCCTTGGTGGACACGGGAGCTGACTACTCTGTCATGAGTGGCCCACTCGCTGTCCGACTCAGGAAGGTAACAACAACCTGGGATGGCCCGCTGATCCGCACCGCAGGTGGCAACCTGATTACGCCGTCAGGACGCTGCACCGCGAGAGTTACTGTAATTGGGAGAACCTATGCGACAACCTTCCTAATCCTACAGCAATGCTCGAGAGACGTGCTTTTGGGAATGGACTTCCTGAACGAACATCGGGCGATCATCGACCTTCGATCTAAGTCGATCAAGCTTTCCACGGAAAAAGCCATACCTGTTGCGACGAGCGTGACTCATCACGTTGCCTTAAACGTCCTCGATGAAGCATTGAGCGTGCCACCCCGATCAAGTGTTCTCGTCGGCATAGGTACTGGAGACATCGAAAATGCCGAAGGCGTTATCGAGGGGAACACCCAGTTACTCCTGGATCGAGGATTGGGCGTCGCGAGGGGAGTCGCCGAAATCCGAAATGGCCAAGCCCAGGTGTTACTAACCAACTTCACCGAAGAATACCGGCATCTAAACAAAGGTACGACGATCGCTTTCCTCGACGAGCTAGCAGACATCAGAGACGTATTTGCCCTACCCGACCAACCCGCAGAACTATCTGACCAAGGCCATCAACCCACGTTCGACATCAACCCGGCATTACCCCGGAGCAGACAAGACCAAATACGCAGTCTTCTTCAAAGGTACACCGATTGCTTCTCATCAGCATCGAATGTGCGACGAACCCGGCTTGCCAAGCACCGCATTGTCACAGACGAACACGCGCGACCACTGCGACAGAGCCCCTACCGCGTATCGCCGCTAGAACGCCAAGCTATCCGCAAGCAAGTTGAGGAAATGCTTCGTGACGACGTCATACAGCCATCGAGGAGCCCCTGGGCAGCACCGGTCGTCCTAGTGAAAAAGAAAGACGGCACCCTTCGCTTTTGCGTCGATTACCGCCGCCTGAACAACATTACGAAGAAGGATGTCTACCCCCTCCCCCGCATCGACGATACACTGGACCGGCTGTGCAACGCTAAGTACTTCTCATCGATGGACCTGAAGAGCGGCTACTGGCAAATTGAAGTTGACGAAAGAGATCGCGAGAAGACTGCGTTCATCACGCCAGACGGACTCTTCGAGTTCAAGGTGATGCCATTCGGCCTCTGCTCTGCCCCAGCGACGTTCCAGCGAGTAATGGATACGGTGCTCGCAGGCTTGAAGTGGCAGATTTGTCTAGTCTACTTAGATGACGTTGTTGTCTTCTCCTCAAGCTTTGAAGACCACCTCAGAAAGCTTCGGATAGTGCTGGAAACGATCAAGTCTTCAGGCCTGACACTGAAACCAGAGAAGTGCCACTTCGCCTACGAGGAGCTGCTGTTCCTTGGTCACGTCGTAAGCAAGGATGGAGTTCGCCCAGACCCCCAGAAGACGGCTGCGATCGCAGAGTTTCCACAGCCTAATGACAAGAAGGCTATACGCAGATTCCTTGGATTGTGCGCTTATTACCGACGATTCGTCAAGAACTTTTCGCGCATCGCTGAACCTTTGACTCAACTTACCAAGGCTGACGTGCCTTTTAAATGGGAAAGGCCACAAGAGGAAGCTTTCAACGAGCTGAGGCGCCGCTTACAGGCCCCTCCTGTGCTCGGGCACTTTGATGAAAACGCCGAAACCGAAGTTCATACCGATGCAAGCAGCGTGGGCTTAGGAGCGGTCCTCGTTCAGAAAAATGGCAGACAGGAGAAAGTTATCGCGTACGCTAGCCGTTCACTGTCGAGAGCCGAAGCCAACTATTCGACGACAGAGAAAGAATGCCTCGCCATTATTTGGGCCACGCCCAAATTTCGCCCCTACCTATACGGACGACCATTCAAGGTTGTGAGTGATCACCATGCTCTGTGCTGGCTAGCCAATTTGAAAGATCCCTCCGGCCGCCTTGCTCATTGGAGCCTGCGTCTTCAGGAATTCGACATAACTGTAGTCTACAAATCTGGCCGCAAGCATTCCGATGCAGACTGCTTGTCACGAGCTCCTGTCGACGCAGCACCCGAAGAGGAAGATGACAACGCTTTCTTAGGACCGGTAAGCGCCAGCAGTTTCGCGCAGCAGCAGCACTCGGATCCTGATTTGCAAAGCCTAGTTGATTATCTGAAAGGCAAGACCGCATCGCCTCCCCGAGGGTTCAAGCGGCAACTGTCGTCCTTCGTCCTTCACAATAATGTCCTCCTGAAGAAGAACTTCGCGCCGAACAGGGCAGTGCATCTTCTTGTCGTGCCCAAAAATCTCAGGCAAGAAATTATGCAGGCATGTCATGATGAGCCGACTGCAGGACATCTCGGGATTGCTCGCACGTTGCACCGCATCCAGGAGAAGTACTATTGGCCACGGCTAGCTACCCACGTTTCCCATTACGTGAAAACGTGCCGTGAGTGTCAGTGACGCAAAACGCCTCCGACTAGACCAGCCGGACTCCTGAACCCCATACCACCGCCAACTAAGCCCTTTCAGCAAATAGGGATGGACCTCCTCGGCCCCTTTCCGACCTCTTCATCAGAAAACAAGTGGATCATCGTGGCCACCGACTAAATGACCCGCTACGCCGAAGCAAAAGCGTTGCCTAGTGGTACCGCAACAGAAGTCGCAAAATTTTTCGTCGAACAAATTCTCCTGCGACACGGCGCCCCGGAAGTGCTCATCACAGACAGAGGAACGGCGTTTACAGCGGAGCTCACGCAAGCCATTTTAAACTACAGCCAGACAAGCAATCGGAGGACCACTGCCTATCATCCACAAACCAACGGACTCACAGAGCGTCTGAACAAGACCATCGCAGACATGCTCTCCATGTACATCGACGCCGAACACAAGACGTGGGACTCCATTCTGCCCTACGTGATCTTCGCTTATAATACTGCCGTCCAGGAGACAACCAGGTTTACCCCATTCCAGCTGGTATACGGCAGGAAGCCGACGACAACACTCGACGCAATGCTCCCGCACGTTTCCGACGAAGACAATCTCGACGTCACCGCCTACCTTGATCGCGCCGAGGAAGCCCGAAGACTTGCGCGGCTTCGCATTCAAGACCAGCAGCACACCGACGCCCGACGCTACAATCTGCGCCGACGAGACACGCATTACAAGCCAGGTGATCGGGTTTGGATATGGACGCCAGTTCGCCGCCGTGGATTGAGCGAAAAGTTGCTGCGACGCTACTTTGGCCCGTACAGGGTTCTCCGTCGGATCGGTGACCTCGACTATGAAGTCATCCCCGACGCCACGACAGCATCTCAGCGACGCCGCCCACGCCCGGAAGTCGTACATGTCGTACGCCTGAAGCCATATTATGAACGCTAAAGCACTCGAAGTTTCATTTTCCGTGTTTATTTTCATTTTAAAGCATCGAGACGATGCTTCTTTGGAAGGGGGGTAATGCCACGTATCATTGTATTGTTTGTTCGTTCACGCTCAAGGCTGCAGGAAAGGGTGTTATCATTTTTGTTCGTGACGCGAGAAGCGACCGGACTTATCTCGATTGTTCACAGCCATGAACAGCTGCATCTACGTGTTTCTAGATTACTCTCGATGATCTCGACCTGTTATCTCGAAGTTTCCTTATGCCGCGAGCAGCGGGCATTCGTAGTTCGACGATTGACGAGCACGCTTGTTGCTTACGCCGCCACTGAGTGATTCAGTTCTTTTGAGGGCGCAAGTCAGCCCAAATAAAGAGCTTTGTTTGAAAGTATTTCTGGTGTCTTCCTGACCGCTGGACTGCCGTCACTACAACGTGACAATATGGGCTTGGCAGCACCGCAGCTATGTCAGCCACAACTCACCTGCGCCGTTTGTTCGTCCTGCAGGTATCCATCTGCCTCCTGCGATGCAGTGACTCTCGCCCGAGCGAACCCTGGAATCCAGCTTGGACCACAGCCCGGCTTCCAACGGTAGACCGTCTGACCCCCGTACCGCTGCATCGCATCCGTCCTGCGGACCACATGCCAACAGCAAAGCCCCGTCAGTGCCCGGCAACGCCCCTTCAAGAACGAGCTCCGAGATTATCGCTGCCACTGTCAGCTTCAGCGATAGCTAACCACCGGAAATCAACCTCCTCGCCGCATCACCCCTTTATAAGCCCGGCATCACCCCGCGCCGCCTTCAACGGGCTTGGCAGCACCGCAGCTATGTGAGCCACAACTCACCTGCGACGTTTGTTCATCCTGCAGGTAAACACTTCATTTTTATTTATTTATTTATTTCAAGATACCCCTAAAGGCCCTCTTCAGGAGGGTATTACATAGGGGGTGGTAAAAATTTCAACTTGAATACATAGAAGGAACATTAACATGAGTAACAGGGAAAAAAAGAAGCAAGAAAAGAGCAATAACTGGTAGTCAGCAAGAATCGAAATGTGGCGAAACAACAAGAAGCAAAATAAACAAAATGGAAAAAAACAAGACAAGAAAACAGAAAGATAAAAACAACGGAATAAGCAAAACGAAAAGCAAAACTCGAACACATTGCGGTGAGCAGAACAGAACTAGAAGATAACTACACATCGCTTTGATTTTTTAAATATTCATGAAATGATGTCGCATTTGTTTCAGTTGCGATTGTGCAAGGCAGCCGGTTCCAATCAATAATTGTTTTGGGTATGAATGATTTAGCAAAACTTGAAGTGTGACATGTGATATTCCCTATTTGCACGCCGCACTCGCTATGCGGCTTTAGTAGTGCTGCCAAGCCCAATGGTATTGGTATTGCCTGTGATTGCTATCATGTTATCATGCGCTAACTAATTTTGTCAGGTGACGTAGAACTCAACCCTGTTAACACCACTCGCCACGGCGATAGTCAGTCACCCAACGATATACTTCAGGCCCTGAATGAAGTCCAATCCAGTCAAGCCACGCTCCTAACCGAAATGAAATGCATCCTCCTTAAACTCTCCGAAAATGACCAAACGTTTGCAGAAATCAAGAATCGACTGACCAAAGTTGAAACCGACTGCTCATCACTATTAGCAATAAAGGAACAGGTAGACGACATCCAGGCGCTGTCTGAGCGAAACGCGAAACACATTGCCACTATCACAGCTAGTCTTGATATCTCAGAAAATCAGTCCCGAAGATCAAACCTACTTTTCTTTGGCCACGAAGATAACGAACAGGAAACATGGGCCCAGACGGAGGCCACTGTTATCGAACACTGCAGCAGAAATTGAAGCACGACAATTCTTCCTGTGGACATTGAAAGAGCCCACAGATTAGGAAAGTTTAGGGCGGACAGGAATAGGCCGATCATCGTTAAATTTGTACATTTTAAATTGAAGGAAAAGGTTATTTCATGCGCCAAAATGTTAAAAGGTACAGAGTTTAGCATATCTGAGGACTACTGCCCAAACACGGTCAAGGCCAGCAAGCATCTTGTGGAATTCTGCAAAGCACAAGACGAACAAAAATTCAAACTCCGACATGAGAAGCTAATCATCTGGAAGAAAACGTACACGTTTGATTACAGTAGTCAGAAGATAGTGCCACACCCTTTAAACTCGTAAGAGCTAATCGTCCCCGCTCTAGCCCTTCCAACACTTCCTTTTTATACACTAACTTTAGAAGCCTCTTGCCTAAACTTGATGCTCTTCGTAACCAGCTTCACACCCCAGAGTCTAACCTCCTTATTCTCATAGACACATGGTTAAACTCTTCAATTGCCGACTCGGAGATTCTTTTTCTTTCTTCTGATTTAAATGTTTTTCGCCGTGACAGAACTAACAAAAGTGGTGGTGGCGTTCTAATTGCTACCCATAGAAGCCTTCAATGCATCGAAATTAAAACTTCATCCGCACTGGAAATGATATTCGTTCTCAGCAACTCCTCTTATTCCCCCTTATTAATCGGCACTTGTTATCGTCCCCTAGACGCAAGTAGTTCTTTTGTCGCTTGCTGCGAAAGCAATGGAGCGCGTGCTTGGAAAGGAGAAAGTAAAAGCGAAACCTCCTCCCCTCCTTAGCAATCGGCGCGGGGGGCGCAGCTGTGCATAGCAACCGTGACGTCACACAGTAGCGGTAGAACGAGCGCGCGCGCGTCGGCGGTGGCAGCTAAACCTCCGCTCCTTCGCCAGACGTCTCGTTGCAGTCGAGTGAGTGAGACGCTTGGCTCCGAAGCGGCCCAGTGATTCCGCGCCGAGCGGCTCGGGGAATCGGCAGTGGGTTGACCACAGGGCTTTCACCAAGCACACTTTAGAATTTCCAGTGTGTCTACGCTATGTCAGTGCACGTTAAAGAACCCCAGGTGGTCTAAATTATCCGGAGCCCTTCACTACGGCGTCTTTCATAGCCTCAGTCGCTTTGGGACGCTAAACCCCATAAAAGCAAAAAACATTTTTTTGAGGAAAGGAAATGCGCAGTATCTGTCACCCCCAGTTGCGAAACCAGTAGAGCGGGGGCTTGGAAAGCAGAGGGTAAAATTTGTAAATTTGGTTTTTCAGGAAAGGAAGAGCGCAGTATATTTCTCCCACATCTCTGTGGACACCTGAACCGTAGGGAAGGTGCATAACTGCCCTTTTGGAACAGTGGACACCTCAATCGTTCTTTAAGCTACGTTGCGGTAGTGACAGGTGTGCGCTGCATGCTTCGGCATTGACAACGTTGTACCAGAGACGCTGCCACCTGCCAGGGTCCGCATGACAATGCCCCGTCTCACGCCCGTTTCACCAGACCATGCAGCGGGGCCACTCTGTGGCTCCCAAACTCTATTTCAGGAATTAAAAGTTTTCACCACCACCACCACCTACCAGGGTGGGTGGGGACTTTAATTTAGATATAAAGACAAGCGGGAATTTCTTACCACTTATGCGGAAGAACATCCCGTTCCTCTCGCTCGTAACGGCCCCCACATCTGTGACAACCTCGCGAAATACTTGCGTAGACCTCGTCTTTGAGAACCAGGCATTGGTGCAGCAAGTCGAGCATATATCCATCTATTTCTCCGTCCACAAAGCTTCCTTCATGACAATCAAGAGCGGTTAGTGGACTGTTTCTTGATGAAGGAATATGTGTGAAAAGTAACAAATTGTCTGTAATTGTACACACGTGCCTTGCTCGAATTTTTTTTCCCTCATTCTATCGAAAAGCTGATGAGCTCCGCTCAAATTTCGCATTAGTAAGTGACGTATAATCGTCGTAGCATCGTCGCAAAAGGAGCAGGGGACGGCAGAAAGTAAGGTGGGCGGATGAGATTAAGGAGTTTGCGGGGATACAGTGGCGGCAACTGACAAAGGGCAGGTTAATTGGAGAGACATGGGAGAAGCCTTTGCCCTGCAGTGGGTGTAGTCAGGCTGATGGTGATGATGTGATCGTCGGCAATTTCTTTCGCAAAGTTAACTGCACGCTACGCCCACGGGTAGAAAATGACGCGCGTAGTACCTCAGTCGTATACTTGCACATATAGCAGAATGCCACGCGGGCCGCCTGCGGTTCCAACGGCTGCCGCTAGGAGGATTTCCGTGGCGCCCGTATCGGCGGTGCGCGCGGTGTGTACTTCCGCGACCGGCGCCACATTGTGCTGAACGACCAAATATGGCGGCCGCGATTACCCGCCAGTACTTTCCCCGTTCTGATGACATCAGCCAGTGATGAGCGCTGAACAGGTTTCGTGAGAGACTAATCTCATTCGCAGGAGGATTATGCTTCACCCCGTCGCAAGCGCGAGTGGACGTGTGCCTTCAGTTTTAACGCCGAAAAGCGTTCTCGGGCTCTGGAATCTGCTTTTCGCCACTTCTTCGCCCACGCTGCACATCTACAACCTAGGTAACAGTGAAGATCACTCTCGTCCATAAATGCCTGCACTGTCGCCCTGTGTTTGGACACGTGTGAGATGCCAGTACCGCAGTTGATGTGGTCGAAAAGCTGTGCCTCCCACTGTCATTTTTTTTTTTGCTCTGGGAGACGATGAACAGCTTTCTTCCAACAACTGCAGAAAGTGCAGACGGACACAGCGTATCGTGTACAAAAGTTTATACACAAGTTCGCCGCATAAAAATTAAAATCGCATTACAGCAGTAGTACACATCAGAAATGATTCACAGCAATCCACCATTGGAGCCCAATCGCAGCCTTTCCAGTAACTACCGAGGCATTGTCAAAAATAGTATCTGCACATGTGCTCCAATGGTTTAACAGCGCATGTTAGGAAAAAGGATGCCTTAAAGCTTGAATGAAAATAAAAGCTTCCTGACACTTGTTTTTTTTTTCAGATACAACATTTGTTACAATACTAGCAACAACAACTGAAAAACAAGAATCTGGAGCGGCTGAAGCCTCAGATAAGAGCAGTCGTTCCCATGTGGATCTTTTTCAATCGGCGAATACAGCCCTACTCTCCACGATTTTCGTTTTCCTCCGAGACGGGTTTCCTGTCGGCTGTGTCCAAGGCGTTGCCGTTGGCGTCCGTGCGAGGCTCCGCTGTGACACGGGATGCAGGCAGGTGGGCAGGAAGCGGCTCTGGAAGGAGAGGGCGAACAGCATTGAGGGGGCTGCGGATATTTGCAAATGCTATAAGCTATAAGCGAGGTCATTAGTATACTTCTGGAAAGAAGAGGTCGAGGACCTGTGGCGACCCGCATGTTGCTGCTCGTAGTAGTAGCATGTTTATTTGGCCGTATTATGTACAATATGCCCTCGAGGTGAGCCTAAAGGAGGTAGACCAAGCATGCCTCCTGACAAGGCCTACACCCCGATTAACACATCATGGAAAAGGTGGCCGAGTAGACAAAAGAAAAAAAACAATGAGCAACATTAGCACAATAGAAAACAGTGAATGATAGACAATAATAAATACCAAATAAGAGTAAAAAAAATTTCATAATATGCACATTCGGGTAAAGAAAGGAAGACAACACACACAAAAAACGAAGTATAGAGAGTTAGCTGAAAGGTAACCGGGGAAAAAAAGAATCCTCGGTTTGTTCTTACATACAGACACACTATACCTTTCTAAATGAATCTCAACAAGAGACTGATAGGCATTATACAGTGTTATAATTTAATTTTACCATAATTTGTTCTGGGTCTTGCAGTAGATAGGGGAGCTGAACGTAGACCATACGCGTCATTTCTCAGAGAAAAGAAGAGAACGTCTAAAATGTGAACGCAAAGAATAGCTGCGAGCATTAAAAAACTAAAATAAAAAAATGCCTGGGAATATGCGCGCATGTAGAACACTGCTTCACGCAAGCCAAGAGCTGATGCTTCTGAACAATGAGAGCTGCGCTCCACCGCGCCAAGCGCTCAAGAAGTTGTGCCCACAAAGCAACATCGATGCATAATGAGGCGCAGTAGAATTATGGTGTCAGTAATGGCGCCAAGCGTTGCACAAATCGTAACTAGTGTGTGCAGGCCGGCTGCACTGATGTTTAGCTGTATTGTACTTAACGTTGCCCTGTGCAGAAACCATTTTTTGATGTCGCCTCTCTGAACCCATTGCGCTTTCTTAATTTCGACGGCTACAGGAATACGTTGTCTTTGCTGACTTCGATCTATTTCTGTGTCGGTAATATGCACAGCAGTATTTCCCAGCATCAATTATATCACGGACTATAGAAGTAGTGGTGACAGTTGAGGTGGAAAATTTTGTTTTTCAGAGAAAAAGGTTTAGAATTTTGTTGTTAGAAATGTTAGAAATTTTCATGTAAATAGTACTTCATCACCAGTACTTTATGTCTACAGTACACACATCACGTAGAGATGCAACATGAGGCCTACCTCTTGCCATGAACTCGTGGTGCATGATGGCCGCGATGCTGGGCCGCCTTGCGGGTTCCGGTTGGAGAATCCACCGGATGAGGGCGCTCGCTTCGGGGGACACGGTCGCGGGGATCCTGTATTCGTTCCTCTTGATTTTGGCGCAAATCCTCTCTATCGACGACGAACTGAAGGGGGGACGCCCCACTAGCAGCTCGTACCTGCGGAGAGCAGTTTGCGGCCTGTCAATGTCCGCACCGTCTGTCATATTAGCACGTCACAGCTCGAAGGAGTGCGGGCACAGCAATGCTATAGGAGACCCCTACGAACCAATCGCCATGAAATGGTAACCTAAGAGCGGGCAAACGACGCTCGTGATGCACCTAAGTGCCTGGATTTGAACGTGAAGTGGATGATCTCATTGTTTCTTAACATGAAGAGGGACCGTACAGTGATTTTTATGGACAATATTTTCTCTGCGGCATTCGTAAGTTCCTTGCTGGAAGATACGCATACCCGGCTGCGTACCCGGGAATCACGGCAGAAACTTTTCAAACCCATTCTCTCGACACATGAACGTCACTTCCAGTGTGGTGGCCGGCGTATACCATTCCCGACCTCAGAGGCGCGTCAGAGGAAGGACTTTGCAGACGGCTGCCCGCCAAGTTGCGCTAATTAGGGTTACAAAGAAAAGTTTGTGCTTTACGATAATGAGCGCCCCATTTACTGATTCTTAGCTTTTCTCGCAACCGAAAATTAAAGCATTATGAAAGTTCAAAAACTATAAAAAAGGGTCATGATATCTATTACAGATATGCGCGAATATTTTATCCTGTTAAAAAGACACCTGTCAACATCGTGGAATGAACAATCGCAATTCAGCTCCGCGGGATACGGTGACTAGTTGAAATACGAAAACATTATGGCGCCGGAAATTTGCTCTCACTAAATTAACAATTTATATATAGCGTCTATAGCTCAGTCGTAAAATTCACGTCTATTTCATACGACGGAACCCGACTGCGAGCAGCGCTATAGAAAGTTTGAATAGAACCCATCACCACCTTCAACTCTGGCCCGACTTGCTTCGCCAGCTCGAAATACAAGTAAATGCCACGGCCATGAGTTCTTCCCTCGTTACTGACACCATGATCCGAGACAGGCAAGAATTTGTCAGTTTCTGCATACACATTTTCGGACTGTAGGCTCAACCTTTTATATATTTACGGTCGAGTGTACACCTGTACGATAGGTATGGCGAGCTGTCGTTTTTCGCATTAGCGCTGTAACCAGTTGCGAACATCTCTGCGCAATCAAGTGAGACTCACAAGATGCATCCGACGGACCATATGTCCGCTTCGTAGCTGTAGCCCTTCCCGGCCAGCATCTCGGGGGCCATGTAGTTGACGGTGCCGCAGATGGTCCTCTTGAGTTCCCCCTCGTGGTCGAGGCGCGTGGCGAGCCCGAAGTCGGCCACCTTGAGTTGCCAGTCCCTGGTGAGGAGCAGGTTTCCAACCTTCAGGTCCCGGTGGATGACCTTCTCCTGACCCAGGTACTGGCAGGCCAGGAGCAGCTGGCGCATCAAGCACCGCACCTCCACCTCGGTCAGTGTCTTGCGGCACAGGAGGACATCCTCCAGAGACTGCGAAATAAATGCGCTCATGAAGCCTGCGGACGACCCTTGAAGGTTAGACACGCTAAAGAACATGACAAAGGAAACAGAGATTCCTTCAGCATGATGAAGTTAGCGCCAAAAACGAGGACCAAAGTAGGAGAGAAGACACAACACGAACGCTTTGTTGTGTCTTCTCTCCTACTTTGGTCCTAGTTTTTGGCGCTAACTTCATCATGAATAAGATTAAACTCGCCCAACTTTCCACCTTGCTACTGTAGATTCCTTCAGGTTCAAGACTGGGACATACCCACTATAGCACACTTGTTTAAATCACGCCAGTTTGATGAAAGCTTGACTGAAGTAATTTTTTTTCGTGGTACGAAATTCAGTGTCCACACGAGGGCACCACAGTAGTATATGACAGGTTTGGAAACAACGAAGGCAGTTTGCAGTCTTTGGCTTTGTTTGCTTTAGTTTGGTTTAACGTCCCACAGCGACTCAGGCTATGAGGGACGCCGTAGTGAAGGGCTCCGGAAATTGCGACCACCTGGAGTTCTTTAACATGCACTGACATAGCACAGTACGCGGGCCTCTAGAGTTTCGCCTCCATCGAAATTCGACCGCCGCGGCCGGGATCGAACCCGCGTCTTTCGGGTCAGCAGCCGAGCGCTATAACCACTGAGCCACCGCGGCGGCTGCAGTCTTTGGCTGCGCCCTAAATTGTGCTTCCAGAACGCAATGGGGCCTTTCTCACTGAAATTGCCGTGACAAATACATGCCCAAATACATGCTGGCATAACAAAATTTCATAGAAGCGGTTTGGATGATAGAATACTCTTGATATCCTGTCATCAGGCCTTCAAAAATACGTTAGTGAAGTGCCGTCACCTGTGTAAGAGGCGATAAGTAAGAAAAAAACGACGCCACATTTTTGCTGTAATGTTGATATTCGCTTTGCACAAGGTTAAAATGCGCTGTTAACGCCACTCCAGCTTCATGCATTCAACGTTTCTCTTCGGAAAGTAAATCTGCTGAATGAATGAATGAATGAAGTGTTCTCTTACCAGCAGCGTCGTGTGAGCAGTGCTCGACAAAATCCTACTACCCTAGCATGTCAAACATTCTCGGACAAAAATTTGACAACATCAGATAACATTAGCAGCATCTTAGAATCAACGCGAGGAAAATCAGCGGAAATGGGAACCACCGAGAGCAGGAACGTTGACGCACCTGCATGCACAGCTCCAAGATGAGGTACACGTTCTTTTCGTCCTCAAAGTGGCTGTGGAAGTCAACCACGTTGTTGTGCCGCAGGCTTTTGTGGATGTCAATTTCCTCGTCAAGCTACAGAAAAAAAAATAATTAGTCACCTCGGGAAGGTTGCATTAAGCGGAAAGAAAAAAGTGGTTAACTAAACTGTTGCTGATGATTATTTAAAAAAACCCAACGCTGAAATGAAAAAAAAAAGCCGTAATTATGATTGAGGTAATCGGTCACTAGAACGGGATCTTGCAATATGCGTCTCTACTGCTATTTGTGTTGCAGGAATCAACTGCAAAATTTTTGTCCACTGCTTGTGACCTTCCTCTGCAGACAAATAGTTTCATGGAAATTTAGAGAAGCATTCAAATCAGGTGCACAAATTGAAGTTTGTCTGTCTGGATACGTTACCGTTAAGTTACTTGCAACGAAAATTGAGGTTAGATAAGCTGCAGAGAAGGCTAGAAAACGACTCACAGGGCCGGTATTCTATAAAGATACACTATCCATTTCGAATGAATTTGGTCCTATCGCATTGGTGACTGTTGTTCATTCTTGCTGCTAATGCTTTCAAGCGTCTCTGGGAAACGACCTCACTATTGGATGTCACCGCACTACAGCCAATGGTTGGATTGGTTGGTTTAGTGGGGTTTAACGTCCCAAAGGCTATGAGGGACGCCGTAGTGGAGGGCTCCGGAAATTTCGACCACCTGGGGTTCTTTAACGTGCACTGACATCGCACAGTACACGGGCCTCTAGAATTTCTCCTCCAAAGAAATTCCAGCCGCCGCGGCCGGGATCGAACCCGCGTCTTTCGGGACAGCAGCCTAGCACCATAACTGCCGAGCACTGAGTCACCGCGGCGGCTAATGATAGGGTTGATTCTGATGCTAGAATGTTGTAACAGTTTGACTGAACAGTGACCAAAGCGACAGGACGAAATCGAAAGTGGACAATGCATGCTTATTGAATACGGCCGCCGAGCCCAAATGCACGAAATGTTTGGGGTTGGAACCGGCTTGCTTTGCCGAATAGTCATTTTGACGCATACGCGAGCAGGGCGAACTTTATGGGAGGACGAAGGGGGTTACAGCAGCCAATCCGCAATCACGCGAGCTTCCTCTTGCGTTGGCGAGATGGCGCTACCCGATTTGAATATGCGCGCCAATCGTATGTCGCAGCAAATCATTTGTTGCTTTCGTTTTCGTATTATTCGGTGAGTCGGCCCAAATCGCTTCACTAGCGTGCCAGAAAAAGCAACAAAGACAATGTTTTGCCCTCAGTGTCCCCTTAACAAAAATTCTACTAAAAATGAATAAAGAGAATATACGATATCCACACATATACTCACAAATTGCTGGAAGATCGTCAATGTAAGATGACTCTTGGAGACGATCTTGCCTGCGTACACCACATTCGTCTTTTTGTCCACGAACTTGAAGCACTCCGCATGTCCCCCCTGAAAAAGCAATGCCAGCCTTGTTACATGGTTGTCCAAACGAATACTGGGCGAATGCTGTCGCACTGGGCGACTGAAACACTCAGGCGAAGGGCTCCTTCACTCGAAGGTAAAATGAGCCTGGAGCCTAACAGCACAACATATATCCCCAAACATAGGCATATGGCCAGAAATACGTTTCAAAGGTATGATTCAGTTTACAAAGAATAGCAGACTGGAATGATTATGATGCAGTCGTTACATATTAAGAGTAAACGTGCAAAAATGTGGTGCTTCAGCGGAATTCGCCAGTAATTGTTGACAATAGACTTTTTGAGGCATAAATTAAGATGTCTTTCATTGGCACAGCAATGCCAGCTGTGGAGGATGTCAGAAAACGGGAGAATCGTGTTAACTAGTAAACTGAGCAACATAACTTCCAACAAAGCTTTTACAGCAGCATCTGTACCCGAGTTTCCCCGTTTTGCACAGTTGTGGTGCTCCCGTTCACAAGCCCTGCTATACTCCGTCCATTTCTCAAACGAGGAACCCGCCTCAGTGGTTATAGCGCCCTTACTGTTGAGCCTGAGCACACGGGTTCGAATCCGGCTACGGCAGCCGCCTGGATGCGAAGCGCAAAACTCGCACGTGTGAGTGTGCTATGTTATTGAACGTTAAAAATCCCCAGCTGGACGAAATCATTAGATGGTGGGAAGTTCGGGAACACTCCCATACAGAACATCTTTTTGTTCTCCTTACAAACACTCCGTACATACAAACAATGGGTCCCGATACAACTAACCCCCAGGTGTGCGGCTGCCTAGGTATGATTGCTGACGCGTTAGAACTGCCAAAGAGCCAAGAAGGACTTCGGGCGATCTCCTGCAGGACTCTCATGGTGGAGAATCCTTAACCCTATTGCATTAAAGTTAGAATAAGGCGAACCTGTCCCCCTAACCGATCGGGGTCGCACGTGGTCGAAGTTATTCCGCAGCCCTACACCGAAGCACCTCGTTCTTAATTACTCCTTCCCCGAACAGCGCGGTTGAGGTGAACGGCTTTCTTTGTGCAGAACGCTTTCTTATATAAACAGGCATTGTCAACTCCTAACAGAAAAGCAACCGTATTCTGACCACAATATAGAAGCTTCTGCAAAAAGTAATCGAACACTGAAGTTTGATTCTCAGCTGTTGAGTGGAGCCCTGATAAACAGTGCCCCTGAAGAATAAAACGTCTCGAAAGGTAAGCCTAAGAATAGTACCCACCTTAGATTTTACGCACTTTTTAAAAGCCGCCTTTTTCAGTGCAAAGACCTTTTTTAGGCATAATATTGCCAGCGGTCTATTACGTCGGAATAGAGCTAAAAGGTGCTAACTAGCAGGCCGGTTATTAAATATTGAATAGTCAACTTTTTAACTATTATATCGTAAGGGTCTTCAATTAGTGAAAGGTGTGGAACCCACCGTAAGTGATGTCCGAAAGAGATTTTAGAATTTCGAAAAATGCTGTTGCCGTCTGCGCTGTGGCCCAACCAAGTTTGGCCATTTTGACGAGATACGTGGACTGGAGAGGTTGCTTTTCCTGCAAGCTTCTCGAGAGTTCTATTTTGGCGCGATGTAGGGAAAATTTGTTAAGCACAGCGGAGGGTAACCGTGCTTTCGAAATTCTAAACACTGATATGGATATTGCTAACGGTGGGCAACACGTCTCTTAATAATTAAGGAATCTAACAGTAGTAGTGAAAAAGTAAACTATTCAGTAATGGTTAAGCAGCCAGCTTGTTCGCGCATCTTGACTTTATTCTGGCGTATTCAAAACACCTCTGATAATCCTATGCTGGAAAAACCGCTCTTATAAACCGAAAGGTCTTTTGCTAAACATTTTTTAAAATCTTAGGCACACCGTGTATATAGAGGTCATGGGACATCATTCGTGCTGTGCTACACTGCTAAAGTCCGTGGCATTGGTTAAGTTTGGCGTAAGCTGTACATTAATCTACTCCCACAGCGCACGGGCCGTCAAGCCTTTATTATGTTTAACCCAACGCACGAAGCGACAGCAGCATTAATATTCTGGTTTATTTGAAGGGATGTCGTTATAAACAGGCTAGACTGCAAAGGTATACCACCACGTTCTGCTGTATGGAACGTACCGCACCCGTTCTCTAAGGACACATACCTTGCCGAGGAACTTGCCAATGGTGTATTCCGTCTGAGATTTCGCGTCGACAACAACGACGGGAAATTCGTCTCTGGTCTTCGCAGCGCCAGTCGAGGTCCCTCTGGCAGAGGACATCACAGACAGAGGGAACATGTTCGCGATTCCACGCTTTCCCCAGCTGCTATGCACACTAACGCAGAAGCACAGCGACTGAGCTCGACACTGCTGTTTCCCACGGGTGCGCGACGGCTCTGAAAAGCTAGGTTCACAGTATACCACGTGATCGGAATGAACGCACGGTATTGGCTGGCGCCACTCGTAGTGTAGTGGTGGACAATGGCCACAACTGGTCGGGCGTGGCCCTCCAAGGAGCCAATGAGACTTCGACTGCTAGCCTATTGTAGACGACCTAGAAACCCCTTTTCTTGCCTTCTTCCGGAAATAAGCTTTCCAGATACCAACCTCCAGCAGGTGATCCAGGCCTTGGGCTGTTTTGGGTGATCTCATCACACCTTCACTAGAACGCGTTACAGATGCGAAGGCGGACGTACACGTCATGCGCTTCACGATAAGCTAGAATGGTTACCGTGAACAGTGTGTGCTTTCTCAGCAAGTCTCAGGTTTCCCTCTAACCCATGAATCACGATTTCCTGCCAGAGTTACAACAGAAAGTTCCATGCCCGAAAATAGAGTTATTTCCAGGCGGGATTTGGCGTTTGCAGATGACGAAATTCGATGTAAGAACGTGTTATCACGCGGTGTCTGAGCCTGTGAATATTCTTAACAAATGGTTTATGGGTGTTTAACGTCCAAAGCGACTCAGGCTATGAGAGACGCTGCAGTGAAGGGCTCCGGAAATTTCGACCACCTGGGGTTCTTTAACGTGCACTGACATCGCACAGTACACGGGCCCCTAGGATTTCGCTTTTTCCGAAATTCGACCTGCGCGGCCGGGACCGAACCCGCGTCTTTCGGGTCAGCAGCCGAGCACCACAAATATTCACCTGGTGCTAAACTTTGAACCAAAAAACATAGCTGCGGTTAAACTACTCTTGAAGTTGGTTAGATGGCGAAAGCTTTGGCGTACCGGGCGACTAGACGCGGCTTGGCGTCTTTAACGTTGAGTACGTTCCAGACATTGGATAGGCAGCGCGCCCACCTTGGAAGGTGGCAGTTAATGGTTGAACGCGAGAGTTTGCTCACCCAATGAACGCTGCGGCCTATTGCTGCAGTGCTGCGTGTCTGGCACAACGTTGTCAGCGCTAACGCGTGCAGCCCACATACTTTCATCAAAATCAATGGAGTTTAGAATGTTTGCAAAGCCAACAACCACAATGGACGCAGACGGCCCATAGGTTCAGTGCCGCGTTCCTGGCACAACGTTGTCAATGCCAACGCGTGCAGCGGACATTTGTTCCTACTGCTACGCAGCTTAAAGCTCGACTGAGGTGTCCACTACTCCAAGAGGGCAGGTATGCGCCTTTACATTTCCTAAAAACTTTTTCGGCGCAGTTCCGAGTGGCTGGAGGTCGTTCAAGGTTAAAGCGACATGGTCGGCGCAACTCGCGTAGACTGCCGTGGTAAATCTTCCGCTTTAAAAGCAGGTTTAAAGCAGGTGTTTGCGCTGTTGAACCATCACTATGAATCGACACCAACTAGCCCAATCTGCAGTTCTTCTACAGTTTCGAAGATATGCTTTTTTAACAATTAAGAGTACAGGTTATTACCTGCCTCTTGCTTAACATAGCATGTAGCCTAGAAACAAACAATACCAGCGCAGTCCCTCACCTCCCACCTATAAAGGAGTACCGCAACGAACCTCACAGAAATCAGCACTGTTGTGAAACGGAGGTAGGTACATGCGACTGGCCAACTTATACCCCGGTCACACGGCCAATTTCACTGGCCATCGAGTCGAGGGCCTTCGACATTTTCGATCGCCATTGGACTGGATGAAGTTGTGGTGTTGCTACACGGCAAATCTCAATGGCCATTGAAATGTCCCTCGCGTTTTTCGCCAGGCTCGTGTTGTACCCCAATCGCCACGTTTCGGTTCGCGCAAATAACAAAAATAATTTCATGAAACCTAAATAAATGTTGAAATACCCTTTTTTTGCACTCATAAGGCGCGTTCATGGTTGTCACGAAAATCCGGCGAGCGAAGCGGATTCCCTTGCAGCAAAAACTACGACCTGTTATGTGTTGACGCCGGGCCGAGGCGGATCCGCCGCACCGCTGCAGTTAGTCGCTTTTCCACATCGCGTCGCCGCTCGCGGCGTACACAAATACAGTGACGCTGCACGACCAAACGCTGCACGACCAAACGCTGCACGAGAGAACTCCACTCAACGTCGATGAGGTATGCCGCCTTCTCGACCTCTGTCTGCGCAGTACCTTTTTCACCTACAACGGAGAATTTTTCAAGCAAACAACCGGAACTGCTATGGGGGCATCAATTTCAGTCACAGTGGCTAACCTAACCATGGAAGACGTCGAAAGCCGGGCCCTCTCCTCCTTTAATCCCAAGCCAAAGTTATTCCTCCGTTATGTAGACGACTGCTTTTGTGTGGTGAAAACCTCAGAGATAGAAAACCTCCAGAGTCATCTAAATTCAGTTGAACCGGCCATACAATTTACTGTTGAACATGAACAGCAGGGCAGCCTGCCTTTTCTGGATGTCCTACTTACAAGGCACGACAAAGGCCTGCAGTCCTCGGTGCACAGGAAGCCAACCCACACAGGACGGTACCTACATTTCGATTCGAACCATCCCATCCCGCACAAAGCATCTGTCGTGACGTCATTACTGAAGAGAGCCGACTCCATATGTTCCTCAAGTGAAGATAAAAGGAAGGAAAGAACCGAGTCATTTCTGACCTCCAAAAGAACGGCTACCCAAGCTCATTCATCCGGCGCATTATCAGGAAGCAAGAAAGGCAAAACAAAATCCGGTCTATTATTTCCTCAGACGCATGCCAGAAGCGGAAACGTGTTTGCATCCCCTACGTGAGAGGCGTGAGCGAGACGCTCGGTCGCATTCTCGGAAAAGAGGGGGTGCTGACAACGCACAAACCGACCAGCACTATCGGTCGCCTTCTCCCCCGCCCAAAAAACCGGCAGCCCAGAGAAAAGGCCCAGGGCGTCGTGTACAAAATTCCGTGTTCCGTCTGCCCGGCGTCGTACATAGGGGAAACGAAGAACTTCGCGGAAAGGATGAACCAACACAAAGCGGACGTCCGTCACATGAATCGTCAACGCAGCGCCGTGGCCGAACACTGTGAAGGGTGTGACCACCCAATTGACTTCGACAGCACCATTGTATTGGAAACGGAAGCTAACCCACGCAGGAGGCTTCTACTCGAGTCGTGGCACATACAGCAAACACGAGAGAATGTTAATCGTTCCCTGGGGACTCTCCCCTCATCCTACGTCCATGGGCTGCGGCCATTGACCCGCAGGTCCTCCACACAGGGGCTTAAAAAGCCAAGCTGCGCTCGCCCGTAGTCACACCGTGAAGAAGGGGCCGAGCCGGTCCCGAAACGTCGTGTTTTTCCTGTATTTTACTTGGTTGGCGTCACTTACCTTCTCCTAACATTAAATTTCCCAACCAGACAGACTTCTGTCGAATGTTTTCTTTTGAGTGAAAAAAGAGCATAATTTTACGCCGTCTACGTACCCAAGCGTATGCATGCTTACGTACGCTAAACGCGAGCCCATTCCCACTTCCAGTTCAGCGTATGCTAGCACAGACGCGAAAATAAACTCAGCCTATAGTGGCGCAATTTAAGAGAGCACGTTGTTGGGCGTGTCGGGCGTACATACTTAAACAAGGGGATTGCGCTAAAGAAGACACGGACGAGAAGGACGCCAGTCCTTGTCCTCTTCTCGTCCGCGTCTTGTTTAGAGAAACTCCCTTGTTTAAGTATAGTGGCGCCATCTGGTGGTCAGGAAGGGAACTATTGCTGTCAACAAACCGACTGTCTCCTTAAGCCTAACAGCGGCAGAATCGTCATTCTAAAGGAAAAATAAAGTAAATTTATCACTTATACGCTTTCTGATAGGCAACGTGAGACGAAGCGAAAGAGCGGTGCCCCATTTATGAATAGTGAACGGCAGGAGCTCAGGAGGAAAACTGTGGAAGTATCCTAACGTGCCATGAATGTTTCTTCGGCTGGGCAAGGTAGGAGAGATCGCTCAGCCAGAGTAGTAGGGGCAGTCGCCGTGGTGGTTGAGGGCATGTTGTCGCGGCGCTGAGTACAGTTATGCCGGTCACCGAAATTGATGCTGGCTTGCGGCCATTCTTCCGGTCAGCCCAATGATTGGTTGCTTTCAGGTGTTCGTCCGTCACTTCACCTTCTCGGTAGCAGCAGGTGAAGGTCCATTTCGGCGACGGGTGTGATTGTGCCGCGGCCGGCGGGGTTCCTTGATATTGGTCACCCATGGCTTCTTGGTCTTCGTCTTATGTGGTGTCTGTTCGGAGCCTGTGTCCCAACTTGTTCTGCTTGAGGACTGACGAGGTGTTCTGCTTTACTTCCGGGAGCGGCGGCAGCGGTGTTAAGTTCAGCGATGCAGCCGGGTTCAGCACAGTCGAATCTTGAGCGTGGTTGAATGTCGCCACCGTCTCCGTGTGCACTGCCTTCGAATTCACTGTGGTCTCCCTCTGCAGAGTCCCAAGAGAAGCGGTTGTCGCAACACCTGAACGATGTCCTTTTGTCAGATCTGCTGGGGCGTGGCCGAGAGCATTATCAGTTCCTTCTTCTTTTTGCCCTATTTTAGGCATCATAGCGAATACTTGAACGGGGAACTCTCATTAGAGCGCTCCAAACCTAATAACACCACGAGCCGAATTTATATTATGTTCTCATAACCCCTTGTTCACTGTTGGGTTAGTAGTGAGAAGTAACCAGACCTGCGGTGAGGGAAGCAATACTCCGTAAGCACTGCATCTCTATAAAAGGAAGCACGAATGGGCTGTGTACTCTCTTTAGGAGTGTTTGACTCAGCCTAAATTTCTATGGGAATGGAATGCCTCTGCACTGTTTCTTTTCCGATATGGAAGTAGCCCCGAACAAGTTGCTCAGACTTCACCTATCAGTCATAATCGCTGGCGCACAGCGCAAGAACCAACGAGAAAGAAGAAAGGGTCCATCATGCGGGTTGGCTACGAGAAACATTTGTTACTAACGTGGAGAACTTGGAACAACTGATATTTTTTTCCCCTTTTGCCGGCAGTTCGCATTTCACAGGAAGCAATACTTGGAGGTCCTCCTTTTGAGGTTAGGACAGTCTTTCCCTCTCCCAGTGCCTCTCTCGTTCGGTGCGAGCGCCACCGGATTCTCATCAAGTTGTGTTTGATGCTAGCTTCATTATTACAATAAGAAGACTGGTCAGTTATCTTGTTAACAGTATATAAAATTCTGCCGGATGTTCAAAAAGTGCACTTGTTCTTTTCGTGGTACATCAAATTTGTTTAATTTATTTCCATTTCTGAACAATAATGTTATCAAAGCTCCGTTTTGTGTGAAAATAGCCTCCATATCCTTAAAGGGAAACTGCATAGGTTTTAGAAATCAACGAGCTTAAGAGGGTCGAATGTGTGAAACTTGGAGGTAAGGCATGCGAAGTCTTTTTGGGCTAGCGCTTGAAATAGTGAAGTAATCGCCGATTAAAATCCGGATGCTCTTGAAGCTTCTCCGCAGCGCACAACACCAAGTGGAGGGCGCATGATGACGTCATCGAAGGTATCGGTACATTTCCAACGCACAAACGCCTGCTTTGAACGAAAAAAAACCAACGCCACCGAAGGCGAACCCTGCCGAGAGTTGTTTGGCAGCGTCTAACGCGTCAGGGCAGGGTGTGGCTGACGACAGCGGTAATTTGCAATCATACCTTCCGTGACGTCACGCTGAGTTTTTCTGCACTCCTCTGGTGCATTGAGGAGAAGCGCAAATTTCAATCGTCGATTACGTCACTATTTTAAATGCTAGTGCAAAAACACTTGGCATGCTTTACCTACAGCCTACATAGATTTGAATTCTTGAATATCTCGAAATTCTCAAAAAAGTGATGCAGCTGCCCTTTAAAATGCTGTGATGAACCGGCATAGGACAACTTCACTTTCTGTACAGTGTTATTTCAAACCTTATCTTGTTTATCTCCTTGCGCTGTAATTTTTTTCTGTCTGCACGTGCCAATTAAACCCTGGATCTGGTATACGCTCAAAACCATGCGTCACTAATTCCTGGGCTAACATTGCCGAAGTTACCCTTTTATCAGGCAACACACGAAATGTACCCGGTTTCTTTCTCATAGATTCATGAACATCGATATTTATTCCTGCAGCACAATTAGGCACAAGTTATGCGTTTCACGTGCAGAACATTCAGCAATGCGCATTCATTCTTACCGCGCACAATATCTGACTGGAACAGTCTGCCTTCACATAACGCAACCACCACTGATCCTGAGAAATGTTTTATTCTGATATCTTCAATACCAATGCTTAACGCTTTGCGTATTATGCCATTTTATTTGTTCATGGTTCCCTTTTTTGCAGGGTATGTTATTAAATTTATTCTTGCATTATATTTCAGTTTGTATACATCATTACTGTAGTAATTTTCACTCATTGCCGCGCTGCCATACTTTTCATTCTCTCGTTTATTTTTATCATCTTAGGTGTTTTATTTGTGGATTAATGGTTGTTTATTTGTGGTTTTGTTTTATTTTGATCAGTTTCCTGTACCGCCCCCCCTTCCCCATGTAATACACTCTCGAGGGCCTTTAGGGGTATTTTGTATACGTAAGTAAATAAATAAAAACTATATCCAACCATAATTCGCGTCGCGTTTATTTGCTTTGCTGACACCCGCACACATTTTTGTATTTTCCCAAGTTTCTGTCAAAGCGACAAATGTCAGAGTAGGTGCTGTCACTACAAGTCTAAAAAGAGAGAGAAAAAAAGCTCTTGTCTTCAATAATTCGCCGCAAATAGTGACCGGCTGTTTGCTTCGTGGTAATGCGAATGTGAGCGAAAGCGCTGATGCCAGGTAACTGTTACTAGGCGCAAAATGTTAGAGTAGTAGGGGGAAGTAACATTCATGGTGTGAGGGAGGCGATCCACTGCAAAAACTGGCATTCAATAAAAA
This sequence comes from Amblyomma mixtum, assembly GCF_055824585.1. NCBI lineage: Eukaryota > Metazoa > Arthropoda > Arachnida > Ixodida > Ixodidae > Amblyomma > Amblyomma mixtum. The sequence continues at coordinate 335,904,104 of NC_143014.1, read as the reverse complement.
AAAATGTCGACCGGATGCTTTACGCTCTTTCCGAGCTGTTCAGCCTGCCGAAACTTCTTTAGGAATCAAATGCTTCCGCAGTGTTTCTATACCGGTGCAGACGTACCACCAAAGAAGCTCGTTAGGCATGAAAAGTTTGACGTAATGGATGACGTCCAGAGAGCAGCACACCAGCAAGGACGAAAAAAGGAGAGGAAAACCACATTGCCGCATGCCGCGCTCGGTCACCGTCTTGTCTTCCGAGTCTGCGACGAGACAATTGAGAGATATTGCACATCCGGGCTGCTGTCAAGTGCTATACGGTAACACGTCGCCAAAGCAGCGTGCTTGCCTTGCCGCATTTCTTGTTAAAGTGGTCAGCATATTTACCGTACCGCGGTGCTAGAACTCTCTATTCGCAGCAGACGTTACGTTTCTTTTCGGTTGGACGGAGTGGCAACGACGGGCTTTTCTGTGTAATCAGTTTCTGTCCGCCGATTGCATCGTTATGTCTTTAGAATACAAGGCCGTGAAAGAAAAACACTTCAAAAGGAATCGCACACGAGCGGGGGATAGTGGGAGGAGGATAGTAATTTATTTAAACAACCCAGTTCACCCCACTTCGGCATGTCCACGACAGTCTCTTTGGTCAGCGTAGGTAGTGGGGGGCGTCCTCTTGACGGCCAAGTCACGGGTTTTGAGCGCTTCTTTACTTTTTGCATGTGCTGTTGATCTATTCGCAAAGCTCTCTTCAGCCTTCAGGTTGCGTCCCCGTAGTCGCGCACCCCCAACATCGACGAGTCCTTTCACGTCGGCCGCGTCAAGGTTCGAAGTTAAACTAACGGTCCAGACGCTCTTCCGGGGACAGTCCAGCCAGTTCAGTGCCTTCGTTCCGAGTTCCAAGAGGAATGCCGTCGGGTCCATCTTCCCGGCGTTTGGGCGGCATACGACGGGGGCGGCTCACGCCCCTCGGTGGCGGGCCATGGGGGCTTGGTTCCCTGAACCTCCTCCACGACCACTACTCAGACTCGGGTGAGGTTCCCGCGAAGAGCATCGGCAGCGACCCTTCGCTGATGGAGTCGTAAGCGGTAATCCGGCTCTGCACAGGGCTCCCACGACGGTGCAGACCGGGGACATGCCACAGTCCTTCCCCTGTGCCTTCGAAGTGCTCGCATCCATCAGCGTCCACTATTGGACCCCGCTTCACCTCCCGGGCTCGAGCAAAGGACTTGGACGATGGCTTGTGCGGCGACCCACCTGTGGGCATGCGGTGAATGTGGTTGAAGTCATCTTTGACCTCGGCCGCTGATGCCTTTTTGCAGAAGTCTGCCAGTACTCGTGCCTTCTCCTCCTTGGACAGTTCTTCATCACCACCTGACGCCGTCTTAGCGCAACTTGTAGTGCTTTTTTTTTCTTCTTTTCAGGCGGTTGTGGCGTCATCCTCTTCCTGCCTGGTTTTTTTCCAATCCGCTCCCATTTTCAGTCACCGCTCTCGCTCTGTTTGGTTTGCGTATTTAAACCAACAAATCTGCATTCCTTTTTATTTACAAATTATTATTATTATTTTCTATTACCATTGGAAAATTTTATTTCCTTTTATTTCTTTTCATTTTTTACATTTTCAACACCTATCAGTCGCCGTCTGTGTCTTGGCGAATCCCCCGCAGTGAGTACGCGTCATTATCTCCTTGACGACGACAACAACAACATCTGCGACTTGGCGACGACGTACCAAGGCACCGCAATACAAGCATCACCCGGTTCAACCGCTTCGATTCAAATTTCCACTGGCTGCTCCAATTCCATCAAGTGACAGCGCTATCGCTTTGAGAGGTGGCCATCGCCTTAAAATCTCGTATATTAGCCGGAGTGGTGGATTAATTGGTTCAGGATCCGCCTCGTAAGAGGGAAGTGCGGGGTATGATACCCAATGCCGCCGGCTACCCATCGGTGGTGCAACGTATGCAATCTTTCCTCTGGCGGGGTGATATGACTATTTTATCTGGAATCCTTGGGAAACGGGTGTAGAACTCACCCTGTGTAGTCGAAAAATACCTTGTGCCGTCGCGCCCTTTGGTTGGAACCAGCCCTTGCGCCATATGAATCACAATTATCCTCAAAGTCGTTCATATTGTCACCAATGCCGCTAGGTCTAGTTGTCAAATAGTCTTTTTATTTATATTGCTTGAATATTTCAAAGCTGTCCCGCAAAATTTCGTACACTGTACGTTGTCACATTCACAACAACCGCAGTTGCAGTTGTTAGCTGCATGTTGTCATTGAATTTTTTTTATTCTCATCATTATCATCATTGGAGAAAGAAAAACTTTTTTTAATCCTCCTGTACTTCTCATCAGTCTGTGCGAAAAATACTTTCACTGCTTTTAGAGGACACAACAGAAGTGAAGTTGTTGTGATGCTGCATTTTTACTCTCGATCATGTGTGTCGTAGAAGGCGCATAGAAGGTATAAAGGAGTGGGCTGCAACGCCTTGGGCTGTGCAACCACAAATGAGCTCTACTCTATATAAAAATCTCGTTATTAAGTTTAAAGTCGTGAATTTTTACCCAAACCACGGTCCATTTCTAGTTTAGCCAAAAGTATAATACGCAAAAAATTTCGAATCATCGCCAAAGAAATTGTCATAAGGAGTCAACAGCTGAGGCCTCAATTTTCAGCGTCAAACAACCAAAACTAATATTCTTTTTCCAGTAGCCGCACATACCCTACTGCACAGGTGAGGGCTTCTCACTCTCCGTTCGAAACAAAGGAAAAGAACTTATATAAATATACTTTCTAAAAACGAATACACACTATTCTATCTGCCCTACAAGATCATTTTTATGGAATCAACTAGCTTTATCTTTTAGGTATCACCGCACGCAGCGTCAATAATTGAGGTTGAACCCTGATCTATTATATTACTTTAGAAAGGTTTTTTTCCTTTCTGCAGCGGAGCTTGCCAGCATGGAGTCCACACATTTCAAAGATATGCTTTTTTAACAATTAAGAGTACAGGTTATTTATTACCTCCCTCTTGCTTAGCATAGCATGTAGCCTAGAAACAAACAATACCGGCGCAGTCCCTCTCCTGCCACCTATAAAAGCGAACTGCAACGAACCTCACAAACATCGGCACTCTTGTGAAACGGAGGTAGGTACATGCGACTGGCCAACTTATACCCCTGTCGAGGGCCTTCGACATTTTCGATCGCCATCGAACTCGATAGAGTTGTGGTGTTGCTACACGGCAAATCTCAATGGCCATTGAAATGTCCCTCCCGTCTTTCGCCAAGCTCGTGTTGTACCACAATCGCTACGTTTTGGTTCGCGCAAGTAACAAAGATAATTTGATGAATAATAAATAAATGTTGAAATACACTTTTTTTGCACTCATAAGGCGCTTTCAGGCTAGTCACAAAAATCCGGCGAGCGAAGCGGATTCGCTTGCCGCAAAAACTACGACCTGTTGTCATCTGTTGACGCCGGGGCGAGGTGGAACCGCAGCGCCGCTGCAGTTAGTCGCTTTTGCACACCGCGTCGCCGCTCGCGGCGTACACAGATACAGTGAAAAAAGAGCACAAATTTACGCTGTCTACGTACCACAAGCGTATGCATGCTTGCGTACGCTAAACGCAAGCGCATTCCCCCTTTCAGTTCAGCGTATGCAAGCACAGACGCGAAAATAAACTCAGCCTATAGTGGCGCAATTTAAGAGAGCACGTTTTTGGGCGAGTCGGACGCACATACTTAAGGGGACTGCGCTAAAAAAGACACGGACGAGAAGGACGCCCGTCCTTGTCCTCTTCTCGTCCGCGTCTTGTTTAGAGCAATTCCCTTGTTTAAGTATAATGGCGCCATCTGGTTGTCAGGACGGCAACTATTGCTGTCAACAAACCGACTGTCCCCTTAAGCCTAGCAGTGGCAGAATCGTCATTCTAAAAGAAAAATAAAGCAAATTTATCTCTTATACGTTTTCTGATAGGCAAGGTGAGACGAAGCGAAAGAGCGGTGCCCCATTTATGAATAGTGAACGGCAGCTGCTCAGGTGGAAAATCTGTGGAAGTATCCTAACGTGCCATGAATTTTTCTTCGGCTGAGCAAGGTAGGAGAGAGCGCTCAGCGAGAGTAGTAGGAGCACTCACCGTGGTGGTTGAGGGCATGTTGTCGCGGCGCTGAGTACAGTTATGCCGGTCACCGAAATTGATGCTGGCTTGCGGCCATTCTTCCGGTCAGCCCAATGATTGGTCGCTTTCAGGTGTTCGTCCGTCACTTCACCTTCTCGGTAGCAGCAGGTGAAGTTCCATTTCGGCGACGGGTGTGATTGTGCCGCGGCCGGCGGGGTTCCTTGATATTGGTCACCCATGGCTTCTTGGTCTTCGGCTTATGTGGTGTCTGTTCGGAGCCTGTGTCCCAACTTGTTCTGCTTTAGGACTGACGAGGTGTTCTGCTTTACTTCCGGGAGCGGCGGCAGCGGTGTTAAGTTCAGCGATGCAGCCGGGTTCAGCACAGTCGAATCTTGAGCGTGGTTGAATGTCGCCACCGTCTCCGTGTGCACTGCCTTCGTATTCACTGTGGTCTCCCTCTGCAGAGTCCCAAGAGAAGCGGTTGTCGCAGCACCTGAACGATGTCCTTTTGTTAGATCTGCTGGGGCGTGGCCGAGAGCATTATCATTTTCTTCTTCTTTTCGCGCTGTTTTAGGCATCATAGCAAATACTTGAACGGGGAAGGCTCATTAGAGCGCTCCAAACCTAATAACACCACGAGCCGAATTTATATAATGTGCTCATAGCCTCTTGCTCAGTCTTGGATTAGTGGGGAGAAGTAACCAGACCAGCGGTGAGGGATGAAATACCCCGTAAGCACTGCAGCCCTATAAAAGGAATTATAAATGGGCTGTGTACTCTTTTTAGGAGTGTTTTACTGAGCCTAAATTTTCATAGGAACGGAATTCCTGCGCAATGTTTCTGTTCCGAGATAGAAGTAGCCCATAAAAATTGGTCAGACGGCACCTATGAGTCATAATCGCTGGCGTAGAGCTCTAGAAGCAACGAGAAAGAAGAATCGGTCCACCATGCGGGTTCGGTATGAGAAATCTTTGTAACTTATGTGGAGAACTTGAAAAAATAGATATTTTCTCCTATCTTGCCGGCGGTTCGCATTTTAGAGGAAGCAGTATTTGGAGGTCCCTCTTTTCAGGTTAAGATTCTCGTTGTCTCTACCAGTTCTTCTCTCGTTCAGTGCGAGCGCCACCGAATTCTCGTTAAGTTGTGTTGGTTGCTAGTTTCATGATTACATTATTTCAACTGGTCGGTTACCTTAGTAACAGTGTATAAAGGTCTGCCGCATGTTCAAAAAGTGCATTTATTCTATTCGTGGTACATCAAATTTGTTTAATTTATTTCAATTTTTCAACAATAATGTTATGAAAGCTCCGTTTTGAGTGAAAATAGCCTCCTTGTTGTTAAAATGCAGTGATCAACCGGTATAGGACAACTTCACTTTCTCCAGTGTGTCACTTCAAACCTCATCTTGTTTATCTCCTTGCGCTGTAATTTTTTGTTGTCTGTATGCGCCCATTAAACCCCGTAGGTGGTATACACTCTACACCATTGCGATACTAATTCCTGAACTTACCTTACGGGAGCTACTCTTTTATCAGGCAACGCACGAAATGTTCCCGGGTTGTTTCTCACAGATTCATAAACTTCCATCTTTATTCCTGCAGCACAATTCTATCCAATCATAATTGGCGTCGTGTTTATTTACTTTTCTGACACCCGCACACATTTTTGTGTTTTCCCAAGTTTCTGTCACAGCAACCTCTCTCGGAGTAGGCGATGTGAACACAAATCTGGAAAGAGAAAAAAAAGCTCTTATCTTTAATAATTCGCCGCATATAGTGACCGGTCGTTTGCTTCGTGGTAATCCGAATATGAGCGAAAGCGCTGATGCCAGTTAACTGTTACTAGGCGCAAAATGTTAAAGTAGTAGGGGGAAATAACATTTATGGTGTGAGGGCGGCGATCCACTGCAAAAACTGGTATTCAATAAAAAAATGTCAACCGGCTGCTTTACGCTCTTTTCGAGCTGTTTAGCCCGCCTAAATTTGTTTAGGAATCAAATGCCTCCGCACTGTTTCTTTACCGGTGCGGGCGTACCACCAAAAAAGCTCGTTAGGAATGAAAAATGCGTCGTAAGGGCTGGCGTATAGAGAGCAGCGCACCAGTTAGGACGAAAAAAGAAGATTAGTTGTTTGGTTTATGATTGGTTTATGGGGTTTAACAACCCAAAGCGACTAAGGCTATGAGAGACGCCGTAGTGGAGGGCTCCGGAAATTTCGACCACCTGGGGTTCTTTAACGTGCATTGACATCGTACAGTACACGGGCCTCTAGAATTTCTCCTCCAAAGAAATTCAACCACCGCAGCCGGGATCGCGCCCGCGTCTTTCAGGTCAGCAGCCGAGCACGGTAACCACTGAGCCACCGTGGCGGCGAAAAAAGAAGAGGAGAACAAAATTGCCGCATGCTGCGCTCGGTAACTGTCTTGTCTTCCGAGTCTGTGACGAGACAACTGAGAGATATAGCACAGCCGGGTTGCCGTAACATGCTATACGGTAATGGGTCGCAGTTGCTAATGCTGCGTGCTTGCCTAGCCGCATTTGTTGTTGTTACCGTGGTCAGCATATTCACCACACCACCGTGCTAGAACTCTTCATTCCCAGTACAGGTTATGTTGATTTTCGGTTGGACCGGGTGGCAACGACGGGCCTTCCTGTGCAATTATTTTCTGTCCGCCGATTACATCGCTATGTCTTTAGAATACAAGCCTGTCAAAGAAAAACACTGCAAGAGGAATCGCACACGAACGGAGGATAGTAATTTATTTAAGCCGCCCAGTTCACCCCACTTCTGCATGTCCAGGGCAGCCTCTTGGGTCAGAGTAGGAAGTCCGTACGTCCCCTTGAAGGCCATGTCGCGGGCTTTGAGCGCTTGTTCCCTTTTTGCAAGTGCTCTTGATCTATCCGTATAGCTCTCTTGAGTCTTCAGGTTGCGTCCTTGTAGTCGCGCAACCCCAGTGTGGGCGAGTCCTTTCACATCAGCGGCGTCAAGGTTCGAAGTTAATCTGACGGTCCAGACGCTCTTCCAGGGGTAGTCCAGCCAGTTCGGTGCCTTCGTCCGGAGTTCCCAGAGGAATGGTGTCTGGTCCAGCTTCCGGACGTTTGGGCGGCATTCGACGGGGGCGCCTCACACCCCTCGGTGGCGGGGCACGGGGCTTGGTTCCCCGAACCTCCTCCAGGGCCACCTCCCAGACCCTGGTGAATCTCCCGCTAAAAGCATCGGCAGAGACGCTTCGCTGATTGAGTCGCCCGCGGTGATCTGGCTCTGCACAGGGGTCACACGACGGTACGGAGCGGGGACCTACCACAGTCCTTCTCCTATGCCTTCGTAGTGCTCGCAGCCATCCGCGTTCGCACTCTAAAAAAAAAGGGTGGTAAAAAGGGTGCATCTTCACAATTTATGCTATCTGAAGACGCATGGACTAACAATACAATCTGCTAAAACCCACGTTGAGGCCGTTGGTCTCTTTGAGAAAACTTACACTATTTTTTTACTCAGTTTAAACCAGTACTGTTCCCTCTGCGGGAAGACGCTGCAGAGTATGCAGTCTTCACCGCCGCCCCTCCCTCTCGAAGATGGCCCTCTCCCGAAAGCGGGGGCGCGGGGTGATTTTGAGGACAGCAATTAAGAGCTGAGCTGGCTTCGCCTAGCCAGAGCAGGCAGGCGCGAGTCATCAGTGGGCACACGCTCCCCCACTGCAATGATCCTTTCATCCACGCTGGCGACACTGACCACGCCTCCTCGCTTCTGCGAGGGACCCTAAGCACTTTCTTGGAAGAACATATACAGCGTACAGCGTCTTTTTCCGTCTGACATGGTCGGCAATAGTGGCGGATCAGGAAGCTTGGCGGATGCGCAGAACATTACTGAAAAAACGTCGATTGGCTGCGATCGGCCACGACAACCATCACGCCTGGAAACATGCTCTTGGTTGCTAGCGATAAAAATAATAACTAATATTCGGTGCATGTGCTTTCAGTCTCATGATTGGATACAGTTTTAGAAAAGCAGCAAGTCAGCAAAGAGAGACGGCATGATAGGTGCTTTGTTTCTCCTTTGACTAATCGCAGCTCTGAACGAAATCCACATTTTAGCACTTGATTCTTAGAAACATACCAAAGCCATTAAAATTATTTCGCATATAGCTTATGCTTATGAATAACCTTTTATTAAAGCAGTAGTAAAAGCTTCAAAAGGAACCTTTTTGCTGAACAGCCAGCTGAATCTCTATTCGTTAGCGCTGTTATTCATTTTCTTATAGCGTGAGATAAACACCAGGCCGCTTAGTTCCCCCGTGCAGTTCCGAATGACGTGTAGTCCTTTTCGAGTAAACCCTTGTTATGTTGTGGCACGAGTTCTTGATAGTGTTCATGTAATCAGCGCTGCGGTCTCTCATGAGACACCATTCAAATCGCACCTTGCACGTGTTAAGAATGCCCTCGATAGTGCGTTGCTCGTTACAGTCGTTCGATTCTTAAGTGGAATATCAGCGATGCCAGACGGTCCGCCACATAAAAAGCCTGAAATCTTGGCGTATAAAGAAGGAGATTCAAAGATTGTGATTTCTGGATGTTTTTTTTTTGTGATCGACCATGTGCTTTGCGCGTATTTTCTCATTTTACATCTGTTCACGATTTCCCTCTTCAGCCAGGACCCTTCCTTTGTTTTTTCCTGTTTCGCCACAAGGCTTTCGAATCTACCTGATTTTACTAACCTCTCAACGCGGATTTCTATTTCAGGAGCACGTGCCAGCCGAATAGACGAAGTAGAAGCAACTAGACCCGCTCATGGTCCTGGCTCGTGGGCTGCTTTGCCCTCCTAGACGCCTGCTACATTCTAGACGCACCGTCGAGAAGAAGAAATATCTAAATTATTTCTCACAGTTGCACTTTCCGACTGCTGGTTCCTCCATTCAAGGTTCCAGATATGGCGTCTATGGAGACAAGGACGCTGACGACGGAGCCTGCCTACAGTGATCTCGCAGAAGCTGCCGATGGACCGCCCCCCGTAGGACGCCGTCCTCGTCTGGACCGCAGCCCACCGTGGAGCGTCCCTTCGCCCCTCTCATCCACTGCAGCAGCGCACACGGAGCACTAACCTAAATTAGTAATAACCATATCCGTTTTTAGACTTTCGAAAATGCTAATGTGATTTTCGCTACACGGCGAGATATTCTTCGTCTTGGCGGCGCGTGAAATCGAAACCTCGTGGCCGATGCGGGCACACAGCCGCACCCACAAGCTCGCGTCACTCATGGGAGCTGTCACTTGGCTTACTGTGTACCGCCGTTCTCCTGCTGCCTTGCTTTCTAAGCGAAACTGAGTGACTGGCTGCCGCACTTGGCGAACGAGTTTCTTGGCCTGAATGCACGGCTTGCGGCTTGGAGTACTTAGGGTGCTTAACTGTTTGCATCTTGCGATGTTTATCTCTCTATCAGTTTTATCCTGCCCCTTCCAACATACCAAGAGCACGAACTGGCGTCACCGACCTTTTTGCTAGGAAAGAACCAGCAGGTGAAGTTCTTGTCTTTCCGGCAGGTGTAAAATGAAGTTTCCCGCGTACTGTCCTTATTTTATTTTTACATTTTTGAAGTGCAGGTAATATTGAGGCAAGAAATGCGCGCTCATCGGTTGTTTTACTTGCGCTGTCACTTTAAACGCAGTAAATTAGCTGCATATTTTTTTCATTTCACGCAACGTTCCGTTTTTTACGGGTAGAAAATTGATGGTTTGATAATATCTTTTGCTCGAAAGGTTCCTCTTGCGCCACCTGCCATTCTTTGCCTTCGCTCTTCTTTCCCCTTTATTCTTTCTGTTTTTTATTAGTTTTTCAAAGGCTTTGAAATTTGTTAAAGCCTCCGCCAAGATTGCTTAACAACTGTAGCGTTCACAATAATAGCATGTGTATGTAAGGACATGGGGAGGGTTAATTGCTTTTACATTAGAATTAAGAAGGCAGTCACTCGTTCGTATTCAACAAAACGTGAGTCAGCAAAAGACACGTATAATTCTTCTGCGCTGATGTCTTTTTCCAAGCGATCTTTTGTCAAATAAAAAGAAAAGAAGACGCAGGACCTAACTGTATGCCGACATGAGTCTATGGATTCTGTTTACAAGCTATGCAGGTCACCTTTACAAGGCTGAAGTGCAATAACATATGTTAGTGACATTCAGACAGACTGTAATGACGCTCAATCAGACTAAATTAACCTTGAGCCTTTAAAAACGGTGTCCGACATTTTCGACATTGCAACCATGAAGAATAAAAATCTTCTGTAAAACCCTATATATTACACGGAAGAAAATTTGCGCGTGTGGAAGAAAAAAATATTGTGCGTCTCAGTCAGCAATTACGCTGTGTGTATTATCGCGATGGAAAGAAAGGCGAACAACGCGACGCCTACGCTCTCCGCGGTTCGAATTTCTTTTCATGGCGCTTTTACCTGGGTTGTAAGAAAAACATCTTAGAGGTGTTCTAAAATGCATCACGGAATAATCTCGCGTATATCTGCTACGGCCGAAGTAAAAGCACGATGAAAAGAAATACGAATAACGAAGCGCCTTGGCTGTGCTTTGTTCGCATTACTTTCGATCGCCTCTGTACAATACAAGAGCATTACATCACGTGCTCGAAAAGCTTTGCTCCCATGGCAATGCCAGCAAAAAACGATCTTTCATCGCGCAGACAGAGCGCTCAATCATGTCCTGCGGAACGCTTGTCAAGGCCACCGTAATTCTATGCTTCAGGTCATCAAGGCTGGAGGGCTGCGTCGTATAAAGCTTATTCTTCACTTATCTTCTGAGAAAAAAGTCCAGGGGGGATAAGTCTGGTGACCTCGGAGGCCAGGCAGTCGGTCTACCGCGCCCAACCCACTGCGTGCGAAAGTTCGTGTCCAAAACGTCCACAGCACGAGAGAATGATTTTAGTGGAGCCCCGTCACGGTGAAACCACATCAACTTCAGCACTTTAAGCGGAAGTTCTGAGGCGACGTTCATGACCACATCATTTAAGATGCGCTCGGTGTAGATCCTGGCGGTGAGATTCCCGTCAATAAAGTAGGGACCTATAATGCTTCCTTGAAATATCCTGCACCATACATTTGCGAACCACCGAACCTGATGTCTTTATCCTCGTACCCAATGTGGGTGGGCGGCCGATCAATAATGGGCGTTGTGTAGATTTGCCGTGGAATCTCTGAAGAAGTGCGCTTCATCAGTCTACATCATGTTGTCTAAAAATACAGGGCTCTCCTTGCATTTGATTAGGCACCAGTTATATAAATCGAGCCGGCGCTGAAAATCAGACCCTCCCAGTGCTTGGTGCAGGCGTGCAATTACGGATACACGTGCTTTCTGGGAACTCTTCAAACAGAAGAGAAACTGCATCCCAATGCAGCGCCGATTTCTCTCACGCTGGCCTGTGGGTTGACGTTCACATCGACCAAGACGCCAGTTTCAAACTCTTCGCTCAAAACTGAGAAACTTCTTTGACGTTGTGGGCGCACCGACCCTGTTAGCGCAAAACGACTGAAGACTGTAGTGAAAGTGCAGCGAGAGGGCAATCACGTTTTCAAAATTTTGAAAGCTGTTATGGTTATTGCTAACGGCCGGCTACAAACCACCAATTGCAAGCGACTGCCTATCAGCAATAGTTAAAAAATTAACTATCAGAATTTAATTGAAAAGTTTACTAGCTAGTTAACATGACTCGCCTGTTTTTTACATCCGCCAACACTGATATTACTATGCCTCAACCAGCTTCTCATTACCTCAAAAACCCTGTTTTTAAAAATTACTGTCATCTTTCCTGCAACACCTGATACGTTCACACAATTCGCCATGAAGGGATCTTTTTAGCGACTAGTTTAAGCTGATGGCTGACGCGCACGTCCCGCTCAGTAGGAGAACGGCATAACCAGTCAACCACTGCGGATAATCTAATCATGCGTCATAATTTCAGAAAAATCATAATTATTCGCACTATTCAACACTTGTTTTGCGCATTCACAAAATCGGTCGAAATCGAGTCGAACTTTCGAGGAAAAGCTTCAACATTCTTAGCTTTGACAGTGAAGTACAGATGCACGCTTTAAATGGATGCTGAAAGGTTTCCCAAAAAAATTGAGTGAAGAGATGCACTTTACAGTTTTCCACCCTCGGAATTCGAATTTCTCATCGAAATTAGGCAGAGGAAAGCGCAAACCTATTTTATTTTGGCAAAAAGTGCAGCAGCAGCCTTGGGCCAGCTCCCGCGCCTCGTTGCCGCCTGTGATTGGTTGGGCGCCTCGTGACGTGAACACTGGCGTTGGCTCGGTGAGCCCGGCTCGGTCTCCGCCGATGTAGTACGTGAAGCGCGGCGCGCGGTGGTTCGGGGCTGTTGGTTTGATGCCTATATAAAGAAGAAACACATCGGAGATTACCAGGAGGGTCTTGGCGTCATCCCCTACATGTACGAACCAATCGCAAAGAGCAAACCGCTCCAAGGAAGCAACGATGCTGGCGCAAGCGGTGCTTTTTGCTTGAACGAAAGCGAAGTGTCAGCATCTCCACGTGTTGGAAATGTCCTTTCGTAAGCATAATTTTCTAGCCAAACTTCATTCAGAGATACAATAAATTAATTTTGAAGCGAGCAAATGTAGTATAGCACTGCTCCACGAAATTTCCCTAATGCAATGTAAGCGGGATGCGATTGTCGGCATTGTATTGCCGCTTGTCGGTGCTGCCGCAAATCTGCTTGTAATCCACACAGACCACTGACATGCGCAAGAAGTTATCAGGCTCTTTTTTGCGCGCAAATTTTATGCTGGCATCGCCTCATGGTCGCTGCGTGCCGGCTCGGTTCATAACACACGCGTAAAACAGAAGTTCGCGGCGCTTTGTGGCAGAACTCGTCGAGGTGACAAACGTGCGCCTTCCGTTCTCCGTGTCAAGATGGGATCTGGCAGTAAATTGAAATCCTTGTTTAGGCGAGTGGCTTCATACTTCAAGCCCTTGTAGGAGTATCTCCATCCGTTTGCGGCCGCTTTTATCGTGCTGTTCTCAGATCAAGCGACAAGTGACTTTTTTCACTAACTCCACGGCCTCGTGCTGCAACCGAGCAGGCCGAATCGCAAGGATGGCTGTAGCACACGTGGCGCACAATTATATAATATTTTTATTAATGTATGAAGACATGCTGCACTCGGCAATTTTTTACGACTACATGTGTTATTATAAATGTATTCCTGGCAGAACACTTTACTGGTATTGGCTGCATCAGAACTTGAACAGACTTGTCAGCCTTGTCATCACTTTTAGAAAAGTTTGATGCAGAGTCCTCAGCAGCATCTGCCAGTGGCATACGACTTGTTGCACAGTCCTGATTTGTATTGCTGTTCGGTGTGCATTCTTGACTGTCTGGTGTGCAGCCTCCAGGTGTGATGTCATTTTCCATCCACTCTTGATTTGCGCTATCGTCTGGTGTGCAGTCTTGATCTTGCAGCAGTTCGGCAAGAACCTGAAAGGCATAAGCCATATGATGATATTGTTGCAAACAGAACAAAAGTGTGCTTCAGTATGAGTAAAATCTTCTGGTTTATTTCATAAACCATTTTTTTTATTTGCGAGCTCCGTGCAAAGTGAGACCATTAATTATATACCAGGTGTTTCTTTAGAAGGTCCAAAATTTATTTTAAAAAATGGGTAACTAACCTTGTATTAATTTTATCCCTGGGGCTCTATTGGGGGATATGGCAGGCACCAGTAATAGGCAGAAGGCTTCCAATAGCTCACTAAACTGCATATCTTAATTAAATTTATATTTTCATATTATGTTGTATTTGCAGATTTGGAGCACCTCCTGCAAATACTATAGCCAAGCAAAAAAGATCTCTTTAAAAACTTACACCCTGACAGGCAACTTCACGCGCTAACGCAGCGCCAGCGGGCGCGTTCGACGTGGATCGCTCAGAAAAAAAAAGTGTACGCTTTGGGGCCAGACTGCAAGCGCCGTGACTGCGCACATTGGGCGCTGACGAGGCGGCTATCAGCCAGGCCCCAGGCGAAACCAAATTGAAAACGAAACGCCGCGCGCCCGTATACCAGAAACATCTGCAGAGTTTTCTCGACGCTCCGAGCCCGAAGAAAAATGTGCCGCGTATTACTCCCTATGTTCTCGCCACTGAGGGCTACGAATGAATCCTAGAATGTCTGAGCTCCAACATAATTGAGTAAAGAGTCTGCATATAACGTCTTTCACGTGCTCGCTTACCAAACGAAGTTCTCTGCTCACGCGCGGTGCGCAGTCTCCGGTTGTGAGGCGCACTTCGCGTCGCTCCGGCTCTTGCAGTATTAGTAGCAGTTTAAGATTTTTATTCAGTCAAAAAATTTACGGCCGAGCTCTGATATGGGTAATGCTGTACGAGATGCATGATGCATGCCTGCAAGCATAAAAGCTAAGCACTTATTTTGTAAGCTGCAGTTTGCTGCCGTCCTGACGTTCTCATTCCAGCGCCGTTCATCTCATTACTACCGAAAGTCTTGCATCCACGAAATTACGCGCCATACACTACACAGAACACCGGTTCGCGCAGTCAAATTCTAATAGAGTTAATACACAAATTCTTACCTCGAGCTTCCTCCTTTTCGCGAAAGCTGGCCTCGGTGGCGGTGACGAGCTCCTGTGCGCGAAGACAGACTGTACTGCGCCGGGTTTCAGTCGAGCTGACTTTGTTGACAGGCCCAATGAACGAATTATCGGCAGGCTCTGGTAATAGTCTTCATCACGAAAGTGGTCAGAGCATAGCACTGTTGCCTTTGACGGCTTGAAATCCCTTCGCTTCACAGCAGCGACCCACCTCGCGGAAAGCTTCTTATTTTGCGGGAAATAATTAAAGACCACATCGTCGCGGCCGCTGGTGTTAGTTCAGCCGAAGGCTGCGCAGAATGCCGGCATGATGGGCCCACCGCTTCACTCGATGCTGCACACGTTTCTGTACGTCACCACACACATAAAAACGCACAAATACAGGAACACATGGCAGATAGGGCAGATCGAAGCAGCTTACGATGGCATGCACGCAGAAACAAGCACGGTCGCGGAGGCTGCGAGGCAACGGAACACCAATGTTTACGTCACCACCCCACGGTTTCCGGTTTCGGCTCGCATCGTCAGTGTCATCAGCAGCGCTCGGCGGACAGCGGGGGGCGGAGCTACCGCGCAATTTTAAACGGCGATTACGTCGCTCCTAAGTGATTAATCTGCAAAAAAATTTCACCCGCATGATTTTTAAGGTTCCCACATCCATACGTGAGCATCTTAATGAATTCTAAAATCTCTTCAGCTTCCCTTTAAGGAAACGAAGAATGAGCTTTTCTGCTCCGAAGCTCCGAAAGTGTGAAAATATACTTCCCGCACACTATGCTGACCACTTTGGTCGCTTCGTTAGCAAGAGGATTCTGGCTTTCTCTTCTGCTGTCCTCTGCGGGGTTCATTGCTCGGAACGAGGGAAGAGGGTGGGAACAGGAGGTGGGGAGGGCGGTCTTTGAACGAGAGCACAGCCCACACCAGATACGGTACGGGACGAGAGCTTGGCAGAGAGGTCTTGTGTGGAGAGGGCTCGGCGTAAGGATGTACCGAGGGTGTGTCTGTTCACCCTGTAGAGTGCGCAAC
Organism: Amblyomma mixtum; assembly: GCF_055824585.1. Taxonomy (NCBI): domain Eukaryota; kingdom Metazoa; phylum Arthropoda; class Arachnida; order Ixodida; family Ixodidae; genus Amblyomma; species Amblyomma mixtum. The sequence continues at coordinate 335,888,353 of NC_143014.1, read as the reverse complement.
AGTCAACACTGCGGAAGGAGTGCCAAATATTGTCCTTAGGTTCAACAGCGACCTCTGTGAGCCGTAATTTCCGAATTCAGTGACATAGCCTTTAGAGATGTATTAGTAAAAAAGCTCGAAACTTCGGAATCCTTAAGGGCGATCAATTGAGGTTGATAGGTTTGCTCCGCTAAGCCCCACGATGCAGGTCCACATCAATGGCCGCGCTAGAGGCAATTTAGTTCTAAATTTTAGCTCTCATGCAGTCCATATACAGGACTACTCTATAGCCAAGAATAATTGCCGGCGGTGCTGGGCATTCTAAATGTAATTTCGTTTGTGCAAGAACCCTCTTCGACACTGCAAATGTAGCTTTACCGCTTCTTCTCCACTCTCTCCATTTTTAACCATTGTCCCGTCGTTCGTCTAAAGAAGGCATAATTCCACTCATTCATTCGTTAAAAAAAGTTTACAGCAGCGTCACGGAACAATATAATAGTGTTTGATGGCAATTAGTCAAGTACCGCTATGTCAAACTTGATATGTGCAATATCACGCTGCATATGGGTAAGGCGATACTTGATCCAAGCACCAGTTCGCTGTTGCATTCTGCATCTATTATCAACAGTCTGGATTTAATATCAAGATTTAAAGCCAAAATTGGCCAGGCTAGCAATAGCCTTTTTTTTTCCTTTATTACGGCGTTCCTTCTTCTGCTTACTATGGCGTTACTTTGACGTTCTCTTTATCCCTGTGTGCAGGCAAGGACCCAGCCTCCTCCGCCTGTGTCGTTTGGCGTGAACTGGCGACCAAACGTCGTAGTCGTCGCCACGACTGCCGCCGTAGCTCGGCACAAGCGAGGAGCAGTTCGGGCAGTCGCCGCCAGTACCGCTCCCGCGTCGTCATTGCTGGTTGGGCGTGCACGGCGTGCCATGGCTGCGGGCTCGTTCTGATGGGAGATTTCCGAACTGGAAGCTATTTCCGCCTGTCGTAAGCATCTGGCAATGCTACTCCGCCGTTCGAACTCTGCATATTAAGCTAGAAGTGCTTTTAGCTGCCGTTTTAGGCGCGCCGCTGGTGACCTTGGCGCCAGAATCGAAAAGAACACAGAGTCGAACGTAAGCGATTCTTTGCGAAGCTTACACTCCGCCTATTGCCGCGCGCGGCGCTGCCGCAGGAGATTCACATGCGTCAAGATTAGTGTCCTTGTGGTCCCGTAGTGGGACAAGCTATCGCGCGGAGTGAAGGAGCCTTTCACATGCAAGCGAACAAACTAGCGTGTCCTGCTGCCGCTGCACAAAAACTTGTTTTCGCGGCAGCTATAGCGGCAAGGGAGTCGATATTATTGTCAACCAGTTCGATTTCTTCGCTGCTACACGCCACTCATGTGCAGAATTCGCTCAGCCCCCTTACGTGTGAACCAGCGTCAAGTTTCGCCCTACAGCCCGAGAGGCGCAAGTGCAGTGCTCTGGCACTTGATCAGCTACAGTTACTGTGGAGTACCTACAGTTGCGCGTAGGTCCGCAATATTTCTTTTCAAAACATCAAAACTACGAGGACAAGAAGCAACTCTTGCATGGCGGAGGTGGACCTGGTGCAGTGGTAAGAGCGAGTGCAGGCTCAATCCGCGTGGTTCTGGCTGCTGAACTTGCTCTATTCTAGGCAGATTACTACCGCGTTCAATGACACCACTTGCTAGTAATGCGTCGGCTGCACTATGGCCTGTCTCAGTCTGTAACGAACAAAATGCCCATGATGGAATTTGTGGGCGCGAACAAACAAAACACAGAGAAGATACCACAGGACAGGCGCCTTGAAGGCGCCTGTCCTGTGGTATCTTCTCTGTGTTTTGTTTGTTCGCGCCCACAAATTCCATCATGAATAACCTACAACTAGCCCAGCTTTCCATTCTGTTGAACAAAATGCTCGCCATGTGGTGCATGTCTGGTGCCATCTGTTTTAAGCGCCACAAATCACAAATGTTTTCATTTTAGTAACCGGCGAACACTTGCGGTAAAATTGCGCGTTATTGATAATAAAACGTCATTTTGTGTGAACATATGCACTCGGACAAAATAAAATGCCCTAAAGCAATATAACAGTATGTGTACCAATGGACTGTGAGCAATGGTCTAATGTCAGGCGGTATAAAGTAGTTGGCCTCTACGCAATACATAGAATCTTTTCAATCATCAGATCGTGCTAAGCCCTTAGAGAAGCGAGCAATAAAGGGAAAACAAACGCGCAGCGCTAGGTACTTGCACAGTAACTCTACCATAGGTTGAGCAACAACGCCGCGTGAGCTGCCGTCGTTACTTAATGCACGTGAACCCTAGAACTCGAGTCCCGTGGCGCGATCTATCAGAATGCGCAGTAGAAAGTATTAATTTGTCCTTCGACGTTGAGGTCGGCGGAGGTGATGCGGCGGTGTCCAGCTGCGGTAAATGTCTTAGCGTTCTTTGTAGCACCGAGCCGGCACAATCCCTTCTTTTTCGGCACGTGTGGAGCGCTGGTCGGGCTGTTCACCATGCATGAAGAGAGGCAAAGCTGGGCGCCCTGTCACACATGAAGAAAGCCTACTTGAAAGAAAATACGCTATGAGGGATGATCCTCAAGACTCGTGAGCGGCTGTCAGTATCTATGATTCTTCCGAAATTAAAGTACGCATTTCCTACAGTGCCTTTCATGCTTACACCTAGGATCGACGACGACCTATTCCTTGAATTCGTACTGTGCGGTGCAGACGCTTTTTTACACCAGCATGCAATAATGCCTGCGTTCGACTCAGGCATCAAGCATGAAACCGTCACCAATTTTTTCCATTGCTATTACAGATACCAAGAGCTATTAGATCATGCAAGTTGAGAACGTCCCAATAGGGACGACCATGTATTAAAAGCTAACGCTCTGATCACACTAAAAATTGGCAGTTAGAAGATTGTCGCGCTACTTGTGGCGTTCAGTTGAACCTCCGATGGATGTTCAAGACCTGTGTGTAGTGAAGAAAGAGCACGGCGCTGCCGAGCCAACATCTGTCGCTAATACCACACCGAGAGCCACATTTGGCTAACCTCCAGAAACTGGCCGCACGGTCTGGCCGGATGTGATTCGAAATTTTGAACATAAAAGCGAACTCCAAAAAACGTCTGCTCTCACGCAGTAAATACCAATGAGCGCGCATACACTTTTTCAACGGCAGTGTCGTAAGCAGCATTTAGCGTTATGCATGAGAATGAATGTTTTTTCGCCCCAGTCCATGGGCATATATATAAGAATCAAGACAGGTTAAGGGTGTCAGTGACCATTAGCAGTCGCTGGACATGATGGTTTGTCTGGAAATGCAGGATAAAGAAGAAGAATAAGAACATTGCTTTTTACGTTTCCAAGGAGGGAAAGCCGAATAAAAATATGTGGGCTTGGTGCTTATGTTTCCTTTAGCAGTGAGCGGTGGAACGGCCAGTGTCACTCAGTTGATATTATCTAAGCATCAGGACCGAGACACAAGTCTTAGCAAATTTGCAGGTTTCCTGTGCCAGTATTTTAGAACTCAAGCCATTGGTTTCTTTTCTCTCGGCGTTCTCAACATTTGTTTAAATTCCCGGGCAGGGTAGCCAAAGAGAATGCTATTCTGGCTAGGCTAACTTTAGTGCTGTCGTTTCCTTTAGTGGTTTTTTTACGTGTTTTGTATAGCGTGAATCCTTCACATAGTGCCCAGGTTTATGTTCGACTTGAACATTCCTGCCGCATATGTGTCAGGCGCATATGAGAAATGATTCCGAAGTCACTGGTAACGAAATGACTCGGCGGCGAGAAATGACGTCGAAAATATCCACAAAATGTCGGCTAGGGAACTGCTTAAAATCTGTTCAGGATCTCGAACATTAAAAATGGTAAAAAAGTTTAGAACGACTATTCCACTGAAAACGTTATTGTATCCTTGCCCGCGGTTTTCAATAATGGCGATGCATCAGCGTAAGACCTTGAAGGACACATGAACAGTGGCACTGGCGTTTCCTAAAAGAAATTAGGGCTGGCAAGCGAGAGCTATTAAACAGTAGGCATTCTCCCATTAAACTATCAGTTTGGGAAATATGTGCTCATTTTCGGTATAACGAAGGGGTGTAGGCCAGGGTGTCCTAACTGTAACGCCTCCATATTTTCCTTACCGGAACGGCATAAAAGCTCTTGGCTGCTTGTTCAGGCAAAATTTGGAGAGTGGTAGGTTGTGCGCCTACAGTTGAAGGAATTTTTTTCAGGTCTTTAGTCGAAATAACTCTGTAGATAACGCTGCCCCTCCCTTTTCTTTCTTTTGCGTGCAGCGAACAAGGGACAGCGCTCGAGTCACTGGACACGTCGGACAAGAGCACAGTGACAACATATTAACAGATTCAGTTCAACAACGAAATCATGCGTTCAAATTGTTTAACTCTTTTAGACTGCCCTCACATTGCTGAATAAGCAGCATCGATTCCCTCAATGCATTTTACTAATCGTCGCATGTGGATAATAATTCCATATGACCTTCATTTCCTTAATTTAGTAGTTTCAGTGGTCATTAAACCACTCTTATAGGGCATCTTTGCTTCGGATGAGCAAGGATCCACCAGTAATCATTTTCTGAAACGACAGTCAGAATGCGGCTTCTGATAAAGAAAGTAGTAAATGTATGTTGTGCGGTGTTCAATGTCGAAAAGCCACGCATTGGACGTGAGTGACGCTGTAGTGGAGGTACCCAGATTAATTTGGACTAATCAATCATTTGGAACGGCTTTGGAAACGCCCCGAACCACGACAACCACGAAGACACCACGGCGAGTGACAAAGCTCCACTTGTCAATGACAATGGCTACGATTTAATGGCGAGAGGAGTAGCAAGCGTGCACATAGGGCACATCGCATGACCACTTCAGGCAAGAGCCGCGACATAGCACCTAACTTCGTCTTGACAATGCAAAGAATTAGTACACTTAGTAGTCTCTATTTTAGTCGCTTTAACTGTTGCTTATATTCCGGAGGAGCCGCAGATACCCCGATGACGCAGGAACTATGAGGAAACAAGGCATGAGTTTGTCTGCCACATGAGTCAACTGGAAGCCAAATTCGGCATGTATGTTTACTCACAGTTTATTGTTAGGCATTTTCATTATAAAATACTGTGCCGCCACCTTAAGCATTATGGAGCTTTCAACGTAAAGCTGTCATTAAAATTTTGAACTGTACAGCGTGCGTTTAAGCAACCTAAGCCTCTAAAGCGTAAAGGACAAAGCACTAGCACGGCAATCAATACTCAGCCAACCGGCGCTTGCCGAGGGGAAGACGAGGAAGACAGGCGGATTCCAACGCACGTAGTCGGGTCACACAGCCACGCCAGAAGTGGACAACAGTATGGCAATAATTACAGACGCTGCCTTGAAGCTTGAAACAAGGTTGCATCTCGAGAGAAGCGGTTCAGGGAAGCACGAACTTTTTTAATCCTTAGGTTTTAATGACAGCATTATACTTTTTTTCTGCTGTCCGTGCAGTAAATACAGACTTCAGATATTAGCGCGTAACCTCCGCTTGTGCCAACCACTTATTGTGTAGATGGCGTCGAAATTATTTTAATATGTGCCTTTTAAAAACTCATCTCTAAGAACGATTGGCCTTACACCCTTCACAGCCGGCATACTGTATATGCATTATATACTTTAAGCATCAGCATGCGGTTGGAGATTTGTGTATTGTCGGAGCATTTGATTGCGCTGCATTGGAATGCTATCTTCCCTGCCTTGCTGTTACTTGCTCTTTCAAGAGTGCCGAAAGAGGATACTTTGGTCTCACGTTTGGCGGTTCCAGCAATAAAATGTTATTTCATCGTTCCATCTAAGGTTGCGGACATTTTCATGGTTTTGTACATTTAATGCAAAGCGTCAAAGATAATATGCTGCCCTATGCACACAGTATCAAGTTGAAAGAAGCGGACAGTTGGTAATCCAAACTTAATAAAAGGAGTCATCAAAATATCAGTCTTTGCATAAAAACAGCGCAGCAGACGGGACCAAGAAAAAGACACGAACACAGGCGCTGACTGTCAACTGAGAGAAATTTATTGCAGCAACGGCAAATATAAAAACTCAGGCCCCGCCCACATGATAAAAACATGAAAACAATAAAACTAGATGATAAGCTTATTCGAATTCAGCCATCGAGAAATCTGGTCTCTTTTCTTTTCAAGTTAATAGAAGGAGTGCTGACGCGCTTTTCTTTAAGTTGATGAAAGGCATATGCTTCAAATTCGCGTTCAAGCTGGTTCTCGTAGCGTTTAAGAACTTTGTCTTGTCCAAATTGGCTGTGCACTGGCAAGTGGACACGCGTTCAGGTAACATATTTTTTGGGCCGTCTTTAATATCTCTATTATGCTCTTTGAGCCTGTCATTCAAACAGCGCCCAGTTTGTCCAAAGTATGATGATGCACACGATAATGGAATATCGTAAACGACTTCCTTTGTACAATCAACGAAAGTTTTTTCGTGTTTCTTTCCACACTGCTTTTGCAACGTATCTACTCGGCTGACAACCTTGCAAAGTTTTTTCACTTTCTTTGGCGCAAAGAAAACCAACTATACGTCGTGATGTAGCTCGATCTTATCGAGAAGAGGATCCACGCAAAACTTAGATCCCAGGTTGAGAGTTTTTTAGCAGCTGCAGGCACTTAAGTAGAACTGAAAAAATGCACTACCTCGTCTCCCGATGGACTTGGGGCGTTTCTAGGAAGGTTCGGTACTTTCTGTAGCGTACTTTACCATTTTAATTCACCTTACTTCACCCGTAGTTCACCTTACTTCACCGTAATTCACCTTACTTCGTTTTTAATCCACCTTAATTCACCTTATTTTGCTTCAATTCACTCTTAATTCACCATACTTAGAGTAATCTGTTGCTTGTTTCATTTCTATTCTTATTATTGTAATTAATTCATTAAATCCATCCATTGCTCTCTGTACCCGATTTGAGCTTTCAAATTTGGCGCTAGGCTTTGGCTCCGCTCACACATCCGGTCACGTGCTGTCACACTTCCGCAGTTTTCAAATTTGGCGTCACAAGCTGCCCTAACTCCGCCAACTTTTTGGACATTTTGGGCTGTAGCTAATGAACTATTGATCTGTTTTGAAAATTCTTGTCTTGCGCAGCATGCTCACATCAGCCTCTTTAGAATAAAGCCACTCGTTTGAATTTATCTCTTCAGAGTTCCCCACAATTACTGCCGACATGTTTCGACGACAAGCTTTGGATGCACGAGCCGGCGAACATAGCCTAGTAATGCTTTCGCAATAAAAAGTGATGTTTAACTCCCGCCTGGTTCGCCTGTCTCTTTTGTCTGGGTGAAGTGAACTGAACTGATTCACGGTGCTCGATGAGTGGTACGAGGTTATTGAAAAAGCATAATTTGGTTACTAGCGGAACGCTGGGAATCGAACGAGTTATCACTGTACTGACACCGGCGCGCCTCTGTAAGCTGTAGTAAACCTGCCCCCCCCCCCCCCCCCCCCGCCCTCCTCTTCGTGTTCGACCTCCTCTTCGTGTTCGACGCGGCCGACCATCATCACCGCGCGTCAAGACAGCACCAGCTGGGCGAGGATGGAAATTTCCCTCTTGGGGTAAGCGGCAGCAGCGGCGGGAGCGCCACCTCGAAGGCTACGCGAAGCTCCGCGGAGCCGTCGAGAGTCTCTTTGGGATCCAGCCAGCGTCACGAACGGTTGCAGCCGCACGCTCTCGTCACCTTTTGTATGAGATCGTTTGAGCCTCTCCGATGGACTTCTGGTTCCAGGCAGCGAAACGAGCGCAGCAAACGCGCCCTCTCGTCACCTCCCCCTGCAAATGCTCGGGGACGGCTTTGCCCCTAAGACTGCGGCAGGGCTGTGGCATGTTGCAAGTTGCGCGTCCGCGCCGAGGGTGGCGCCACGGTCGAAACGATTGCAGCGATCCTGGTATCGGCGGTAAACGCGGCTGCAGTTAAGCCTAATAAAAGTGAAATATTTCGACCATTATCAATAATAAAAACATGCTTATGAACTAAATTATAACCAGCCATAGGTATTAAAAATAAGACATCAAAGAAATTAGTTGCGAACATGACGCCGCGGGCAACGCGGCAGCAGACGACAAGCAGTCGACGCCCGGTCAGCCGCGCAAGCGAAAACGGCGACGTCGGCGGCATTCGCACTGCAGCAGCGGCATTGGCGTCATGTCGAGTCACACAGTGAGCTTTTCTTGGAGTCTTTATACTAAGAACTAGCACTGCAGCCTATTATGTTGTCCCTAGCCCAACGCACTGTGATTTCTTCTACACGAGTCAAAGGTTGAAAATTTTCGCTGCCTTTCTCTGCGTGTGTTTATTCATAGCCACAGACTGATGCGTTTCAGTAAATGTCAGATGTTTTACTTCCCTGCTATTTACCTAAATCTCTTACAAAGTCGCGTACAAACCTATATTCAGTCATGTAGCATTTTATTAGGTATACTGTATCTACCTTGATACCTTTTTTTATCCCCCATATATTCTCTGTGCGCTCATGTCTTCTAGGTTTACATAATGGCGTTTTTATATTTTGATTTTTAGGATGCCTGTTTCTGATACTGCAATGTCACTGATACCTAAAATCACTTTTTGAACATGGATGGTCACTGCTGATGTTCTTTTAATAAATTGTTCTTTGTACAAAACCATTTACGCTTTTCGTTCTCGAGCGAACGCAGCTGCTAAGCAGTCGCGCCGCTCGCCACCATACACCATGCTACATCAACAGACACATCGAAATACAAAAGCGAGTGAGCAGATTTCGTAAGTACTTAGGAAATCAAGCGTGAATGCAGCGCGGGATCAGTTAATCACCAGTATTTACAAAGCTTGGATCGAGCTAGCGGCCGCCAGCACCAGGCACGCGCGAGTACAGTGCACTGTAGCGCGACCAACCGGCCACAACCAGCCGCCTAAACGCGCGCCGCCATATTGGATTTTTGACTGCGTTTACCGCCTCTCCCAGGTGCCGCCACCATCGCCTTCGAAAAAAAACGTCCCCATTGGCTCTATGAGAGTGTCACTCCCTTGACTGCGGCGCGCACGGGAAAAGCCGGCCGCCATTGTCGGCGCGTACAAACGTTCCCCGCCGATGCCCCCGAAGTTGCGCCCCTGCCCCAGCCGGTTATTCGGAAGCCCTTCTTACGTAGCCTTCTATTTCCGAGGAATGCCTTGTTAATGTTTTGTAGCTAGCTGACCCGCTGTATGTATTCACTGCAAGTGTAATAAATAGCATATGATTGTTCACGCTTTATCGTTCCCCCTTTCTTGCTTCGAGCACGAACCCCTCCGTGGTTAGCGAGCGGAAACGCTGCAGCCAGTGCGTGGGAGTGCGGGGGCGGGAAGACTTGACCCCCCCCCCCCCCCCTCCCGTCCCCCCCTATATTTCCCCAAGGCTTTCTTTTATGGAATCGCATTTCAGGATCGTTTTGTCAGCGACCGCTTCCCATCTTCTTCATAGACAGGTATCTCAGGGTATTTTTGCCTTGGACGCATGCGCTCACAGCCACATTCACGCCGCCGTCATGACGCCGGCATCGAAGCTGATCCGAGTAGAGTTTGGGGCGAACTATCAATGGCCAGTCTACCCAGCTTGCAGGCGCCGCAGCTACCGAGCCAACTCAAACGGAGGCCCATATTTGCCTTTGTCGCCCACCTACTCTTGATCAAGGTCGGCTCTGTGCGAGTGCAGTAATTTTGGCGGTCACGTAATAGCGAACCCGAAAGACGGAGAACTCCGACGCGGTCGGCATAATCGCCCATCCCAACAGTAGCTGGAGCTGCCAAGCTGAGGGTGAAAAATGGTTGGCTGCGTGTATGTACGCATGTATTATGTATGCAGCGCATGTAAGTATGTATCTAGGTGCTTCCGCTAGCAAAATGGAGGTTCTCACCATACGTTTCAAACGTCACTGCGTCCTGAGCTGGAAACAATAATATTTATTTTCACTTTACGCTTAAAAAAGATATATTTTTTTTTCATTTCCTCTTTAATTACTCTGAATTCTTAACCAAATTTAAACCATTAGCTTGGCAAGCAAAGTTAAAGCTTTAGCTCGGCACCCATTTACCTTCTTTTGGGTCTCCTCACAAGAACCCTGGCCTCTCCCCCGCAGTGGGTATGTGCCATGCCACGAAGGCTACAACAACAATAACAATTAAGCTTGGCTCTAAGCGCCTAAAAATATCAGTCACTTCGTCAGCTCGATCGTTACCACAGTTGCGTCCTCAGGTGAGTATTTTTCTGTTGTTTTCGATTATGGATGCACTCACGTCATTACTAACGTGAACAAATTAAACAATTGATTGGCGATGTCGTGTAAATGCCGTCATGTATCACTCCGACTAGTAGTAAAACATCAATGGTACGATGCGATTGTCTTAACTGGCATGCGAGCTGCCCGTGGAGGAATAAACCGGACAATAAAGCACAGCGCAAGCACCGCGCTGGTTTACACTGGACCACTTCATGCGTTGATGAGGGGCATTCATAGCGGTGGTGTTTTGGAGATACAGAATAACCGGAGGTCTTGAATTGCGCTCTTTGGCTACAGGCTCGCCGCTGCGCATAAGCTACTTTCAACTGCGTACAAAAGAACTATTTCATTTCGTGTTTTCTCTAACACCTGGTTTTTCGACACCGTTTTAAGTCTCTACCACACGGTACCCCAACCTATGCCTGCCTCCAAGAGCAAACATAAGTTCAATTCACTTATGTTTTCAATTCACTTAATTCTCAATTTTACCATGCTGGCGTTTTCAGCTGCCAGCACCCGTACACTTTTATCGCACATATCAGCGGCGCTACTCGCAAGAAGAGGGGAAGCCAAATGCCGCTTCCTGACTATGTAAAACGAGAGACTCTGTCAACTAATAAAGGCGGATACAAAAAATGGGAGCACTCTGACGATCTAAAGTGCGCAGAGGCGAAAGCCTTTAACTACCTCTGAGGTGACAGCGCATGCGCCGTTGTTAACCAACCTGAGGATTGCGCATGACGGCACTGCCTATGCGCAATATTTCCATTGAGCGGGCTTGAGCGTTTCCTTTGTATTATTAACAAGTTAACTAATTATCATTCACTTATTGACTGATTGTCATTACCTTATTAACTAATTATCAATAACTAGTTAAATAATAATGTTTAACTAATCAACTAATTAACACTAATTGTCATTACTGAATTTTCACGCAACCATTAACAATTTTTACTCTCATACTGATGATTGACAGGTGCCGCGGACGCACGGATGGGCGGACAAGCTGGCTAGTCTTCAGCCATAAACGGCTTTCGCCTTAAAATACTAAATTTTCTAAGGCATCTACATGTATGATACATGAGTACAAGTATTTCCCGAGATTTTCACAGCTGTGGGAGCCGTTACGAGTGAGAGGAACGGGTTGTTCTCCCGCGTAAGTGGTAAGAAATTCCCTCTTGTCTTTATATCTACATTAAAGTTGCCACCCACCCGCCACCCTGGCAGGTGGCAGCGTTTCTGGCACAACGTTGTCAATGCCAAAGCATGCAGCGCACATCTGCCACTACCGCCACGTAGATTAAAGCACGATTGAGGTGTCCACTGTTCAAAAGGTCAGTTTTTCGCCTTACCCCTGGTTCAGGTGTCCACCGATTTGTGTGAGACAGATGCTGCGGATTTCCTTTACTCGAAAGCCAATTGACAAATTTTATCCTCTGCTTTCCAAGCCCCCGCTCTATTGGTTTCGCAACTGTGGGAGTCAGATACTGCGCATTTCCTTTGCTCAAAAAAGTACAGAAGACAGTTTGTAAATTTTAAAGTGTGCTTGGCGAAAGCCTTGTGGTCAACCCAATGCCGCTTCTCCGAACCGCTTGGCGCGGAATCACTTGGTCGCTTCGGAGCCATGCGTCCCACTCGCTCAACTGCACCAAGGCGTCTGGCGAAGGAGCGGCGGTGTAGCTGCCACCGCCGACGCGCGCACGCTCGTTCACGGCCGGTCTCGACGCGCGCGCTCTTTCGTACGGCCTGTGCATGAGGGGCAGTTGCTACCTATCGCCGCAACTCTCCGGGGGCGCTGCGAGCCAACCCTCTCAGCTCGAAGGGAGCCGCTGAAATGTACACTCGACGTTGCCTCGGCGGGCGCTGGTTCCGTTACATTGCACATATTGCTGAACGGCTGCTCCGAGCATTGAACAAGAACTTGACAACCATATTTTATGCAACCACTGCTATCGGCACGCAAATCAGGTAACTAGTAGATGGATCTCAAAACATTGAAGTCGGCATGCAATGATGGAGCATAGTATTAGCCGATAGGGCTGTATCATTTGCGACTAACAGGAATAAAAGTGAGGCAAGATATTACAGAGCGAAGCCATGGTTAGGATTTGATTTGATTTATTGGGGCTTAACGTCCCAAAGCGACTCAGGCTACGAGGGACGTCGTAGTGAATGAAGGGTTCCGGAAATTCCGACCACCTGGGGTTCTTTAACGTGCACTGACATCGCACAGCACACGGGCCTCTAGAATTTCGCTTCCATCGAAATTCAGCCGCCGCGGCCGGGATCGAACCCGCGTCTTTCGGGCCAGCATCCGAGCGCCGTAACTACTGTGCCACCGCGGCGGGTCCATGCTTAGGAAAACATTTATTTTCATCTTCAGAGCTGGCACAGCCTCTGTCAATACTTGGAAATGTATGAAGAAAATAATAGCACTTTCCGTTTGAAAACATTCGAAGTATCTGGGCCATCTGTTCTCACTGCGCGAAACACACCAGATCAGAGAGATCCCTTGCTCTTTGCAACTCCGATATCGTTTCAGATATTTAAAAGAACTGAAAAGAATAACAGGCACTGCTTGTAATGAAGTATACAACATTGTCGTGCGCCTCACAGTTCAAGGGATGGCAGTTGTAGCCTTAAATGCTTTCGAGTTGACTTGTGGATGAAACGAGATGGCTTGTCATTTTGGTTTGTCAATTTGTTTGTGTAGTTGACGAGAATAATTCGGAGAAACTTCTCAGAAATGAGGTGTACTAAGCATTTAGTGTGGCTTCTGTCAACCCCTTCCGGGTAGCATAGGAAGGGTGAATCTTCTAGAGGTGGTTCAACGATTAGTTACAAGGCTTCGAGAAATTTTAGATCGTGGGAGATATTTGGCTGCTTTTTCAAAACAAAAACAAAAAACGCCGAAATAATTTCCAGGATAGCTAGAAACTCCGGCTTTGGATAGTAAACTTCACGATTCTCTCGACAACGCCGAAATCTGTACAGAGGACTGCTAGTGTTGTTCGTCGTCACAAGCACGCTAGCAAGGCGCGCGAAGCATGAGGCAGGCGCATAAATGACATCACGCGGCAAACCTTTCGTACACGCGTTTAAGTGCAGTGACACAGAAGTACCCCATATGCGCAGCTTCACTTCAAAAGTTTCTGAGACGAATATCCATGAAAAGTCCGATGCAGAAAACTTCCTGAGAAACGTGACCCTGCCAGCAAGACGCACGAAGCATGAGGAACATGGCAAACCTTTCGTTCACGAGCTAAGCACAGCGACAAAACCAACACGTGAAAAAATGGACTCGTGCGCGCCGACTGCTTAAAACTGGCTCTGGCGCAGCCGCAGGAAGGGTCGGCTCGCAGCGCCCTCTCGCGGACATCAGCGGTGGGGCAGCGCAGAAAAAAATGCTTTGTTCTCTCGGCGCCTGCTCAGGCCGTAAGGAGTGAGCGAGAAAGCGCGCGCGTCGAGACCGGCCGTGGCTCGTTCTACGGCTACTCTGTGACGTCACGGTTGGTATGCGCAGCTGCGCCGCGCACTGGCGCGCCGGTTGCTAAGGAGGGGAGGAGTTTGCGCTTTAGCTTTCTCCTTTCCAAACTCCCGCTACATTGCTTTCGCAGCTTAAAGGGTGTCCACTGCTGTTTACAACGGACAACGGCGACGGGGACGGCGACGCCACGAAACGCAGAAACGGGCGCCTAAGAGCTGCGCTCTAAAACTAGTGCGTCATGAGGACGTCAGTAGGACAGCCTTCGGAAGCGGTCCCTTGAAGCTTGGTCTGTTGCTCTTTCTCTGACCAGGCCTACCAAAGTTGGCGTCGTGTGACTGCCGGCACTCTGTCCCGGCCAACAGAGTGCACCACGTGCCATCACGTGGAGCGAGTCCCTTGTATCATTTATGACTTCCCCTGCGAAACTATCACGTGGCGCCCTCTCCAGTGTTTGTGTCTCCTCCACGGCTACAAAGCTAGTAAAGAAAAAGACGGTTTTCGAGCAGCTTTCGACCGAGCTGTTACGTGCCATTTTTCGTCACTTTTCTCTCTTCCAGGCCCCATTTAGCGTTTATAACCGCTTGGTAATGAATACTCATGTTAGGCAGGTGTAGCAACAGTGGAAACGAGTGGGCGTCGATTACTTCTGGACAAGGGCTGCTGCGTCGTGCTGGAGTAGAATACGCCCACGCTGCGTGTTTCCACCGGCGGCATATGGTTGTTTTTTCTTCTGCTTTTCTAATCAATTAGCTTTAAGCGATAACATATTCAGTAATATTATAAATTGTTCAACACCACAAAATAAATAAATAAATTAAAAATTCCCTGTGCCCATTCGTTTCTGTGGCTGTTGGCTTCTCTCATATTTATAACGAGCCCCTCATTGCCCTTTCCTTGTCTGCTTAATTGCTTAACGAGGGCCTCGGTTCTGGCAGCCTTGATGCCTTAGGAAGCATAAGAGGGTTCTCACACAGCTTCCACCCTCGCCGTTCGATGACGTTCTACGTCACATCAGCGATAACTCAGGACGTGCTACGTCCGCCGCTTAAGAACGTGGGTGGCGCTGGTGAACACTCCCAAGGTTAGGTTATTTGTAAACATAAATACCCCCGAAAGCAGGTTTGACAGCCGTCGCCGTAGCTCAGTGGTAGAGCACCGGACGCGTAATTCGGAGGTCGTGGGGTCGGATCCCACCGGCGGCATATGGTTGTTTTTTCTTCTGCTTTTCCAATCAATTAGCTTTAAGCGATAACATATTCAGTAATATTATAAATTGTTCAACACCACAAAATAAATAAATTAAAAATCCCCTGTACCCCTACACACGCACACACGCGCACACGCTCACACGCACAGGGACGCACGCACACGCACACACACACACACACACATATATATATATATATATAAGACCAGTCCCTGGTCGTAACGTTGAATAAATCTGTTAAGGTTTTCAATGTGACTTCCCCAACTTCTTATATATATATATATATATATATATATATATATTATGTAACGATTTATTGCCCCCTGGCAGCCGTTCTACCGTTCCTGGTATAGTGGTGTAGCGGTTAAGTGATGCGCCAATGTCCTGCGGTGGCAGGTGCTGCATTCGATCGGGCTTTGAGACCCAAGTAGGTCATTCCAGCCTAACTTTCACGACACTTCATTATGTTAACTGCCTCCTGCCACGGTGGTAAGTTTTCTCAGAATCCGGTGGGCAGGTTCTGATCACGCCAAATGGTGACGAGACCCCTGTGGCCCAGCGAGGTTGCTTCTCCGGTGATTTTTCGCTCACAAAGCTGACGATGACGACGCCGTATATTCTGCAGAACGGGAGCCTTAGCTTTCGCGCTCTCAAGCGCATCGCCCCCTCTCCACGTGCGTTTTCCTCTTCACTTGAGATGCGGAACAACGCGCACTGCGATCACTTTAAACACACACTGCCGCTTGAGTTGGATAAAGATGCGGAAGTTTGACCGCGATTGAAGAACAAAGAAACTAATCTCACAGGACGATTGCCATACACGGCATACACTGATAGATTTTTCGTCCTTTCCGAAGTAAACATGACTGGCAGTCCCCGGAAAGCAAAAATACTAAAGGTGAACGAGGCATACTGTGAAGAGCTCTTGGACTAAATGTTCAGTCATATGTAGTAAAGGCAGAAACGCAGGGAAGAACGACATCATTTTTAGTGACCGCTTTCTTGCTCTGCTCCGTTGTAACTGACCAACTTTGTTGTCATATTTGCTGCTGATGAAATAATGCGCTTTTCTAATCGAAATATGCGATAGTACTCAGGATGTAAAAATATTATGAGATAAGGGTGTTGATGAAGAGGAGCACCGTCGCTGCAAGTGCGGAGGCCAAAACTGCCGCTTCAAGACAGGCTTAGGTGCATCGGAGGAACGGTAACAGGGGATGCGGGGACATGTATCTTACGCTTTGTATGGAGGCGACTTGCGTGCTGCACGTAAAAGACAAACGGAATTGCCTTTCGTTTTAGTACGTTTTTTTTTTTGCTTTTTCCTGCCCTTCTTGACCCAGCACCTTTCAGTTTTCTATTCGGGAGAAATTTGAGAGCGTCCCTTATCTTACACTGTGTCCCTACCTGAAATTTAGGGCCCTTCATGCTTCCGTAACTCAAGGAAGCATTGAAGAGAAAAAATTGAAAAATATTCTCTTGACGCGAAGAAATGGCGCAGTAATTGTCTGATATCTCGGTGTACAGCCGAACCGCGGAGTATAGGAAGGGAGGAAGGTGGGAGTGAAAGAAGAAAGAGAAAGAGGTGCCCTAGTGGAGGACTGCGCAATAATTTTGACCACCTGGTGACATTTTGAAGTGCGCTGACATTGCACAACACATTGGAATCTTTTTGCCTTTCGCTTTCACAAAAACAAGCCGTCGCGGTCGAACTCAAAGATTGGAACTCCTGCTGAGGAGCCACATAATTTTCGTTCCGTCCCTAGCCGCACCTCCGGCAAGAAGGGACTCTAGCGACAAGAAGCCGCTTGTAAGCGTCTGCTATGGGGAATATGGACAAAATAATAGAAAAATATCTGTTCAGTTTGCAAAAAAAGCAATAGCACTTGCATAACATTTTATTTATTTTGAGGTATACGCGCCTTTGCGGGCTCATTTTGCATTTTACACGCATTGTTTCTGTGCTCTAGATAACTTTCAAGTAAAACATGGTCTCACAACATTCGGTTGTTTACAGTGCAGTTGTGGGATATAGAGGGAGCAGTGCAGCGGCAGAAGCGAATGCTGGCTCTTCCATTGTGCACTCGCCATCGCATGAGTTGAGCAAGTTGTGCACTGATGCTCGTGCACAAAACTGATATCATCCTTTACTGTGCCTATAGTGATCTCCCTCTCCATTAATATCTTCAAAAACAGGTAACGAGTCAGAGTGATTCGCAACGTGCATGACACTGCTAGAGGCTGCCATTTTGGCTCTCATTCTCGGCCGCAGATACACAGCAGGACGTTGTCATGCCAGAAAGAAACTTTCCAGGGATGTTGAAAACTTTGTGAGGCTGCGAAAAAAAAAGTTTTGTTGTTACATATTGTTCCTTTCACAAATAGGCACAAAAAATTTCTTTCATCAATAGTTCTTACTCAAATATCCTCTCTGTGTGTCTGCAAATAGCGCGTGTGTATAGTGAATTGGCATCGCCCGTCACCTGTACGCAACAATAACTCGATACTGTCCTAATGCATGAACAAACCCGCTCACACCGATACACGATCTCTTGCAAATATAAATAGAGGCTCAAAGAACGTCAGAGCTATCTTGGGTGGAGTTAGCGCTCTAAAGAGGTGCCTCTTCTTATTGTATGCGCTAGAGACAACTTGCAGTGGCTACAGCAGTAGAAGCTGTCATTATATGGCAATGGCTTCTGAATTGACCTTATTCGCGCGTGGCGCTAGCCTTCCGGTGGAAGCCGCTGCCCCGCCCTTGTAGCGTTTACTGCATAAACACGCAACTTTATGACGGTGTATGGACATCTCGATATGTGGAAATTTAGGTGAAAAACAACACCATGAATACTTCGATGTTATTTCATTGAAATCCACACACATGTCGCCGCAATGAACTCCTTGAGACAACCCAACGACGAGCGCTGCAGCTACGCGGCGCTTTCTGCCCATCTCTGGATAGACAGCACACAAAGCTTTGGACATCACACGTGCGCTTTAATACAGAGCACCTAATTCTCAAACAGATGAATGGACCGCACTGCACCATGAAACACAATCTTTTCACGCTCTGGCTTTGCATAGCACGAACAGATTTCCAAATTCCATGTGCAGAGGTCTGTGCCTGACTGGCCATTATGAGTTCACGAAATGTAATTTAAACGGATAACTGACGGAAAAAAACGGAATAAAGATCTCGTATTGCTCACGGTTCAATTCTTTAAAGGTTTACACAGAGAAGTGTTCAGCATAGCATCGGTGGCCTAATCCGGAAAATAAATGACACGCGAGGGTAAATAAGAGGAAAGCATTTGATAAATGCGCCATCACTTACGGGAAATTACTACCGGAGTAGTCAGCTTATGAAGGAAAATAAGGCACTTGGCGGAAGCGTAGCTTATTGGTCACGGACCACCGACATATGCACTCAATGTTCTGACTTTTCTGAGAGTCAATAAATGATGACAAGGAACGCACTTGCACTAAAGGCGAAGGTTGTTCACTTCCTACTGAAGTGCGTTGCACCAACTTGGTCATATTTTAAGTCAACGTTGACACATCTTTACAACTTTCATCTCCATTAGCGCGATCAAGCGTCCAGTATTCCTTCCATGGCTTCCTACTCGAATTCGCGGACGCTCATGCGCTGGCACAGAAATTTTTAGAGGCGTGTAAACACATTTCGAGGCTGTCGTTGTTCACAATGGTTGCTGTTTACAGGACTTGACTGGAGCAAGTAGGCTCTTAAGGCGGGCCTGGGTTGCGTGAGCTCAGATTGGCCGCTCTCTTCGGTGATGTGTGCATTGTGTGCTCATGTGGGATGTGAGATCATGTGGGATCATGAGGGATGTGGCTTTCGGAGTTTATAATGTTTCCATACCACTAATTATTATTTTCTTGAAATGAATTGCAGACAATGTCCGGAACGCGGCCTTCGGTACTGTGGTCCAGAGGCCGTAATTTGAAAGGATTTCGTTTTCCAGCCATTTAAATGTGCCATTAGTCGGACTCTTCCAGGTGAGTTAGGAAAGATCGACTCCCGTCGCAGCCGTGGCTATAAGCGCCGCTACGCTACCATTTTTAGCAAGCAGTGCTATCGAATACCGTTTGAGTTGAAGAAGGGTAAGCAATCCAAATTAACAGAAAATCGCGAGGTTCTTTCCGCCACGGCCGACAGACGCGGAAATGACCGGCCCAACGACGATTTTCGCATGCCCAATTGATCCTTCCGGCGGCACTTCTATTTCAAGAAATCAGA
This sequence comes from Amblyomma mixtum, assembly GCF_055824585.1. Lineage (NCBI taxonomy): Eukaryota > Metazoa > Arthropoda > Arachnida > Ixodida > Ixodidae > Amblyomma > Amblyomma mixtum. The sequence continues at coordinate 335,869,108 of NC_143014.1, read as the reverse complement.
GCGTGGTAGTGCGATTAAATGGTTGAGTTGATGTTGAAAGGTGGACAAGTGTTATCCGTTTGCAGATTATGAAAAAGAAATTTCTTCTTTACAGCAGTCCATTTAGTGTTGAAGACATGCCTCCCCACCAAACGGGCGTGATATTTAATGCTGCAGAAGTGTTTCACATTTTCAAGCACTTCACCTAAGAGACTCGTGGGCTAAGCTGCTACGGCCACAGATTCTTGGACACATATGCTCGACCGCTGTGCTTTGCGGACATCATTACAAGAACAACAACAGTTCAAGCCGGAAAACGCATACTACGAGGGGAAATTTTTTTATTATTTATAATTTATTGTTTATGGGGGCTTAACGTTCCAATGCGAATCAGGCTATGAGGAACGCCGTAGTAAAGGCCTCAAAATTTCGACCACCTGGGGCTGACTGAGGTGCACTGACATCGCACAGTACACGAGCCTCATTGTTTCCACCGAAATGCAGCCGCCGCGCCCGTTACCCATCCAGAGTCTTTCGGGTCAGCAGCCAAGCACGATAACCACTCAGCCACCGCGGCAGCCCCTTATAATTATTATTCTTGAAGGCGCAGTCAAGAACTGAGTAATAAAACAGCTGACGAGTAGTTTCAAGCCAGTGTTCAAGATCACTTGCTAAACGCTGACGACCAGCTGCATAGGCCAAGCGGTGATGCGAACTTTGGTGTTTATGAACTGGCTCACATTGGGCAATGGCCAGCAGCTCTTTCTTTTACACTGGAAACGCAAGCTCAAAAGAGAAATACTGAAGCCATGAATGTGGCGGCGCCATCGTGCTCGGGAGCGAAGTGTCTCAATGAGACCAGCTTGTGAAATGTAAGCATTTTCTTTACTTTGTCGTTTTTCCCTCTTCTGTAGAAATTGGATTCTACGAATGATTGTGGTAGTCTGTATAGCAGTGCTCAAGGCTCTCGGCAAATGGCAACAATATTCTAATGCGGGGAATTTCATAGTCTACTCATACAGTATTTGGGCTCAGTAACCTTAAACCCAGTGGCGACTTTCTGTGAAGAAATTGTGGTAGGTGTAGTTTTCTTTTCCAGTAAAACACTTTCTTGAGAACTTTTTTATCGACAGGTTCGGATTGAAGCTCTCAAAAGCACTTTGATGTGTTATCGTAACCCGGATGGTCTGAAAAAAAAATGGGGTTAAAATATATTGACGCTGTTGTAATAAAACGCCGTTACTATATCTCCCCAATAATCCCTTACATCCTTGAATAAAAGTACAAATGCTGTTATTGCCATACCAAATGCATTTTATTCGCTTAGGTTACCATTGTAAACTCATAGTTTTTAACAAATAAGCAAAATTAATCAACGAAGACCCCCAGAGTACCGCCTTCACCCAAGACGCCAGTCCAAGGCCCGTCGGGAACGCTGAGAATGGCCAGCCCATCCAACTCCTGCGCAGTACACACAAAAGAAAGAAGAGTGCTTCTTTCTGTATTAACTACTCGCCCTACACAGGTCGCAACAGTCGGACAGAGGCCGCTTAGGTTACAAAGGCTCCCGGAAAACCATCAAGAATGGCGCCTGCATAGTTACAGGTACTGTCAATGCCACTGTGGTTACTCAAAGAACATTCTGAAATCCCCTGCAGAAATAACAGCCTGCGCCCCTTGGAACAACCGCCGTAGGCGTTAAGGCTTGCTCCTGATCATTGCTGCTGGCAGGTCGCATTTTTCATCCGCACCAGAAATCATTAGAAAGCTAGATGGCTTGCAAGTGAATTTTACCAAACACTGATCAAAACCTGTTTAGATTCAGGTGGAATGGAAAAGTGTTACCACATTTAACAGAATAAGGAATATCAATACCAATGAAATGAGGATTTATAATTTTAATTTGGCATTGAAAGTCGCATAAAGAGGCTGAAGCAACACTCTGCAATGAAGCAATGCTTACTATTGCTGTATGCCACCATGTGGCTGTATCTCAGTGAAATATGGTCTTTACGTTCTCAGTATATGTGCAGTGTTGTTTTTTTTTGTTTACTGAAATAAGCTCGTTATGCTTTGATATGGTTTAGGCTCTTTTCAATGTGTCCTCCTACGCTGAAAACCTGGCACCCCTTTAACAATGTCGTTGAAGTGCTTGGGGTTGTTACAAGACGATGCCACAGCATTTTGCTTTTTTTGGAGTTGGCAGTATCTTGCATTGTTGCATTCGAAGCGTAACAAGGTTACATGTTACAGTGCACTCTACACAATCCTAAACTGTACAAACAATCAGTGTCTCATGTCTAAGGCCCATCGAAGGCCTCTCAAGTAGACTTGCTGGCGAAAATCCAGTCTTTATGCTGCCACCAATCACGCACACATAATTCATTAAAACTGAGCACACAATAAGGTGACCCGACTGCCACTTACTTCTTCACACAAGATCACCTTTTTTTTAATCCTGCGTTGGTGTCAACAAGGAGTCTCCTTGCAACTGATGCTTCCATGTCAGCTCAAGTCCAGGTCGGAGCTGATGGGACACTTCAGATACTCACGAGGCCTATCAGCATCCACGAATGCGATAGGTGATATGTCGATATCAACAAAAGAGAGATACCAAGTTGCCATTTTGTGATGCTGATGACAATAGGGTGCTGCTGGTGTAGTTTCATTTTTGTACTTGATTCTAACATTCATGTCATTTTTAGATGATCTCTTTTCCGAAAAAAGGTGCGCATTAGAATCAAGCAAATACGGTAGCACTTGTGACAGGCTTATTGGCAATTAAACCACCCTTTCCACTGTTTATTTTGTCCTTCAGCTTGCCAGCATGAAATTTAGATTTGAGGTGTCGGTGTCTACCCTCATCCTGCCTAGAAAGCTTTGGAGCAGTTGATCTGCCACGGTCATCAGCTTAGCTTTTCTTGTACACTTTGCATGGTTCAGCCCCAAAGTGACCCGACCCAGACTTAACCACGTCACTCTCTTCAAGCAGCCAAAACCACAAGACCCAATGGCCTGACCCAGTGACTTAACCACAACAATACAAAAGTTGCTGGCAGTTTAGCATTGCTAAGCAGGGAATATTGAGCGAAAGCAGGTTTTTGCAGGTGGACACCAACACCATGTACATGAAAGCAAGACTGACGTGTCCACTGACCCAGGGAACCAGTTCTGTGCCTTTCCTTTCGTCAAAATCAACCAAGCTCTACAACATTGTTAACACCAGTGCCCCAACTTGTTTTGTTTGGACTTAAAGGGGCCCAGAAACACTATCTTAGTTGACTGTTTTGCCTGTTGATCGCATACAGTAAGTTACAATGGTGCTATTAGCGTCGGTGTACCACATATATTCCGTTTTATAATATTTTAATGTCCTCCAAAAAACACATTCATGGCTCCAATGGTGTCCCCACACAGTGGCGGGTTTTAGCAGCGGATATGACATCACCTGGCGCGAGCTTGATGATGGGACAAACAGTGAATATACTGCAAATTGTGTGAATAAATAGAGAAACATTTTGTCACCTGTCTGCGTTTTAAATTAGATCAACAAAAACAACTTGTTCGTCTTGGATAAAAGTCTTAGATAAAAGCTCTGCAAAGCAAGTAAAATAAAAATACACCACCAGGGGCTCTGGCGTGGAAACGACGCTGCCAGCCTCAGCAAGAACGAGTTACAGAGAGCAGGAAACCGTGGAGTGCAAACTTCCGCGACGTGCTCTGGCAGGCTGTTTTGATTGGTTGCGCCAGGTGCCGTCATTGGGAGAGCGAAACAGGAGTGGGAAGCCCCGCCAAAATCGAGTTGAGGGCAGCGTTTTGTTTGCTTGTATTTTGAAATTTCTTCATTGAATAACTCCCGTTCCTGTGCATCGATTCCTGTAATTCTTTTTAAGTCGGCATCTGTGTGACATCAAGAATCCACCTGAAGTATAGCCGGTATCCCCCTGAGCAGTGTTTCGCAGCCCCTTTAATGCTTAATGCGGTTTTGTTTGGACTTATGCCACATTTGTTGGAGCTACTCACCCTGAACTGAGAAAGTGCTATTGCGTTATGTTTTATCGCACTCCAGACTGATGAAAAGAGCCATGGCTAGCCTTTGCCTAGGGAATGCCTTGCAGAAGAGCTGCCCACATGCAGTGAATGACAGCTTTCACCAGCAAGTCCGCCGCCTTAGTGACGCGGGTTATTCGGCTGACGTGCTGACTGCAGTTGGTGAGTCAATGCTGCAGATAATTAAGAACCATAACCCACATGAATCCGGAAATGCTAGAGTGGAGGGGAAGAAAGTTGAGGCGGTGCCCTATCTTCACGGTGTCTCGCATAGCCTGAAAAAAGTGGCCCAACGGCATGGCAGACGGTAGTCTTCTCTGCGCCTTGTAAGATGTCTAGTTTATGTTCACAGATCGCGCAGGCCAATGAGGGGTGAAGTCCAACAGCTGCACTGTGAAGCATGCCAACAAGTTTGTTGCTTGTTCGACTCGTGTCGTTTACAAGTTACCCCTGTCATGTGGTAGGGTGTACACGGGCCAAACTGGCAGATGTGTTAATGACCAGGCACATGAACATAACAATTTCCTGGAAAATTTTTCTATCAAAATAATCTTCCACGTCATTGCAGGAGTTGTAAAAACTGTGTTCCGGCTTTTAACAACATTTCAGTAATCAGAAAAAGAAAAAAAACAGGGAGGAGAGTGAAATCCTTGAGGCCTACCATATTAGGTTGCAAGGCAGTAGTGACACATGCGTCAGTGCACCGTCTTTGCATCTCACTAGGAAGTTAATTTCCTAAGTAGAAGTGTGCGCGTGCAATTTTGATAGGCAAAATATCTGTCTTTTGTTGTTTGCCAGTTATGGAGCGTGTATCCACTCCTTGGTGATTCACCACATATGTATTTGTTTGTTTTTAAGTGTGTCTGATATGCATGCGTCTTCTGGTGACCTAGGTTGGCCGTTTCTCGATTGAACTTCAGTTGTTAGTCCAGCGTTGTCCTGTGTTCTTCTCCTGGTGTCTCGTACTTTACATGGTTACCTTGTTACTGTTTGGTTTGGTTTTTGAGAAAAGGAAATGGAGCAGTAACTGTGCACGAGCATATACGCCACTTAGAAAGAAGGACCATGGGAAGTAGCATACCCGTGGTCCCGAAGCTGGCTGGTAGAGGGCGCCAGGAACTTGAACTCCCGCAGGCCAACACGCATTCCCTCGCGCATGAAGCGGGCAACAACTGCCTCCAGGATGTCGTCCCGCGACGAGTGCAAGTTGAGCGTGAACGACAGCTTGTCCAGGTTGTCGTCTCTGAATGACACGCAGGTGGCGAACTCGGCGTTGAAGTGCCGCAGCACTCTGTTCTCAAAGTGGACCTGCGGCGGACGCGCAATAAAACAGTGCTGCAGTCTTGAAGCTACTCTAGGCTACCGATGAGCCTGCGGAGAATAACAGGACCGCAAAATGAAAGGGCTGCACAGCGAAAAACACCGGATCAGGGTGTGCCCAAAGCCGTGCAAGAGAATTCGATTCAATTCTTTCTTCTAGAAGCATGCACAATCCTCGAAATGCTATCTGGGCAAAAGGCTGCATAAAAACAGCTTGCATAGGCCCAGGCACCCAGTTTTCAGCATTGGTTTTGATGTTGTAAGAGATACCATCTCTATGGAACACAAAACAAAAAGGTAACACCTTTAAGGAGACGGTAAGCTATGTACGCAGTACACAATAAAACCACCACTTCCATAAGCAAAAGACGTACTTTAAACAGCAAACATTGAAAATTAAACAATAGTAGAAGAAAAGAAAGTAGAAGTAAAAAAATGCTGCACAGCTTGAAACTTGGCAGAAATTAAGCCAAGTGCTGGCTTTAGCACAAATAAAGAACAAGAGAACAATCTTTCAGAAGTATTTAAATATTCACATAAAACTAATAGCTTCGGTAATTAGTTTTCTCCCCAAACCGTAAAACTGGAATGCCATCTAAAGTTGCTCCATCTCCGAGAGTTAAGATTTTTCTCGATCATTACCTGCATGTTCAAGTGAACGAGTATTGTTTTCAATGCATCATTTTCTTCTTTGTTGCATGCCCGCGCCGCCTTCTTTCTACGTTCATACCCAGCTTTACTTTTCCTGCGCGCGCTGCACGCTTTGCCTCACGGCCTGAAGGTCTTCAAAAAGTTGGCTTCTTCTCGCAACACTTTAGCTTGATGGTGAAGCCACCTCAAAGAGCGCCTTCGGTATTTATTTGCCTCGCGATCCTACACTTCGCGCATGCCGTAATGTCATCATTGCACGGGGAGTACATCGCCACGACCAGACGATCTTTACTATGGCCGTTTCTTCGAAAAAGTCACTATAACAAAAAAAAATGTACAGCCGTATAGCTATGGAAGGCAAAATGGGACCGCAGCTTCACTTAACTGTATCCGAGTTTTCACTGTAACCGAGTTCACTATAGGAGGGTGCTACAATTCAGCCAGACGCTCTTTACTAAAGCCATTTCTTCGAAACAATTACTATAAGCAAAAAAAAATGCACAGCCATCTATGGAAGGCGAAATGGGACCACAGCTTCACTTTAGTATATATCCGAGGTTTTACTATAACCGAGTTTACTATAACAGGTTGCTACAATTCAGTTTTAGGGAAAAGACATTTTTCAGACCTTGTCTTTCTGCAGACTAACATATGCATTGATACAGAGCCTGCCGACTAATCCCTGTAATTCCTCGACAGGAACCGTAAGAACTAGCATTAAAAAAAATGACACAGTCAAGCGCCACACCTGTGCAGGACGCAGAATGATTCGCCCTGGCGTGATGAACACGCTCCGAACAAGACAGGTGCCGCGAGCAAGCTGCGGGGGCTTCTCGTCCCGAAAGAGGGCGCAGCAAGCCTCGAACGCCTGCTTGAACAGCACGACATTTCCCGCGTCAATGCTGGACACGATGTGGCTGAGTGCCCGCTCCACCATGGACTGCTCCTTCCTCGACTGCTGTTCGAGCTCCCGCATGAGCGTGCCGAACGCCATCTCGGACATGAGCACCATCTGGTCGAAGGTGATGTGCAGGGTGGCCTTGAAGGCATAGGCGCAGGAGAATGGCAGGATCTTCTGGATGGACTCGCACCGCTTCTGCACAGCCAAGTGTAGCCGAGAGTTGTGCTGCGATCCCCACCACCCTTGACTTGTGGGCCACACAGTGCAAAGAAGGACCTATCACTAGATTCGGGTAGGGAGAAGGCAGGAAGATGGGTTTTCTGAAAATACGAAGAAGTGAAAAAGGGAGGGGAGGGGGGACAACGACAAGTCCTCATGCCGAAACGTTGGCTAAGCACCCTGATGCTCCCCCTCCCCTGTACACTTTGTGTTGTCCACTACTGGACAGTTAAGCATAAACTGCTGTCTACAAAGTGATATTGCAGCTAAAGGATCTATGCAAACTGATCTATGCTGTAACCGGTGTTATCAGACACCATTTAGGTCTCTTATACATGCTGTCTGTCAAGTTGGGGGGGGGAGAGCAAACAGAACTGAGTAACAAATAAACAGAAATGTGTTAAGTGCGAAATGTAAGGAGAGATTGGTCCAACATGACTCCTTCCAAGATCTATGCTCCATTTTTCAACAGATTTCTAGAGCGGTTCTTCTCACTCGCCAATGACCAACCCCACCTTTATCACATCACATACTTGACATTTTTCTCTCTTTCATTTGCTTTTTGTACCATCACTCTTTTCTAAACCCAACATACACCAATATCTCACACACAATACGTTGCCAAGTCTCCAGGTTTTCTCATTCGCTGGCATGCACGTCAGTGTTCACGAAATTTTTATTCAGGCACAGCCCCGTCTGCCCAACTCATTTTTGACAGAAAAGTGGTCTCCCGTAGACTGCGCCTAGTTTACTGGATAAACGCATGCAAGGACCCTGCTTTCTTTCCAGATCAGAGGACCAGTTTTCGGGATGCAGCCCATGTACGCAATGTGCGAAATATATATATATGTATATATATGTATTTTTAAGTAAAAACAACACACCAACCAGGGAATGAGTGGCATTTACTCTACTTGCCTCAGAAAGCGTGCTTTTATCAACTCAGCTCAGCCAGGATATACAGAGTGAAAGAAAGCTCTGTCGGCAAGCACTGCAATTATATAAGAGGGGCCAAATTCACTCTTGCGCTTGGTAGTCACGTCTGCCACTGCGCTGAACGCTGCTCTGGACGCTCACTCTTGTACGAGGGGATGCTGAGAAGTTCCTGGCTTTGCCCCCTTTGACGTCAAATTGAAAAATTAGTTTGGTACCACAAAAATGCATGATGTCTGTTTATGTAACTCTGTAAGAATCAGATGTTTCTGATTTTTATAACTATCTTGAATTTCAGGTAGAACGTGAGATGGCAGAGGCACAAGCAAGTTTCACACCTGTGGAGTTACGGGTCGTGATGAACTTTTTGTTTCTGCAGGGAAAGTCTGCAAAAGACATTCACAGTGAGATGTCACAAACACTACGGCAGAAGCGTCCTTCCTACAGCACTGTCAAATCTTGGGTTCCTCGTTTCAAGGTTGGTCATTTCACTGTTGAAGATGAGTCTCGTAGTGGGTGCCCCACAACCTCAACAGACCCGACAACAAGCGGTTCTGTCCATAAGCTGATTATTGAGGATCGGCGAATATCCGCCAAAAAGATAGCCCAGATACTGGACATCTCCCAGGAACGCGTTGGTTTTATTATTACCAATATCCTAGACATGCGCAAGCTATCAGCGAAGTTGGTGCCGAAATGCTTGAACAGTGAACAGAAGGAGGCTCGAGTTGAGGCATTCAGGCTGTTTTGACCAATTTTGATTCTACAAAACACTTTTTCGATAGATTAGTGACTGAGGATGAAGCATGGCCCCACATTTATTATCCCGAATCCAAGGAACAGTCAAAGGAATGGCACCTCAGTGGGTCCCCGCGGCCGAAGAAATTCTGCGCACAGAAATCGGCCAAAAAAGTCATGGCGTCAATTTTCTGGGATAAAGATGGTGTGGTGTCGGTGGACTACCTATCTCAGGGCTGTAGTATAAGTGGGTTATATTACGCTGGCCTCCTTGACAAGCTGATAGAGGAAATTAGACGAAACGCCGGGGAAAGCTGAACAAAGGAATCCTTTTGTTGCAGGACAATGCACCTCCGCACACGTCCAAATTTGTGGCTGTCAAACTGAAAGCCCTCAGTTTCCAATTGGTCCACCATACCCCCTATTCACCTGACCTGGCTCCTTCTGACTACCATCTGTTCCCCAACTTGAAGAAACATCTGAAGGGTCGTCATTTGGACGACACTGCTGACGTCAAACTTGCTGCTGAAAGCTGGTTTGACGACTTATCACATAATTTTTTTTTAAATAGACTAGAAAAGCTGAAAGAACGATGCAACAAGCGCATATCAGACTCAGGGGGCAATATGTTGAATAAATGTGCACTGTCAAAACTCTGACTACATTCTTTCTGTGCAAAGCCAGGAACCTCGTACTCGTGGCACGTGATGCATCGCCTGCCACGTGATGCACCACCTGCCACGAGTGCAAGAGCGAGCGTCCAGAGCGGCGGAGGTGACTGCCAAGTGTGAGAGCGAATCACGTGACACATCACATCCCACAAGTGGCGAGGAGGAACGGCTGAAAAGCAGCCGGCGCAGCGGTGGACGTGACTGCCAAGAGCGCAGCTGCGGCATAGGCGAGTCACATGGCATGACATCATAGTCACATGCATGCACCTCCCATCAGAGGTCAAATCTCAGAGCCAGATGACCTTCAGGCTCAGCATGGGAGTAGTAGAGCTTTTCCCTCTAAAAGGTTCCACAAGCAGTTATAAAGTGGCGATTGCTTTGAAGAGCAGCAGACTTACTGTCAAACCCGCCGACTCCTTGCTGAGCCGCTGGTAATTAAGAGGGTTGTGGCTTTTGTCGGCATTAAGTCTTCACCAGAAGTGCCTGGACCGCTTTGTGGCTTTGGTTTATGTCTGTCTGCCGTTTCTCGTATTCTTCCTTTCTCTTAAAAGCCTAGCCGTTGTGCGGGTGCACAACTTCTCTATACCTCTTTGTTTCTTTACAACGCTTGCACGGCAGCGAAAAAAGCGTGTGTGCCACCATGTGTTTGGTGCAGACACTCTCTGACAATAAAAGCTACAACCTTCGTCTTTTTGTGCGCACGCTCAAATCCAAAACTACCGAACTGTTTGCTGCTCAGTTTGCGGTTAGTCAGCCGGGCCCCGCACGTGAGGGCACCGTTTTATTGCCAGTTCTCTCCTTCGCCTCCCACTGCTCGTTTCGCGACTATATCATAATACGTTCATTGCTTTGAGCTGTGCACCGCCACCATGCCATCCTGCGGGGGGACTATGAAACACCGGGCGGGGCAGGAGGCAGTATGCGCCTTACATTTCGAGTAATTTTTTTTTCTTTTTTTTTGGCCAATGATGGGCGCGAGATGGGGAGGGGGTCTAAGAATAGGTGGCAATGTACAGCATATATTATTGCTTACAATAAACTCTGACACATCCCCAATCGAGAACCTTAGTTTGAAATCCTCGGAACCGAAACAAATTACCAAGAAAGGCTCTTACTTGACTCCTGGCACATTCCAACTACCCCGAACAGCATTGACCACACAAAAGGAAGCCTGCCCGTAGTATATAGACAGGAACTCCGCTCTGTAGCTCAGAGAAGCCAAGTCACCATTGACTGCCTCCGCACATTCTGACGTGACTGACAGCCTTAACTCCACCACCCCTCCCCTGCGCCTTTCGCATGACCATTTTTTTTTACCTCCGGCTCTCCGCCATGCATACTTAAAGACGCTAGCTACTGCCTCCAGTCACCCCTGAAGAAAGAGCCGAGAAGGCTCCAAACATTGGGTTTCAAATTAAAGTTTTTGGTTGGAGATGTATCAGAGTTTACTTATAATGAAGCCATCAAACCCAACCAGACACGCAAATCTGTCAACATGTTTAGTTTTTAGTATATACAGTACGTTATGACCTTTGCAGTTTTTTTTGAGTGTCACAAAAATTTGAGCGTAATTTGCACACCCCCTTTTTTGAAACCTTAAGGGGGGAGCCTGGTCTTGAAAAGAAAATTTTACTAATCTAGCCATAGTTATGAAATTTTCAGGGCACATGTATTTTTGTGAGCTCATTCTAGATATGTCTTTTAGTTTCATATAGAACAATTCCTTGAGCACTTCTGCACCTTTTATGCAAGTATTTTGCGAACAGTTTTGAAGAAAATTTGCTGTCGGAAACTTGCTGAAATGTATGCCATTGGGTTCTCTTGATACCAAGGGATGGAATAAGGGTAAAATTGTCTTCCTGCCTATCATAGAACCTAAGTTATAGGGTATTGAAGTTGTCGCTTCAGAAATGAAAAGAAAAGTGTGTATTCCTGTTTCTGAAGTGGCAGCTTCAGTACCCTACAACTCAAGTTCTATGATAGCCAGGAAGTCAATTAACCCTCAGTCAATTTTACCCTTACTGCATTTCTTGGAGTCAAGAGAACCCAATGGCATACATTTCAGAAAGTTCCCCGCAAGAAATTTTTTTCGAAGCTTTTCAAAAATACATGCATAAAAATTACATAAGTGCTCGAGGAATTGCTTTACATAAAATTAAATGACATATTTAGAATCGGCACACAAAAATACATAATCCCTAAAGATTTCTTAACTGTGACTTCATTAATGTTTTTTTTCAAGACCAGTCTCCCCTCTTAATATAAAGAAAAAACACGCAAATTATGCGACTAAATATGGTACGTGGTGATCCATGTATACTGAAATTTTATTGCAAAAGCAATACTACTTTCACTTTCAGCTCCGCGCGTGGTGAGGCCGCGGTAGCTACCATTGACCTTGAGCGGCGCGGCTAGCGGTGTGACGTCACAGCTGCAAGAGCAGGGCTCCAACTTGTGCCGTCGCGAGGCGAGGCCGCGCGTGGTGGCTGCTGCCTAACTCCTGCGCCCGCCGCGCACGGCGCGCCTTTCAGCGCTCTTCATCACACACCGGGATAACGGTAATCTACACACGACCACTTCAGCGTTGCATTAGATTGGATTGGATTACATTGGATTTGATTGCATTGGATTGGATTGGATTGGATTTCAATGGACTGGATTGGATTGTATAACCGATGCATCACCACAAGTCTAACCACAAGCACCACCACCAGCTACACTACCAGCTGAACCATGGCGTAGCTACGGATATTGCTTTCGCAATTACCGGGCTTAACCAAGCTAAGCCACAGCCATTTTTTTTACAATCAAAAGAAAAACCATGGCACCAAAAAGCATGGTGCCTGCAAGTCCTTTCCATTCGCGCTGACCATACCTGGATCTCGACGGTCCTGCACCTGGCAGTCACATTGGGGCAGTGGGTATGGACCGCAGCGTAGCAAAAGAGGGTGCCGTGGGTGCAGCGCTGGGAGAGCCGCCCAACCACCCGCCATGCCAGGGAGTGGTCCCGGATGACCAGCTTGAGGATGAGGCCTCCGCACAGCGAGGTACCCTCCACACAGCCACCGAGACACTTACAGCCTAGGCTGAGGTAGCGTTCCCACCGAAGCGGAGCCGCTGCCGCTGCTGTGCCGGGCTTCGCATGATATTCGTTCACTACCTCCCCCATCAACATGGCTGGTATCTTTAGGTGGAGGAACAACTCCACCAAGCGCTTCTTGACGTTGATCAGCACCTGGCGGGTCGGTTCAAATTAAAGAGATTACACTGCATTTACCAACAGGCATTGAGATAAAATTTCCAAGAACACGGACACTACTAAAGCATTTCCTGTTGCTTCAATATTCAGTATTCAATATTGTAATAAGGGAGTAATTACTCATTGACATCCACCCGAGCGCAGCCATACGGCTACAAAGGAAACCTATGCAGCTTGCTCAGAAACTTCGTAGTTAAAGGAAAAATTTGTCCTGGTCCGGGGTTCGAACCCGGGACCTCCGCTTCACCGGAGCACTCGCTCTACCAATTGAGCTAACCGGGACGGCAAGCTTACGGTAGGGCGAGAGCGAATTGATGAATAACTTGAAATGGGAACTGTGTTGGTCAAAAATTTTGGCCAACACAGTTCCCACTTCAAGTTATTGATCAATTCGCTCTTGCCCTACCATAAGCTTGCCGTCCCGGTTAGCTCAATTGGTACAGCGACTGCTCCGGTGAAGCGGTGGTCCCGGGTTCGAACCCCGGACCAGGACGAATTTTTCTTTAATTGCGGAGTTTCTGAGAAAGCTGCAAAGCTTTCCTTTGCAGCCGTATGGCTGCGCTCGGGTGGATGTCAATCAGTAATTACTCCCTTATCACGAATCTACTCTGCCTTGGGGGATACCCCTAAACATTTGACCAGTATTCAGTATTCAACTCGCATTAAAGCTACTGCCAGTTAGTGGGGGGTACTACAACATTCACTAACCTTGAACACATTCATTTAAAGGGGGAAGCTGGTCTTAGAAAAAAATCATTTTTGTTAATGAAGCCACAATAATGGCATCTTGAAGAATCATGTACTTTTGCATGCTGATTCCAAATATGTAATTTAATTTTATGTAAAACAAGTCCTTGCGCACTTATATAATATGTTATTTAACTTTTTGCCAAGAGCTTTCAATAAAATTTGCTGCAGGAAACTTGCTAGGACGCATGCCATTGGCTTGTCTTGACATCAGACTATACAATAAGGGCAAAATTATTATCCTGCCTATCGTAGAAGTCAAGTTGCAGGGTTTTGAATTTGCCACTTCACAAACGGGAAGAAACTGATGATTTCAAAATCCTATAACTCACTTTCTATAACAGTCAGGATGATAATTTTACCCTTATTGCACAGTTTGACGTTAAGAGAAACCAATGGCATGCAATCTAACAAGTTCCCTGCAGCAGAATTTCTTTGAAACTATCACCAAAAGATACCTAACATATTGCATAAGTGCACAAGGACTTGTTGTAGATAAAATTAAATTACATATTTGTAATCAGCATGCAAAAATGCATGTTCCCTTAAGATTTTATAGTTGTGACTTCCTTAATAAAAATTTATTTCAAAGACCCTCTTCCCCCCTTAATGCAAAAATATCTCCGAAATACATATATTTAATTCACCGTCCCGACATCCAGGTGCAACTTTCTTTCGTCGTTCCAGAGTCATTAAAGCACATAATCATTGTATCGCCTTAGTGTCACTTTCAAAACAGAAATCAAGAATAATATAACAAATCTTAACAATTTAGCAGAACTAAAGAAAAAAGAATCGGTGTATCCAACAAACATGGCGAAGAATGGACAGTACCGACACCCCGACTAAATCTTGTTAAAGAATGCTCTAATGCACTCTTCCATCTCTTCTAAATAGGTATATCCACATTAATTTCGATTTGTTTTCCTGTTCACACCGAGAACTTCATAATTTGTTTTTTAATAACGTGGTTTAAGTTTCCTTATGTATACATATTGCTGTTTTGAGCATTCTTTGGTGTTTCCTTGATGTGCTTGTTTTTAAAATTGTATAAACTCTCATGCTGCCTCCCTGCCAATCATTAGGATCGCGGACTCGTCAAACTGCTTAAGGGCAGCAATTTCTATGATTACTCCATCTGTATTGTTAGATGGGAAACAAACTTTGAAACTTATTCAGCGAGCATTTTCACTGTGAATAATGCAGATTGGTTACCTTGTATTTAGTGTGGCTAGTCACTGTTAATGTGTACGGTTCTACTGGTGTTTCCTTTTCGCATGACGTGATCAGACTGTTTGCTCAGGACGGCCCCGATGGAGTTCGCACTCCTGGGTGTTCTCCTTCCATGAATGGCAGCTTAGCAGTTGACTTGCTCCCTTCCGAAGTTTTTGGTCTTAAATTGAACTCCATCACCGAAGAGTATAAAATTCTTTACATCTACAGGCCTAAAAACGCCTAGCCCCCCATGTAAGAGGTTCTAATATTGTTCACTGACCATGCTGCTGCTTCTGTATACACCCTTTCCACCATAACTTTATCCTCCAGTGCAATGTACAGTGAATGTGTTTTCTGTTGAACACACTAAATAATTTTATCATTACTCATTATTATCAGTTGCCCACGAACAGCAAAAGGCTCAACACAATGGTACCTGCAATGAAGAATACAGGAAATGACAAATAGAAAATAGGGGGGCCACAAATAACGAAGGAAAGCCAAAACAGCGTTAGAAGCCTTAAGATCTATGCTGCAGCAAGCCCCTTCATTCACTCAAGTCCACATAGTACCTAGAAATGTTGATTAGGCCTAAGGTTTTTCACGTTGGACTATAAACACCAATAGCTACAATGTGTATGTCACCAGTTGTACCTCAAAAGGTTTTTGTGAATATCTCCAGACATGGCACGTCAAAACTCAAAAAACAAAATGCCTGCAGGTCACGCAGCAAACCACCACCTTCATCATCATCATCAGCCTGACTACGCCCACTGCAGGGCAAAGGCCTCTCCCATGTCTCTCCAATTAACCCTGTCCTTTTCTAGTAGCGGCAACCATATCCCTGCAAACTTCTTAATCTCACCTGCCCACCTTACTTTCTGCCGCCCCCTGCTACGCTTGCCTTCCCTTGGAATCCACTCCGTCACCCTTAAGGACCACCAGTCATCTTGCCTTCGCATTACATGCCCTGCCCAAGCCCATTTCTTCCTCTTGATTTCAACTTGGATGTCATTAACCCGCGTTTGTTCTCTCACCCACTCCGCCCACTTCCGATCTCTTAACGTTACACCTACTATCATTTATCTTTCCGTAGCTCGCTGCGTTGTCCTTAGCTTGAGCTGAACCCTTCTCGTTAGCCTCCACGGTTCTGCCCCATAGGTGAGTACCGGTAAGATACCAGCAAGAAACCGGTAAGATAAGGCAGCAAACCATACCATGGAACAACAAGCAAGTCTGTGATAGTCGGCCTCGATGTGCACTCCAAGCATCCTCTCTCTGCTGCTCTGTGCATCGAGCAATTCCTGTACCAGCTTTGCATAACCTGACAATAGAGTCCATTACCCAGGCAACTGGGCAGGTCCAAAGAGGGGGATGTGTGGAAAAAAAGCAAGAGCCTCTGGCCTCTCCCCCCCCCCTAGGTTAGCAGCAAGCATTGTTCGAGCTATCACTTAGAAGGCAGTTGTGACCACACAATCTAATTACAGAATGTTGTTTCTTGCTCTTCCATATCCACCAACAACATGCAGAATGTTTGTCTGGGTGCGTTCTTGTGCTTTTTCCTGTTTGCGTGCTGTCCCCAATTTCATCAGCTAGATGCACCCACTTCAGCGATGAAGCGTCTAATCGAAGCACACACTTAGAGTCAAAAAAGCAGGCCGTTTAAGTGTTTCGTTGAAAGAGAGCCATTATTGAGCCAGAAGAGCAATGAAGCTCTATTTCTGGTTATGGTGCTCGGCTACTGACCCGAAAGAGGTGGGTTCGATCCCGGCCGCGGCGGTCGAATTTCTTTGGAGGAGAAATTCTAGAGGCCTGTGTACTGTGCGATGTCAGTGCACGTTAAAGAACCCCGGGTGGTCGAAATTTCCGGAGCCCTTCACTACGGCGTCTCTCATAGCCTGAGTCGCTTTGGGACGTTAAACCCCATAAACCAACCGACCAACCTAACTGCGGGAAAAGGGGTGCTGCTTTTATTACAAGTTAAGAGCTCAGTCAGCATGGTAAAATTTGCACTGCAAAGTAAAGATAAGACTTATTTTTAAAATGTATGACCAGAACAATGAAAATTTCTGTACTTTGCTTACTTATTTCCACAAGGTTTTAACTATAAATTTTTCTCTGTTCTTGGGGCTTTGAGTTAACAAAAAGCAGTAGACAGCTTAGCATGGCTAAGAGCGGAATAATGTGCAGTAACACTCTTTATAGTGGGCACTTAAGGTCCTAACGTGCTAAAGGCACTTGGCCTAAAAAACTGCCAAAAGGCCTTTGGCCTAAAGCTGGACAAAGGCCTTTAGCCAGAATGGCCTTTGATGAAGAGACCTATACCACAAAGGTATTTACCCTGAAAGCATTTACCTTGAAGACCTTCACCGAAGTCAATAGTACTATTGCACTAAAAGGTTTAGTGTACACTCTAGCTTACATCATGTAGAACTTCCCTGCATAAAGAATGAGAAACGAAAAGCTACTTTGTAGCACTAGGCTCTATCACCAATATATTTATTAACGATGATCGCTTGTTAATTAAAAGATGTCCAATTTGCAATAAAAGCAGCATCTACATTTTGCATATTTGCGAAGTCCTACCTTGGTTCTTTAAAATGCCGCAGACATAATGCAACATCGGCAGACCAGAGAGACTGTGGATAGGACACGAAAAACTCATCCTGTCAAGGACACAGCGGGCATGCTGCAACATGGTGTGCACACAACGCTGCAAGCTGAAATCCTGTCATCGGATGGTTTTCTGTTAATTGTTACTAATAAACAAAGGCAATTCTGCAAACATGTCTGCGGAAGACTACCTAACTGTGCATAAGTGGTAGGTAATTTCTACTGTGCCCGTTGCCCTTGTTTACAGTTATGTAACAGCTATATCTAATGAGAGCAGGCATAGAAGATAAGTATAGTATTCTAATATATGTAGACTTGGAGTTACTTGTTCCTTGGATATTTTGTACATTGCATGCATTCTGTCATCTGCAATAACGTACTGCATTGAGTTGAATCTGTTACTAGCCTGCTAGCTAACCACACGACCAGTGCTCATGCATGTTTTCTCCTGTCCAAAAATAATAAAAGAAAAGACCGCACATGCCCTGGAGAATCCACGCACCTTGAGGATGTTGGCGTATGGCACCACAAATCGGTACTCCGCAACTCGCTGTGGACAGGCACTGTGGTGGTTGAGGTGGAGGTCAACATGTAGGGACCGCTGGTCGTGTTGGAAGGTTGCACCTATGTGGTAGTTGCGGTGGTCTTTCACCTTCCGCCTTGAAAAGAGCTGGTGCTCGACAAATGTCTCCAGTCCCACCAGCGTGCCGAACGAGACGGAGAACAAGGCGACATCTCGGTCGACCGGGTGGGTGGCCAGTGGAAAGGCGTCAACGGGGCTGGGCATCAACCACTGGAAAAGCCCCCTACCGTCCTGCTCCATGTTTTCCCTGCCTGCTTTACACCATGCCTGGCCCACCTGTGCGGCAATGTGGAAACAACCATGACCATCACATGCCAGATTATGTAACATCACACGACAGGGATTGTGCAAAATCACACGACAGATATTGCGCAACATCACACCTCCTAGGTTGCTTGCAGTTGGCCAAGCATAATGAATGCTGCGCATGCCGTGCTTTGGCTGCCACCCTAGGTTCTAGCGTGTGTGTATGATTAGTGTGGTTAATCTGTGACAGTACGATTAGTAAAAAAATAGTGGTTGAAGGAACGGTGGGAGAGGATTAAGGCATGCTTATGTGCCTGGGGAAACCAAAAAGCACTCCAAGTAACCCAGGGTTTCTTAGGGACATCACACGACAGATATTGTGCAACGTCACACCTCCAAGCTTGTGAAACTTGCCAAAACTAAGCGCGTAATCATCGCTGCAAGCCCATGGACCATCTGCCATCCTTCCCGTTTTACCCCACCGCGGTGGCTCAGTGGTTACGGCGCTCGGCTGCTGACCCGAAAGACGCGGGTTCGATCCCGGTCGCGGCGGCTGAATTTCGATGGAGGCGAAATTCTAGAGGCCCGTCTACTGGGCGATGTCAGTGCACGTTAAAGAACCCCAGGTGGTCGAAATTTCCGGAGCCCTTCACTACGCTGTCCCTCATAGCCTGAGTCGCTCTGGGGCGTTAAGCCCCAATAAACCAATAAACCATCCTTCCCGTCATCACCACGTGAGGTTGTTTACTCCAAAGAACCACGTGATCGTGCCAGGAACATGAGCACATATAGGCATGTTCAGTATACCTGGGTATTCAAACTGGGTTCCTAAGAAACCCTGGTTTACTCTGAGTGGTTTTTTAGTTTTTAGTTTCTCCAAGCACGTAAGCATGCCTTAATCCTCTCCCACAGTTCCTTCAACCACTTTATTTTTTTACTAATCATACTGCCACAGACTAACCACACTAATCATACACACGCTAGAACCTAGGGTGGCAGCCAAAGCACAGCATGTACAACATTCATTATGCTTGGCCAACTGCAAGCAGTCATGCACAGAGTCTCTTAATGCAGTTCCATTTTTTTTTCTTGACAATGAGATTTACAAGAGCACACTCCTCCCACACAAACAACCCATTATATATTTTTTTTTTTGGGGGGGGGGGGAATATACACTCCCAAGCACGCTATCTTTTTGTGCAAGAAAGCTGTTCAACGGTAGCATTTCATGGCATGTTGTAATGGAAGTAACCCTGATGCAATGACAGTCATGAGGGATGGCAAGAAACTGGCCTACATATTGAAAGGGGCTTAGAGCTCCACTGCGAGATATGCAGTGTTCTGTGCATGCACATTCGTTGCCCGCAGAGTCGCTGCGTATGCTAGCTCACTGCATACGCCCAACTCAAAGTGTCTATTATCACTGGCACCCGCCCAAGCGCAGCCGTACTGCTACAAAGGAAATGTATACAGCTTCCACAGAGACTTCGTAGGTCCAGGATGAACTTTTCTTTAACTAAGCAGTTTCTTCGGAAGCATTACAGCTTTCCTCTGTACCTACTGAGACTGGGGAGTGCTAGGTTCAAGACAAGGGAACAACACAAGACACGAGCGATTGTTTTTAGCTGGTCAGATCTAAAATTCATGACTTGCGAGGATAGCTTGTATCTTGCATGGTTTTCGATTGCTCGGCTATCTTGGCTGGTTTTAACGCTTTTATGTTTGTGTGTCCCATGACAAGATATGTATAAATTTATGCCATGTCGAAAATAAACTCAGTTGTAAGTAAAAAAAATTGCGCTCGTGTCTGTTGTTCCTTTGTGTGTGTTGTTCCCTTGTATAGAACCTAGCGCTCCCCAGTCTCAGTATGCACGACCAGCTAGCGCCCTACAAAGCTTTACTGACCTCTGTACCTGTATGGCTGGGCTTGTGTGGATGCCAATGAGTAATTACTCCCCTTCTACTAATTTTTCTGCCCCTCCTGTCCAAGACCTTGTACAACACCAGTAGCATGTAATAAATGAATGAAAATAAAATAAGCCATATGTGCAGGCCAACTCGGAACCATGCCCCTACCTGCTGGTACTTGTAAGACAGGTTGAACCACAGAGTGGCTGACCACTCAATCGTGCAGTCCACCTGGTATATGGCCTCTTCATAGAGGTTCTTGACGGGTTTCCTGTACACTTCGCTGAGCACAAACGACGCATCGGAGTCCAGGAGAGGCGCCTGCTTTGCAAAGAAGGCTCGGTAGGCAGCGAGCCGCCAGTCATGACTGTGCTCATTCTCCGCGATCAGCCACGACAGCTGAAACTTCAGCTGGGAACGCATTCTGCACACGCAACAACAAATCACATGGGGCAGACCTCAGTGTAAGCAGCAACATCAAACTTGTTATTAAAACGCCTGAAGGGCCGTTGCAGCAAGATTGAAGTTTGCCTGTATCGACAGATTACCACACTATAAAACGTTTACCTGTCTATGTACAGCGTCAATCACACTTAGAGGGAGCACGGCTCCTCGTGTGCGCAGCCACGTGGAGCCATGTTGCCTCTAAGTGTGATTGACCGTGTATATACGAGATAGGGGGGTGGCGAGATTCTGGCATTGTGAAAATTTATTGTCGCATTGTGTGCACGATCGTTAGGGTGCATTATAAACATGCCCAATGTATTTGCCTTTACAAGGGCTCATCTATCATCATTTTCTGTCTGCACTGCAAAGGACTGGACTGACTTGCCCAATGCCGTCGTACTTCATTCGAGACTTATCATCACTCAGATCATCCATCGAATCAACCATGTGCCCAGAACTCGTCTCATGTAATACCCCTTTAATTGGGCCTTTGAGGATGTAATACTAGAATAAGTAAGTGTGCTGGCTGTTTCTAAACAGGAGGACTCACATCCAGACATATTTTGAAAGAGATATTTTGTATATATATTA
This sequence comes from Amblyomma mixtum, assembly GCF_055824585.1. Lineage (NCBI taxonomy): Eukaryota > Metazoa > Arthropoda > Arachnida > Ixodida > Ixodidae > Amblyomma > Amblyomma mixtum. The sequence goes on along the minus strand of NC_143014.1, from coordinate 335,848,037 downwards.
TGTAGATATGAAAAACACTTATTTTAAAACACGTGTAAGCAAGTGCTTGCACACTTGCCACTTACGCTTGCACAGGTGGTTCCTTGTCGAACCAGATCGCGCCTGCCTCTCCCACGAGCGTTCGATTTCACACACTAGCACACGGATTTTCGCCTCTCCCAAGAGGGCGCTACATCTTTCGAAAACGGCGGATTTCTTTCCCAAAGCCAAGTACTCGTAAACGTTTCATGCGAGAAGTGACACATAGCAACTTCGAATATGCGAAAAAAAAAATTATTCGCTTTTATGAAAAAGGCAAAAATGCGCAGCGACACCGGCTGGTCTGTACTGCTTTTCCGCAACTGCATTCCCCGCCTGTAATCATATGGGCGATATGGGCCGTGAGACTCATCTGAAACACTCGGGTGAGCCACAATAAAAGGCCGTAACTTATAACGGAATACACCCTAAAAACTGCAAATCAGCCCCAGATTTGCCATGCCTCTAAACTAGATCGAACGTCCGCTAGTTCGTACAATCGAACTAAAAATATCGATGTCGCTAACCTAACCAGCGCTCACGCAAAGACGCAGTTTGACAGAAGAGCAGACGACGAACAGCTCTGAAAATGCATGCGATCGGGCTGCACGGGTCCTCACTACAACAGCAGCAACAGTTAAGAACATCCTCGAGTAGCCAGAACTGAGCCACGTCAGTTACATGTGAACGCTTGAAAGCTGTATCAAATGAATGAACACAGCTGTCATATCAGTAGCGCGACCGGTGCGGCATGACAAAGCATGCTGTGCCGACTGCATCGGGTAAGCATAAAAATCGGGAGGCCCGAAACGTTCGGCAGCTAGGCGGCAGCAGAACGAACGCGACGGTGTGTGCGAATATGTGTCACCCTGTAACCGTCATCAAGGAAAGCATTGCAAGACCGCGCGCAACGAGACGATTAACAAGCTAACAATTCATTACAGTCTGCTTATTATGCGAGAAATAAACCCGCCGTGCCTTACCTTTAGAGTTCACCACGGCATGGCACCCACTGCTGTCGCCGTCTTTGTGGCAGATCGAACGCGAGCACGCGCAGCCACGATAGCGCGTTCCACTGCCACGACTACCGCGGTGCACGCGCCGGCGGCGACTGATTGATGCAACCGTTTGCTGATCTACGCAGAGCCACCAAGAATATTACAGTTAAGATACCCATAGGGTTCATGCATAAAAAAACGGTGGTTCAAGTTGGCCAAAATTTAGGTTTACGGATTGCAGCGACACTACCAATGGCGCAAACTGTGTTTCTGTTTCAAAGTTATAAATTATTAGTAAACAAACAACCTTCTGGCAAAAAAAAATTAATGAAACAGATCCTCAAAAGGTAAGTTAGGAAGTACAAGAAGAAAAAAACTGCTTTCAAAACATAATAACGTTATCAAGTAACAGCTTTTATTTTTCACTTCTAGATAGCGCTGCCATCCGTAAACACTAGTGACTGTAGTTTTGGGAGAACCGCAAAATGGATTAAGACAAATAAAGATGGACAGCTTGATTTTACACAGTGCATCGAAATAGCTGCTAGAACGACCGCTGTGGATGGCATTATTAGACATCGAAGGGGCTTGTGACAATGTAAAGCTCGCCCTGTTATTGCAAATAGGGTGTGAGCTGTGACACAATGTGTTTATTAAAGAAGTTACAAGGAAAGCAACATGTGCCCCTGTGCGCCTTGGTTTCTGTGGCTGTTGGCTTCTCTCATATTTATAACGAGCCCCTCATTCCCCTTCTCTTGTTTGCTTAATTGCTTAGCGAGGGCCTCGGTTCTGGCAGCCTTGACGCCATAGGAAGCATAAGAGAGTTCTCACACAGCTTCCACCCTCGCCGTTCGATGGCGTTCTACATCACACCAGTGGTAACTCAGGACGTACTACGTCCGCCGCTTACGAACGTGGGTGGCGCTGATGAACACTCTCAAGGTTAGGTTATTTGTAAACATAAATAACCCCGAAAGCAGAAGATTTGACAGCCGTCGCCGTAGCTCAGAGGTAGAGCACCGGGCGCGTAATTCGGAGGTCATGGGTTCGGATCCCACCGGCGGCATGTGGTTGTTTTTTCTTCTGCTTTTCTAATGAATTACCTTTAAGCGATAACATATTAAGTAATATTCTAAATTGATCAACACCACAAAATAAATAAACAAATTAAAAAAAAGCCCCTGTGCCTCTTGGTTTCTGTGGCTATTGGCTTCTCTCATAGCTTTGAATAGGCAGAATATTGAAGATGCAGGAATAGTCGATTGAATAGGGACTTATACTAGGATATATATGTCCTTTATCGCCACTCCTATTTATACTCTACATCAGAGAGACTGAACGGAAGATCGAAACGAGCGGGTTAGGGTTTACTGTGTCGTGGCGGCGAAGGGGCCAACTGGAGACAAGTTGCATGATATCCTATGACATCGTTCTTCTAGCGGACGGCGCAAGAGGCCTTCGAGATAGGAAGACCCTTGCGTAAATGAGGCGGAGGGCTCATTTCCGCAAATGGGACTGAGATTTCAGGCTACAAAACTTACAAGTACCTTTGTATATGTAACTAAATGACGGCAGCGAGACGAAAAAGAGGAAATTATAAAAGCAAAAAAAAATGTAGCTGAAAATTTAAAATTGGTTTTTGAGGAAAGGAAATGGTGCAGTATCTGCATCACATTTCGGTGGACACCGGAACCGCGCCGTAATGGAAGGGATAAAGGAGGGAGAAAAATCGTGCGGCCCCGGGGATACAAAAAATTGGCTGTGGTTTGACCAATGGCCATCCCGAGTAGAACTGCGGGCAACGGTGGTGGTGGTGGTGGTGAAAACTATTTGAAACTGGGGAGTTTGGGACACGTAGGTCCCTGGGCCCCCGCACGGCCCCACTGCACTCAAACGTTCATGTCCCGGAGGCTCATGACGCTGGCAGCCCGGCCTACGGCGATGGCTTGCTTGGCCGGGTCCTCGGAGCGCAGTAGGGTCTCCCATGCCTCCCAAGTGGTAAGGTGCTCCAGGCCCCGCGGGGGAGGGTCCGCCGCGCAGAGGAAAAGGATATGGTCGAGAGTGGCTTTGGGGTGGTGGCAGAGGGTACAGGAGGGGTTTGTTGGACTTGGTGATAGCGCGAGCGTATATAAGGGGATGGGGAGGGATGGGGTGGGGGGTACAGTCGACGCTCGGCTTTGCAGGCCTGCGTCATTTCACTGAATGAGTGCATGCGCTCCCGCGAAAACCCCAGATCGGAGGCCGCCGGTGTTCGGTTGAGAGGTCCTCGGGCTAAAGCGTTGGAGGTCTCGTTCCCGGGATTCCCGGAGTGGGCAGGCACCCATATCAGCTCCACGTGGCGGGGCGGGTGTGCGGCGAGGGAGTTCAGTATGCGAAATGCAGGGACGTGGACTCTACCGCGAGAAAAATTTAGTATGGCAGTTTTAAAATCAGATAGTATAAATTGGGCAACGGCGTGGCAATCGCAGCGGCGGCACCTCTGAATCACCCGGAGGAGTTGACGGTGGCCTCAGCGCCGCAGCTATGTGCTGTGTGACGTCACTCCTTTTGGACAATGCACTGTTGGCGCAGCGGTGACGGCACCTGTTCTGACGTCACTCATTCCTCGCGCATGCGCAGTTGGGGCTCTCCATGGCTCTGCGAAATCGCTCACACCTAGCGTAGTGTTGCTTCCGCAACAAAACATGTGGTTATTCCGAGAATCTGGAAAGGTGCAATGGTACCGGGCTTGACGTTTGCAAACGCTGTGGTGTGCTTGGGTTCTGCCACAAATTCGGCACTAGAAATAAAGCAGACCGCAAAACATGCTTGGCGCATGATAGCCCTAGCCGCTTATGTGCCATTAAACCCAACACAAAACACAGCAAAACATGCTTGACAGATGAAATAAAGCAGGCTTGTCTTGGGGGTACATGGAAACAACTATGACGCAGTTCAAGGTGGTACGGGGTGGTCGACATTCGAAGCGCGTGAGGCAAAAAGTAAGGTGCAGTATGAAGTACCGTACTTATACAGATGCAGTACTGACACTACATGGAGACGAATTGTACTAGATGGCTTGCTAATAAATTGTGGGGACGCGACTGGTCCCATCTGTTTCGCTTCCCCGCAGTGCACCCTCAACTTGACCCTGGTGGTTCGCTTCCCCGCAATGCACCCTCCTTAGTTGCGTTACTTCAACTGACAGGGGAGGGCGCTGGCGTCGCGGTGACACTAGCGCCACGGATGACGTGTTTGCTGCGCGCGCGCGGGGTAGAGACGGTCCTCTTCTGCTCGGCACCAGGGAAGCGCGCCGACGTTCACGCGCTCCGACAAGAAATGAAGACGATGGAAGAATGAGTTGAGCGGAGTTTAAGGAATGAAATTCGGGAACTACGAGCAGAGCAGATTGAAACGAACAAAGCACTTACATATGCGAACGAAACACTCGAGGAGCTCCAGAAAAAAGTGGTCAGTGAAATTGAAAAAAACTCTAAGCTAGAAGAAGAGAATGAAATGCTTCATTCCAAATGTGGGACCCTAGAGCTAAACACTGTAGAACTGGAGGAACGCCTTGTTCGTCTAGAGATTTACTCGCGAAAGGTGAACATTTAAATTCAGGGTGTAGAACAGAAAGAGAGTGAAAGTGTTCTGGAGATATTTTCCGAACTTGGGAGGGCTATCAGTGAGCCTATTTCTGAAGCTGATATAGAGAGTTGTCATCATTTACTCACCCGACAAGGAAAAACACCAAACATTTTCGTCCAGTTCAAATCACGAGCGAAACGCGATGAAACGCTCAGAAAAGTAAAGAAAATGCGCCTCACAAACACCGATGTAGGACTGGAAGGGAGTGACCCTATATATGTGAATGAACACCTTTGCCCAGTCTAGAAACGTTTGCTCGGCCTGGCTGCCAAAAGGAAACGGGAGCATAAGCGGTAGTCGGTCTGGTCGGTTAATGGAAAGTTTTTCGCAAAACAGGCAAGCAGCACTGATGCTCTGCAGATAGAAAATGAAAAGGACCTTGAAAAGATCTGCTAGGCTACGTTTAGAGGAGAGCAGCGATACCGCATCTATCGAAAATGCGCTATCACGAGTTTGCTTTTCCACAAAACATAAAACTTGACCAATCCATACAAAACCCTGTTTTACATATCAATATGCGTTCTGCTCGTAACAAGGATGAGTGCAGTAGTAGTTTTCTAGATGAATTTAATTTCAAGTTTAAGATAATAATGTTGACAGAAACTTGGTAATATGAGCATTGTAATGTGCTTTGCCTTTGGTAAACGCGGCGGTGGTACGAAAATGTCATATCTGGTTTGATATGCAAAAATCCAGATATGAACAAATAGGGAATTGGGCATATAAGGTCTTATATGAATATACGGGATATAGCCTGATATGCCCAATTCCCTATATACCATTATCTGAATGGAACTCATATAAGGAAATATATGTATATATGGTCATATACGTCCTGATATGCCCAATTCCCTATGTATCGATATCATGACTGAACTCATATATGACAATATATGAATATATCTGGCTTATGTGGCCTGATATGTCCAATTCCCTATATATTTATATCATGATTGAACTCATATAAGGATATATCTGGCATATATGGCCTCATATGCCCAATTCCCTATATATCCATATCATGATTAACTCATATATGAATATATCTGGCATATATGGCCTGATATGCCCAATTCCCTATATATCCATATCATGATTGAACTCATATATGGATATATCTGGCATATATAGCCTGATATGCACAATTCCTTATATATTCATATATGGATTGAACTTATATATGGAAATATATGTATATATGATCCTTATATAGCCAGATATGTCCGATCCTTATATGACCATATCTGATGGAGCCCATATATGGGATTTCTATATATGGGCTTTATATACCCAGATACGGCCAAATCCATATATGGCCATATCTGCGAACAGTCATATATGGATGAATATACTTATATGGGCCATATATGGCCAAATATAGATAAATCTGTATATGTCCATATTTGGCTGGAGCTTATATATGGAGCTAGTTCTATATACGAACATACACTGACAGATCTGCACATAACCTTATATACTTTTGGTTAAATGTTGAGGGGAAATTTCCCCCCAGGCGGAGTAGACTTCCAATAAGGTATTAATTACTTATTCGCATCCATCCAAGCACAGTCATACACCATGTCCCCAGACCAGGACGAATCTTTTTACGAAAGTGCAAAAGTTTCTGTGGAAGCTGTGTCGGGTCCCTTAGTAGCCGTATGACTGCTTGGCGGAATGAAAATGAGTGATTACTCCCTTATTAAAACCTTATATGCTTTCATATGAAAATATATAATAAATGGCAGCCTATGCATATGTGCCCTCATACGGCGAGATCTACAGAAGGAGACGGTACAAAAAAAAGAAGAAATCCAACGGTTTGCGGCGCGCTTCATCTGCAATATGTGCAAGCACCTAGGCTCCCCTTCTCCAATGTTGCAGGCTGCTACTTTAGAACCACACCAGCATCACAGCCAGTATAACTATTCTCATTCGAGTTCTGTACTGCTCGCTCTCAGTGACTGCCTGCAACAGCGACGCGGCCTGCTATCACATTAGCCAATAAAGAGAACCTGGGGCGTGGCGCCTCAAACCAGTGATGGAGGGCGGCCAAACAAAAGATGTAATGAAATTAGCCACAATCATTGCAGAATGCTCTCATACATATGCCGTTATCGCCACATGCAGGCGTAAGCGACTGTGCAGTACGTCCTTACCGCTACTACTTCAGATATGTAATAGAGCTTAAATTTTTGACGCAGATTTTTATTTTAAAACTTTAAGAGATACGGTTCGTGCTGTGTAGGGGGGTTATACAGGATGGTTCACATTATGTAAGCGATAAACCTGATTTAATAGACGATTAATTAACTAACATTAACTAATGAACAAGTTATTTTGATTCTAAGGGGCAATGTTATGTTGCGAAATTAAAAGCCGTCATCGTAAAAGGTGAGCCCAGTTTCTAACTTTTTTTTTAATTGGTATAGGGGTTTGAAATATCGAGCGCCAGATTTTACGCATTTCAAAGCTCGCTGAGTTGGTTTACCCGCATTGAAAATGCATAAAACTGTCGGTCACTTTTTTATGCATCAAACACGGACACCGTTTGTGTATTTTATGATGTAGAAAAAGTTTCTGTGAATTCGGCGACGATACGACGCGCAGCGACGCGTTTATGAATATGCGAAGCGGACAAGGCAATTCACCGAGCTTGCAAGTGTTATGTTCAGTATTTCATTAACGATGACGAAAATTTAAAAGCTAAGGTTATCTTTTTTTATTGACGGCCTTCATTTTCGCGGTACAGACTTATGCCCCAAAATCAAAATTATAAAAGCTGATTAGTTGACTATAATTAATCATTTTTCAGACTATTGAGCTCTATTATGTACAGACTTTGTCAAAAGTAACCAGGCTGCATGGTTTGCTTTTAGCTCGTACAGTGGAGCACTTATAGCTTCCCTGAATCTGAAATGGTAGTTAAATGTAAGGACTGGGGGATTTCATACCTTCTAACTCCCATCGATCTTTAGGAAAGCCGCAAAGGCTCCACTATACAAGCTAGAAGCAAACCATGCAGCCTGGTTACTTTTGACAAAGACGGTACATAATGCCCGTCTTGCTGTACGGTCCACCTTCACTGACCACACCGACATATCTCTCGCACTTTGTAAAATAAAAATCTGTAAACGTTAAAAAAATCCATCCAATACATCTCTAAGTGCTGCTTTAAATTGAAAAACCACTCGGTTTTATGCTGCTCTAAAGCTCCTGATAATCATATAGCATAGGTATATACGTCTCCCCAAAGTAACACAATTACCACACAGAAATTGCGCAGGAAATTTTATTGGGGTCCATTTAAGGTGGCGGTCCCACTCTGGCGGTGAGCGGGAACCATTTTTGGTGATATTTTTACGTCGACTGTACCTCGCTCGTTCGCTTCATAAATATGGTTCAGATATCTCCGAAAAGCTAGTTTTCTCTGCTTTCAAAAGATGCATTTGGTTTAACGGTAGCTGCAAATTTCTTTCAACTGTAAAAGAAAACGCAAAGATAAAAACTGGCAGTTGAGCTCAACTTGTCTCAGGAAATGCAAAATTGTGAAAAACCTCTTGCACCTAGAGAAATATCTTTCGAGATCCTTTGAGATGTGATGCTAGTGCGCACATTTAAGCATTTAGAAGTACGTGTATAGATTAGTTTATTAGCCACGCTTGTTTGAAAAGCATAAAAAACAGAACAATGTAATCTGCAATAACTTTTGGGATATGCATTGCACTGCGGCGACTTCTTGTACAGTTTGAGATTGTCTAATCGCTCATCCATTCTGAAAATTGCATCTATCTGCCTTGTTTAGTTTAAAAGTTATTCCTGATCAAAGTTAGCGTTTTTTCGAAATAGTTAAAAACGGAATGCAATACTGTTCAATTAACCAGCACTTTATAATTCTGAGACTTTGCGTGAAGAAACTTAGTACTGCGCTCTACGCGGCTAAGCATCGCCTTTACTCTACGACTTTTAGGGAACGTGCACTGTCTAGTTGAAAAAATGTTGATTTTAGCTACCTTTTTCGTTGTGCTTGTAAAGGGCACAAGCTCTCGGAACGTTCCGCAGCTTCTTTTTTTCAGGTAAATATACTCTTAAAATATCGGGCTCTTATTCTTTTATTCAACTTGTAAAAATTATTGACTACAAAGTCTACAAATTACAAACAATAATAGCAATAACGCAACCACATGCGATAAATGTAGTAAGTAGCGCCATCTACATTACCGCACATGTACTAAATGGTCACAGTTCAGAAAAATGACAAGTGTGGCGCTGCCAAACACCTAAAATCAGGAGGTGTTCACGAGAGGGAATCATTTCTCTACGATATTTGCACGTTCCCTTCCATTTTGCCCTCTGTAGCTTCCGAGCAGATTTACACCATATTGTTTTGCTGGATTGCTTTTTGCGAAAGCAACACTACGCGAGTCGCGTAGCCATTTCGCAGAGCTGAGGAAAGGAGGTACTGCGCATGCGCGAGGAGCAGTGACGTCACACGGCGCACAGCTGGCGCGCCGCCGTCGCCAGTTGCTCATGCTCAGTAGCGGCGCATAGCTAGCGTGCCGGGGCCGCCGCCGCTGCCGCGCGCTCTCCATCGCCTCTCCCGCCTCTCCCTCACGCTACGAAAAGCATTCTAGGCGTCGTCTTAATTTTTGAGGACAGCTTTATTCATTGTTCCGGCTAGCGCTGTGGAGGGGAAGTTGGAGAGCGCTCGATTCGCCTGCACTCGCTCTACCATTTCGGCAAAGCTGTGCGGCGGTGCCCCTGAGTGTGTAGCGCTGGTAGCGCTAGTTCCGGCAGTTTGAGCCACGGTGTAAGAGTATGCTATGTGGTTTGAGCGCAGTTTGGCACTGTCTGCTTCCAAAACGGATGGTCGAGTGCAGGCTTAGTCGTCTGCTAGCCCTGGTGACGCCAGTGAATTGCAGCCAGCTGTTTCTGTTTACACCCCACATCAGCGGCTGCCAACATCTCGTATCTCGTGAAGAAACGTTCAAAGAGCACATCACAATAAAATGTTGCCATGAACCAGCCACGATGCGTGCATGTGCACCTCGTGACAGCTGGCGCGAAACGCCGCGACTGAACTGTGTCGACGTGCATCATGCTGCACGCACGTCTTCGTATTTTACAGTGGTGTCAGTTACGTGTAGCCGTTTTTTTGGAGAACTGGAGCAGTGTTCTAGCTTGTCGACGAGTGGAATTACTTGAGCCTCCGCCGTTTATCACTACGCGCAAACCATCATCTGCCTTCATGGCGGCTGCAGCTGCACTATTTCGGCACTAACCACCGAGAAGGGTTGCAGTTTTCCTGAACTACACTCGCACTACTTTCAAACGAATGCCGTGGTTCAGAGCGCACCGTGTTTCACCGCTGAAATGAAGCCATGTGAGCTGGAGTGCCACGGGAACCAGTTCATGTGGTGCAGGCGAATCGAACGGATCTATAAGTCGGGTACAACCAGTGTTGTAGGCGTTATCGAAAAAAAGTAACTAAATACGTTACTCGCTACGCTAAAAAAAAGCGCATTACCGCCTACGTTACCTACGAAAAAGATGACGCGTTACCATTGCCGAAAGAAAGGATCGCACGTTACTTTGCCCCTACTCCATAATTACACTGCGGCTTCGCTGTAAGAACTGAAAATAACAATTTTATCAAGCTCATTTTTCACATAATTCCGACCTCACAAAGAAAACATAGCTGAACTCAACAAATTTACAGTAATTCTGGTGTGCTCCTGCTTACGAAATTACGCGGAAATTGTGTAGCAATAAAGGAAAGCTTAGTTCCGGAAAAAAGATGTATTTGCGCACATGAACATTTTTTGTCACTTGAACCTGCACAAAAATGTGAGTGTTTATGTCAAGGTGTTCAAGGTCAGCCTCGCTCGCTTAGGAACTCAATAAACAGAAACGTAGCCGCAGTTGCAGATAGAAATAAGCAAATTTTACTTTGAAAACAATGTTGATAAATAACGACAACTTTCTAATAGTTACAACTAGCTGCACTGCAAAGCTGTCATCGGACAGCTTGCCTCGCTTCCTAGTGGGGTTGTTAGTGGGGGAGTGGGTTGTTCCTTGTTCTAGATATGGGAGAAAGGGGGGGAGAGGGGTTGTATGACTATGAAGGGAGAAAGTTGGAGTGACAGTGTTGTTGAGCAGAAAGTTTTTAGAAAGTTTAGTATGAGGTAGCTCACTGCTGCCCGCACAGGAACAAAGGCCCATTTCCTTATTTTTTCCGATACTTCAGTGCTAAAGCCGGTTGGCTGCAGTCCCATTTTCTGTGCTGTACCATTGTACTCTTTCGACGGCTCTCTTGGGACCATCTTGAAGTAAACTGGCGACATTCCTGAGTTTACTCGGAAGGGGGAACTGCTTCCACAAAGAATGCGAGAGTGTTGCCTAGGAACAAGACCTTTTGGTTGGAAAACAAGCTTACAGAGAAACTGACTTACAGATTTCTGCAAATGGTCTATTGGTGGCTCGTCATGCGTCCACTCTTTAGAGAGTTCCGTGCGTGAGTGGTTTGGGGGCAAGTGTGTGAATGCGTGTTCGTGCTTTTTTTTTCTTGAGTGCGTCGTCAAGGGCAGGTGTTTTCTGGCATGCATGCGAGCCCCAACAAGTGTCGTCGAGAGCACCTGTAGATGTTGTTTATTTGCAACATCATTTTCGGCGTTTTTTTTCTGAAAAATAGGCGAGACTGGGCAACTGAAATAAGAAATAACTAGTAACGTGACACCTCAAGTTACCGAAAAATGTTAACGTAAGTACGTTACCCGTTACAGTTCCGAAATGGTAACCAGTACGTTACAAAGTTACCGAAAAAAAGTAACACGTTACTGACAACACTGGGTACAACTCAACAGTGTTGTCGGCAACGCGTTACAAGTAACGACGTCACCGGAAACGCACGCAATGGACGGTGTTGTATGGAATAAAAATCGCAAGCGAATTATTTTGCTGCGAATGTGTGAATGCATGGCAACTGGCCCATCTCAAAATGATTTGCTACTAACCCATGAAACCAAAGGGCGGGCTCAACACGAAAGTACAGTCATGAAATTGTTGAGCGTGAACACAGCAGCGCGTGGCAGATAGCCTCGAGCCCTACTCTTGTCGATACGCGGCGGTCGCCTTCATAAACAAAGTGGAAAGGGAGGTGTGTCCTTCTGCTTGCTGGAAGCAGGCAAGGCGGCATAGCCCTTTCCACCACGTTGATGAAAGCAGCCGGCGCGTGTCGCCACAAGTAGGTCTTGAGGATACTTGCCATGCGCTCCCGTGTTCACGCTCATAAATTTCATGACAGTACGTACACACGTTTCTTGCGTGTTCCCTGTGCAATAAATATGACAATACACTCCGGTTACATTGAAATAATGGACGGTAGTCCGCCCAATATATTGGTTCGAAAACTACAAAGGCATGCACTCTGCTTTTAGCGCGTGCATTATTACGGGAAGCTGAAGCAAGACATGGAAGCAGCTGCCAACGTTCTTCAATAGCATGCCGCTCTTGACATCGCATTTCAGTGCCAAATAAAATATCGCGGGAAAAAATATCAAAAAATGATTAGAAGGCCGTTATAGTTGCCTGACAACAGACGGTGTGAAAATAACAGCTGTCGCTTCAATTTCCAGGTACGCGTGCGTGAACGCGCACACACGCACGCACGCTTTTTCTATCTTTGACCAACCCCAAATCAGGGCAAATCGACGCAAGGCGAGTAAGATATACATTTCAGCACGCGATGGAAAATTCTAGAGGCAGTAAGCAACCTAATAAGGCAAACTGGATGCAAGAAGAAAGACGTACAGTCCCCGTCAAAAGTATACAGCTCAAGGGGTTTGCTTCTAAGCTGTTTAGCGGGGCTCCCTAGCACATCTAGCACTCCAAAGATTGGGAGGGTTGAGGAAGCGATGCTATTCCTCTCTCGAGAGGTCACGGTCGCTGAGCATGCATAACGAGGCACGCAGCAGGCCTCACAAGCAAACCCCTTTGGCCGCATACTTTTGACGGGGGGTGTACGTCTAACATAAATAAGAGCACACAGTTCAGGGTCCAAACGGAAGAGGGGAGGGGGACGCCCTAAGTGCCTACAGAACTATCCCTTTATAGCCGGCCCCTTTTTTGACAACGTTTCTCCCCCCCCCCCCCCCTTTCCTCGTACTTAGTCCGCTTGGAGAATGATATGCATCTCTACTGCATTTTTGTCAACCTTGGCAAAATTCTGTTCAAATTGACCGTCCCGAATTGGTTGCAAGATGCCGCCGCGTGTACGACGAATATTTTTTTCTGAGTCGAACTCATTCCGACACGCTGCGGTGGTAACCCTCTCGGTTGCAATTTCACGTCTCTTGTGCAATATCGATTCATCTCAGCGGTAAACAGAAATTGACATTTGCCCACTTCTCTAAACCTTGTTCTTCCCCAACCCTAGATTCTCTGGTTGGACAGGCATCCGTCGAGCGTTGTCTGAAGTTGTCTAGCTGTCTTTGTTAAGTTGTATTATCATAGATGTAACATTATTTGATAAAAAATATTTTTTTTCAGCGCTCGAGTTGGCAGGTTACACTCTAGACAAGGAGTGTTCCGACTACTACTAATTTACTACGCACCAAGAGGGACGAAGTGATTGTACGCGCAAAAGACGAGGGCAGAAAGAAGAACACAAGAAAGGCACCAACTTCAACTATAAGGTTCATTGCAAAAAAAAAAAAAAACGCCAGAAGTATATACCTGGGACATAAAAAAAACATAATTTGCACGATGTCACACCTTTCTATTTTTGTCGTCCGCTTTCCCTTTTCGCTTACTGCGTGCTGGGCAGCATTATTTTTCTTTCTTTCTTTTCCTTTGCCAACACTAATATATGTATCGACATTGAAAATAGAAAAGTCTATAGTCGGGTACAACGCAAGAACGAAGCGGCACATACCCTCAAATGAGGCCCTCCAGACAGTAACATCGACCCTACAGCTCTCTGTGGCTATGCAGCCAAGGCTAAACAAGAGAGGGAGGGAAGCGGTCCTTTGTTCCCTGCTGCGCATCCTTATCCCGAACAAAGTTAATCCTCCCTCCGATGCCGTTTGGGCAAAGACGGTACCCTCTTTGTCCCAGCTCTCCAACTTTTTCCCTTCACCCTTCCACAACCATAACCCGAACAAAGGAAGCCCCACTCGCGACGACAAGACCCTTCTTCCCTCTATGCTTAGCCTCGGCTACATAGCCGCAGAAGGCTACCGTGTGTGGTTGTGGAAAAACCAGCAAGGGGCAGGCAGAGAAAGAAGCATGCCGTATCACCCCAGCCAACACCTCCCCCCATGCACGACAGGGACAAGCAGCCGGGTTTCCCATGGTTCATCTGTAACCCTCTGAAGGCAGGCGCAGCAACAAAAGAAAAGTCTTCACGCAGCAGGCGGGTCAAGAAAGGACCGGAAACACATCTCAACCAGAACTAGTCTCGGGTCGCTCAGAGGCAAGATGGGTAGACACTTTCCCAGTCATGGATCAGTGTCATAGCCTGGTGGCAAAATCTGAACTACTCGCAAGATGGCGGCAGTGGAACCGCCACCTTAATGCTCTTGTGGTTATATAGTTCTGCATGCTTCTTATCGTCGATGCTTTTCTTTCTCGCTCCTTATTTCGCTGAGTTTAGTGCCCACGGCCAGCAACAGCAGTTTTCCGGAGAGCTCCCGCCCATTCTTGGTCGGCAAGGCCGTTGTGTAGACTGCGTGGGAGATAATTTAGAGCGATCGTGATATAAATCTGCGCACAACTTGTGCATATGGCCACAGTAGCATAAGTCGAAGAATTATGCACTGAATCCGAGACACCCTACAGTAAAATGCACTATGGGATATTAAAGGTGCCCTGCAACGTACATAAAGCATGGGTTCTTTATTCTTTGCATGCAGAGTAAGGGACATTGTGAGTCCTGAACGCGCAATGAGATCACCGAAATCATATTTGATATTTTAATCTTCGCTAGAAATGCTTGTTTCGAGCCGATGGTGTCGCAACGCGGCGGCCATTTGCGGCAGCGGAAATGAGGTGGCATACAGATAGGGCGCTGCCTTTCTCATTGGTTGGGCGTCCAGTTTCCATATTGTTCCTTTATACTTGCGAAATGGATCCAAAATATTATGTTTCTGAGTACTGAAAGCTTTTCGCATGCCACGAAAACTAGAAAGAAGCAGGGAAAGCGAACGAAAACTAACAAGAATACAGCTAGGGGCAACACTTTCCATTCCGCTTCAAACCTTCGTGGCGGCCAGCGCTTTCAAAAAACGTTGGCTCAGATCACAAAGCGCGCGCGTCGAGACCGGCCGTGACCATACCAAGACGGCAGCGAAAAAAAAGCCAGTCGACACACCTTGCCCAAAATTGTGAAGAGAAAGGCCGGACAGGAGACCGGAGTCGAGTTTGGAGGGGGGGGGGGTGGCTACCGCTGACAGCCTTACAGTCCGACTAAAAGAAAACTTCGGGGAGCTTCCTTTGTCGTTAGTCGCCCCTGCCCTGACTATGGCGTCGCGTACACGGGGGGAAGACGCCGTCAAAATGCGCGGCTGTCTACAGCCCCGACAAAGCAAAAACTGCATGCACGCTTCCGCTGCGTGTGCGCTAGGCGCGGTTCTGATTGGTAGCGCCCAATCTCGGTACTAGGTGAGCAAAATGGGAGAGTGAAATGCGGTTTCGTCTGAGCTTTTCATTTCGAATTTTCAGAGTGGAATAACTTTCGCTTGCATGCTCCGATTTCAATAATTCTTTTTGCTCTGGTCTCTGGAACGCATGATGAATCTTTTTAATGATATTAACTGGTACTGAGCAAATCATCGCGGTGCCCCTTTAAAAGCTTAGTCTCATGCTTTTTTTTTCGGGCTTTACCATTAAAGTTTCCTGGCACAACCGCGAACGGAAACAGGTATACGCCAATTGTTTCTGAAACACGTTCTTTCGCACTAACCACCCGAAATAAAACGCGTACCAGCTCTTCATTCCACTGCTCCTGCTTAGCTGTAGAGCGCAAGCCTTGTGGCAAATGTAATGGGGCCATTGTAACCTAATTAGATACGCAGAACGCCGCAATGCTGATCCCGTGTTAAAATAGAATTAGCACTATTACTTACGACAATGAAAATGGTTCAGTTCCTGATACGTGCATATGACAGAATCCATGACAGGTTGTTGTCTACGTCTCGTTACTTAGAAAATACAGGCCGCCGCGGTGGCTCAGTGGCTATGGTGCTCGGCTGCTGGCCCGAAAGACGCGGGTTCGATCCCGGCCGCGGCGGTTGAATTTCTTTGGAGGAGAAATTCGAGGCCCGTGTACTGTGCGATGTCAGTGCACGTTAAAGAACCCCAGGTGGTCGAAATTTCCGGAGCCCTCCACTACGGCGTCTCTCATAGCCTCAGTTGCTTTGGGACGTTAAACCCCATAAACCAACCAACTTAGAAAATACATCCCTAACTAGCCCCGCAATGTGCTTAGCGAGGTTAGTATATGTTTTTTGCGTTACACAATTCATATCATGTACTTGAACTACCGCTGGCAGGAACGCAACTCGGTGGCGGTAAAATATTCGCTACTGGAAAAAGAGATTACTCTCCGACTGCACATAGCCCAGTTTACAAATAAATCATGCATTATGATACCATTTAACTTAATTTATAGCCCTATCAACGAAAACTGCCGACAGCATTGAGAAAGGTAAACAACAAAGCAATACGGGAAAAACAGTAAATGGTTGTTCAGGCTTACCTGAAATATTGACGATTGCAGGTTCACAGAAACCTTGGTATTTCCCGCTCACTTGCACCCTGGATCCTTCCGATGGCTCATCATCCCATGCATGCTTGGCGCAGGTCATTTTAACGACGTCAAAAGTGTCTTCCTCAAAACGCACAAGTGTGGCGCTGGACCATGATTTCAAAGGGAAAACAAGTGGATGCAACAACGGGTATAACCGGAAATTGCTCGCCCGGCAGGAAAGTGCGTAGCACACTGCAGAGTCCGGCTTCTAGCTCTGTGCAACAGACCGACAGTGAAGGGTGGCGCCACCAATGCCTTCCTTAACAGCGCCACTAGCAACTGCTGCTCCTTGCACCGACCACTCAAGATGAGCCGTGCACCAACATCGCTGCTCTTGCTACAACTCTAGCCACTGCACTCTTGCTGTGTTGGAAATGGCACGGTAAACAAAAACGTGAAGAACTGAAGAAGCGAAGAAAAAGGAAACCGCAAAAACAAGAAATAAAAAAGAGGTCTCTGCCGACGACAACACGGGGATCTCAAGTGAACTCAAAAACAGACGGTGACGCACACAGCTTCGCAAGGGCGCACTGCAGGTTCCACTTAAAAGAGCCCTTTCCCTCCGACTACCGACAATTGACCCGGCCATAACCGGGTAGACCGGTTACCCCTCCCATTGTGTAGCTAAGGCCAGTTTTGCACATGCTTTGTAGTGTTGCAAATCTGCACAGCGCGTGCTTTTTTCCTCCTGCTTGAACGCTGACAAAGGAAAAACTTCTAGGAGAATTCTAGGAAGAGAAGCAGCTTCGCTACTACCTTCCTGCCCTTCCGGTCACCCGCCCCCCCGAGTTCCCCATTCAAAGGCACAGTCGGAGACTGGAGAGAGCCAAGACGGGGCCCTGCGAGACAGGGAAAAGCCGACTAGTGTACAAAGCGACTAGCACGTTCAAGGAGCTCAAAAGAACAATTAGTGAAATTAAGTGAAATGTAAGCATCCTGAAACAACCTTAAGCCTCACCTCGATGGACTCTTCGGAGGCGTACACGCGAAGCGCCTACGCTGGAGCCTGTCTGCGGATGCGCGACGCGCGAGCGGGGCGCAGATATCTGTGCATGTCAGATATCGGCACCTGCGCACGGGCGCTCGCGCACGCGTCAGAGCGGGGTCCGGTTTACAACAATGGGAGGACCGCGGGGCTCTCGGGGACTCTTTTCTTCATGGCTTGAAGCTCTTTCAGCCTCCCCTAAATTTTCTTGGAATCCTTGCAGCTCCCCAACCATCTCTTGTTCACGGCTTGACATTTTTTTCAGTCTGCTCGCGAGGGGGAGCGAGCCAGCACCAGGAGCATGGAGGTTCATGCCACTTTTCGACACCCGTCGCGGCGCGTGCTGGGAATTTTGACAAGGCCTGAGTGCTCCTCCCGTGACGTCACGAAAAGAGACCCATAGTCGCCGCCACTTATGGCGGAGTTTAAAGAATCGCGACTGGAATCAACTAGCAGCAATAAGCTTCCATTTATCAGTCCACATTTTTTCTTTAGTTAAAATGCTGGAATGAATAGCAGACACTTTACGCGGAATTTATTTTGAGGCACTAGCCGCAAACCATCTGTGCAAAGATTGTTTAAGCACTGATGTCAGCACCTCTATCGCATTGCGCTTTCTCGTCTTTCTGAGTAGATGTTTTTCTTTATGCATTACTTGAAACGAATTTGCTAACTTGTCCTTTTTTCACCTAGTTTTATGAGTGAGTGAGTGAAGAAACTTTATTTCCGCCAGAAGAAGACCCGTGCCCCTGCGGGTCCGCACGCAGGCGTCCGGGGAGGGGCAGCGTCGCAGCTGGAAGACTAGCAACGGTATAGTCGCGCAGCTTCTGCTGCCAGGCGGGTAGCGTATCGTTGTATGCTAAGGTCGGCACTTCTGAGTATGGTCTCCCATTCCTCTGCATTATTGATTCTGCCATATCCTGGGGCACTGGGGCATCTCCATAGTATGTGTTCGAGTGTAGCGATATGCCCGCAGAACTCGCACACCTCCGCATCCTCCCTCGTGTCACCTCCTGTCCAGCTCCTCCAGAGCGGCGATGCGAAGTTTCTAGCTTGGAGTCTTCTCCAGTCATAGGCCTCAGCCGAGCTAAGCGATCTATCCGGAGGAGGATAGATCCTTTTGTTCTTTTTCTGAATGTCTGTGATGCTATTAAAGGTATTGGTTTCCTCTTTAGTGCTGAATTCGTATGAGGTGTCCACGGCTCCCCGGGGTAAAGAGGAGCGGGCGAGCCTGTGGGCGGCCTCGTTTCCAACCAGACCCGAGTGGGCTGGGGTCCAGATAATTTGAATATTGTGGGCTGGATAAAGTTTAATTCTTCATTATCGCTGTGCTTCATAAAACTAGGTAAGACTCATACCTAGTTTTATGAAGCACAGCGATAATGAAGAATTAAACACTCTCGATTAGCTTCACAACTGCGTATGTGTATTTTTATTGGAGATACATGTATTTGCTCCAAGATCATATTTTAGATGAATAGGATTCCTTGAGGTGCTTGGCTTAGAAGTATAAGACGGGCATCCCGGAAACTTTGATGGGATTGCGCCTGGGGGAAGGCGCAGATGCGAAAGTGGTGCAGTTGTGGTGCGCCCTGTAATGCCTGTAACCTCGTCGATGTCGGAGGCCCCTCGCACGATGTCAGCCTCAATGAAGTGAAGCTCGCAAACCTAGAAGGAAGTTAAATTTTTAAGGCGAAAGCCTTTAATGTCTCATCGTTGTAAGCAGCAGTTGTCGACAGAGAATGTCACGCTTTTCAGTTGGTCGAAACGGTCGTGACGTCACAGTGCGCCAATTTCAAACGGGGCCAATTGTACTTTGGCTAGTAACCATGCAACCAATTGAAGGGACCATATAGTGATGCTCCAAGTGGGACTGAGCTTAGTTAATTGCTTAATTACCCAATTAGCCTAATTAACTTCTCTAGTCAGGCCATATAAATAAATAAAACCTAGTAAGAAATTGGTCGAGCTCGGGAATCGAACCCCGGTCTTCGGAGTGCGAGACGAGCATGCTATCCACTCCGCCATGCCAGCTCGATGGTTTCGAATGAACAAAGGCACGTCTAGTGAATACGGTGTCTTCGCTCACTGCCATCCTCCTCCCTTCCCTTCCGGCGAGGTTTAGGTGTCCACCGAGATATGAGAGAGAAATACATTTCCTTTCCTCAAAAACCCATTTACCGACGAGCGAGGCGTAGAACCGAATGGGCGATGGCGTTCTATGGACTCCCTGGCAGCGTTGCAAGACGCTCTCGCGTTCCACTCTTAGAGGCGAAGCTTAACATCTTAACCACACTTTAGGTCGAAAAAGTGCACCCCCCCCCCTGAATTTTGACGGGTGTCCACCGAGATATGTGAGACAGTTACTGCGTAATTTTCTTTCCTCAAATACAATGTTCATTTTCTTCATTACCGGCCATCTTCGTCTTTCTTCTTTCACTCCCACTTCCTCCGTTCCTCTACGGTGCGGTTCAGGTGTCCACCGAGATGACAGAGATTTACTGCGCCATTTCCTTTCCTCAAAAACCGTTGCGTTGAAACGGCAAGGCATCGCGCCGAACGGGTGGTGGCGTTCCGTGGACTCCCTGGCAGCGCTACAACACGCTGTCGCGTTCCACTCCTAAAGGCGAAGGTTAAGCTTAAGCTTAATTAGCAGTTAATCAGTATTCAGGCATTAATCAGTAATTAACCATTAATTAGTGATTTGTAATCACTTAGTAATTTGTACTCAATTACATGTGACGCCACCAGTGCCACAGAAGCACTGAAAGTGATGCGGAAAACGCTTTCGCCTCTACGCACTTTAGACAGCCAAAGTGCCCCCTGAATTTTTGTTTAAGTATCAGCTGTAACTTGGAAAGAGTTTTCTTGAAAGTCTGCATTCGCTACCTGCAGTGCTAACCAGCTGCTTAGTTTAAATACACTTTTTTTTACAATGCATGCGCTTAAGCTTGTCATATTTTGCAAAAGTAACTATTCTTTGAAAACGTTTCGAGCATCTTACCCTGGGGTGCGGTGATACAACGAAGTTCTCTCGTGGTATTGCCCTAATCCAGGTGTTCTGTTCTTCATCCCGGGGAAACTTGAAAACGTGGTTTTTGGGACAAGATTTGTAATTAGTCCGGCAATTGGGCACGCAGCACTTGTTAGACATATCCTGGCAGAAGCGCAGTCCACATTCTACTCCAGCGATGGCACTAGAACATCGTCTCGGACACAACCGCACGCGCAGCACGAGGTGTAGGCACAGTCAACGTCTAGAAAAAAATGTGCGTTCGGAAGCATGTCGCGACATGCCGCGACTTTCCCCGAGGCAGTGAAAGGAGTGTCACGTGTTTGCAGAACCGATCGCATTGTCGTCTCCTTCGTACCCCACTCTGACTTCTCGGTACAGGTGGGGTTAACCATTGTGTACCTTCCAGGCCTCATTTTCAACACGAGTGCGCCGCTCGTAGCTTCGAGACGTGCTGCACGGAACTTCTAACTGGGCCTCTTTCGCGTGACGTAGCTCAGGGGGGGGGGGGGGGGGGGGGAGGAACAGCCAGCAGGCCTTTGGCCGCGCAGGCCCTTCGCGTGAACGCCTTGGAAGTGTCCATCGAGGTGGGGCTTTATATCGCGTGTATCTTTATCAACATAAATATAACTAACGATACCCCTGCTGCGTCGTGTTTTCGGATCACTCTGTAGGATGTATTATGTAAACTGAACCGAATAAATATTTCGTCCTATCTACATAAACCAAAGAGAGGCTTGATTGATACCTGTTATATTCGAAGTGATTGTTAAAGCAAATTTCGAAAATTGCTAGCTTTCTACTCCTTGTGCTGGACACTGCGCAGTGAATTCGACCATACATCACGGCAGATAAATCACAAAGGTCCCAATCGCCTTTCCTGAAGATTGATACGATGCGCAGCTTGACGTTTGCATTCGCTCGCAGATTTAGCATCTGCTTGTTCCGCAGATTCGGCACCCCATGCGTGAGCGGTCTTCTCTTCTTGAATGCCTATACTAGCTGCCCGTTGTTGCACATAATCACGTCATTTTACATGTTTGTTGCTTTAGGACAGGGTGTATTACGGGAACGTTTCAGCTGGTTATCAAAGGTAACGGCGCGCCTTCTCTATAAAATATGTAGCTAGTCAAACGGCAATTTTCGTTTTGGACAAATAGGTTTCATGAGTTTTTTTGCACACATAAATGATGATGTGAAGGTGCGGTTTCACAATTTATATTAAGAAATGATTAGCGGTACACAACAGCTGTTTCTGTATGCAAGTTATTCGGCCAGGCGGCCGTATAGTGTGGTGGAATTATCACCGTTAATTTCCTAACAAACCTCTTAAAATTCTAATTACTTGTTGAAGCTTAAGTGAATGTTCTTGTGAAAACACAGGCAGTCATTGTGTTAGGGCGTTATCTTAGCCTGAATTTTTCAAAAAACGACGGTGTTCTGAGGTATCTTCAGTGTCCGGTTAAATCGACGTGATTACGACCTGACTAGAGTGACCAAGGGCGCCAAACTTTTCCCTGGTGTGATGACCAGGTGCATCTCGTGATGTTTCTTCGATTTCTCTTGCCTAGAATGAAACAAAACACTTTTCAGCTTCATCTAGTGCTCGTCATCATGAACACACAAAACTCAGCAGCAAATGCCTTCTACCAGGGAACAGCAGTTAGCAAACTTCATTGGAAAAATTAGATCGCTGATATATACTGTTTTGTATGCATAATTGCACAGATTGGGTCGGATTTTTTTTTTGGGGGGGGGGGATTTGTGTGCGCTGTACTCCATTGCAGCACACAACAACATGTTGTAGTTCTTTAAGGAGAAGCAGAAGGCTGCAACGGCTATAAAAACCGAATTGCCTGATGTGAGGGTCGCTTTTCACTCCAAAGTTGAAGACGGGGATCGTCATCATCGTCATCCGTGATCAATTTTACAAGAGAAAGAACCCTCCCATCGACCGCCGATTAGCTGTTGTTGAATTGAGTCGGGAAGGGTCAGGCTACCCTTGATTTTTGTCACATCTGCTCATTAGACATTCCATAAGCTTTGACTGTGACTCGCTGCCCTTGGAGTCCACTCTGCCACTCTGAACGCCGACCTTCGTTCGGCTCGTTACTTGGCCACCCTAAGCTCATTTTTCCGCATTTTGTTAGTGCTAAGATATGGATGACACCAGTTTGTTCTGTAATACCCTAATCGTTCCCCTTGACGTTATCGCTAGTATTTTCCTTGCCATGCCCAATGCGTGCTACACGGCTGCTTGAAATCCCGTCGAACCGATCGCCATTCGAGTCGACAGAGCTTTGCGGAAAATGAGAAAAAGATATCTTAGCGGAAAGTTGAGCACTCCGAGGCTCTGCGGCGTCCGGCCGACTTTCGACGGTTTCAAATGCTTATGAAATGCGAACAGAGACCGCCCCCTGTCATTGGCGGTGGCCGTTATCTTGCCTCAGAGCCGCGTCCCGCAACTGCTTCGGCCCTCTTGATTTCGACATCTGCTGCTGACTTGTTTCTTCTCCTCTGTTTTTAGCACACTGCTTGCGTTGTCGCTAACTTAGTGCTTCAAGTTAATGACTCGTCATTCAGCATTTATAGCGTGCGCGTGAAATTTCAGCGGGAATACACAAATGTCGACTGCACTGCAGTACCACCGTTGTCTGCATACCTGTCATCGTTTGTATGGCATAAAACGCAATCTATGTTAAATATTCTCTTTCTGATGCGCGGATTGTAACTATGCTTGTTTACACAGCATGATCAATGCAAGAAGACCGGATGATTGCGATGAAACACTTGATAGCCGGAGAACTGGCGCTTCCCGGTCGTGGTAGATCCGCTTTCTTCCATACCACAAATACTCGGTGCTGAACTGCTTTATCCAAAAGCAGGTTCGACGATTGATCACATCAATGAAAATGATATCTCATTTGTTATCCACGAGCGGCGCCAGTGGTCGACTGTTGACGGCTCCCTAAAGCAATGCTCGGCATGCCTGGTGACACCGGCGCTTCCCGCTCGTTCTATTCGTCCTGCGATATCAGCAATCCTCCGCTAAGGGTTGCAGTTTCCAAAACTTCACTTATGACCATTTGCATTCGCCAAAACTTGTGTGTTCGCTCTCCACAAAAGCCCAGACCACATACGCGAACAATGCGGTCTAGCGCTTATTCGTCGAAAGCAAGGGTCTCATCGAAGCAGCTCATGACGGCGCTTGAGAGCTCGGAAAGCGCCGTGATATGATCTGGTTGCGTGCACAATGGACTTCAATTCAAGAGACAAAAGCTATCTTTCTATGATTTAGTATTTTTTGCGGAAATATGGGGTGTCATACTAAGAAGCAAACAGAATGAGCGTGAGCGTCAGGTTAATTATAAGTAGGATCGGCGGTACAATCCAGCCGGAATGAAACGCGAACACGCATATCGCCTTCTTTTTCTACATTGCACAGGAATCAGCCTAGTTCTGCACAACAGCTGAAAGTAGCCAGGCAAAATATTTTGTTTTGTTCACATGGGCTGTTCGCTTGCCTTGCTGTAGACGGAACAAAATGGGCTGTTAACATGTGACCAGTAAATAATTTACATAGCATTTTTTTTTTCTCACATGGTGTTTCGAATGGGGTTTTAATAGCCGAACGATGGCTGTGGTGTCGAAGTTAAGTATAGGCTCCATGCGCTGCAGTTTGGCGAGCACGAGTGACGTCATCTGGGTAACAGCGAAGGGGGAGAGGTGGACGTCGCTCTCTCGTTCAGTTTGCAGTCAGCTAGGAGAGCTCCAAGATATTCCCTCCGAAAGCGAAAACAAACTTCGCTAATTATGGGTGGCTCTACCTACTGCTGTGTTTATATATCGAAAATAAAATTCCATCTCTTTCCATGGAGATCATGCATGCTTGCGCATGCACATGAGGGTCCACTGGAACAGAGTCTATTTT
The DNA here is from genome assembly GCF_055824585.1 of Amblyomma mixtum. Lineage (NCBI taxonomy): Eukaryota > Metazoa > Arthropoda > Arachnida > Ixodida > Ixodidae > Amblyomma > Amblyomma mixtum. The sequence goes on along the minus strand of NC_143014.1, from coordinate 335,823,662 downwards.
GGAACTAAATTCATGAGTGCAAACTGGGAGCGGATTTACATAGTCTGGGGTGTTTTCAATGTGCCATCACTGGTAGGAGTCCTAGGAGTTGCTTTGTTTCTTTGTGTAAAGAGAAGGAATCCGCTGAGTAATAGGCAGTGGTTTTGGGGGGCGTTCTTGGAGCGGGCATCTGTAGTTTCAGACTACGGTTTTTTATACATCTGTGTGGTTCAGCGGGTTAGGGCAGTTTTTTTTACATGCATGCGTGCGCGTTGTGGGTACGATGTCGTTTTTCTGAGCGTGCTTATGTAGTTTTTCACGATGTTTCGCTTACAAGTTTTTCTGTATGGATTTGTATCACGTTGCATAGAGCGGTTTAAAATTTTTATATTGATTTTGGTGAATTCCCGCCATCTAAAACCCTTTTCTGGATCAATAGAAAGAAAACTAGAAAGTGCATTACATTTTGTAAAGTAATTTATTGCATTTCACATCGCTAAACCCTTCCTGAAGTTTATCATCACATTGCGATACATCACGTCAAAATTCCTTTGCTGCCCCTAATTAAATGAATGCCCTGAGGAAATACCTAACACAAAAGTCCTGTAACATACTCAGCAAGAAATGCTTAGTCTTTTGTTTACTTACACCCATGCTTCTCTGAGCGGAATACATGCACATAAAGCAAAGCAGTGTTCATCCTGAAGACATCCAGTATATAGCACTACCATTGTCTTTGTGTAGTAACGATGCGTTTTTCGCAATTCCTGCCCACCATGTTATGAATGCTATGTTAGCTATGCGGCTGATTTCATTATATGAGTCAATTAGACACCCGTTCTTCAAACTGTAAGGGCTCTTAAAGGAGTATGGACACCTAACTTCTGGGTGCGTGTTTTCTTCTTTGTAATGATGCGTGAGGCATTATTATACATGGAGTACCACGTGGTGTTCGTACAACTGCTAAATAATTTATTATCGATTTTTGTCTTGCTGTTTAAATTTCAATAACTTCACTATGAGTGGGACGTCAATGAGTGAGGCATGAAAAACTGCGATATAATAGCTGCGTCCTCGTTCTAATTCAATACAATCCTGGAGCCAGTCAGCCAGCTTCACTATCCGGACTTGTAACGAATGTAAAACAGCGATTATATTGCACTTTTTTCATGCCTGCTGGTCATTTCCAAAATTCTGTGGGGGCACGTCGCCCGCCGGCGGAGCGCATGGAGTCAGCAACGCCTCGACTGGTACCCGTGCTGCTCGCGCTGCTGACACTCTTTCTTTCATTGTGAGCACCTGCTGTCCTGCTCGTGGGTGCACAAAAGAGCGGTTGCCGCTCGTTGTGAGTCATGACTGGAATGCCGCGATGTTGAGAGAGTGGAGAAACGTATTGTTGTGTCGTTTGCTGCCACAATAGTTCTCACAACATCAACGGCCAAGAGCAGCCTGTGTAACTCTATAGATTTTATGAACATATGTCCCACGTTCCTGGAAAAAAAATCAATATTCGAAATTTGTAATCTACTGCTAAGAAAATTTTGGAGGTAGTGGGGATTTTTTCGATGTGTAGCAAAATCTTGCAGAACTTTTCCATCGCTTGCATCGAGCGATAACAAAAACATTAATAGCAAGACAAAAAAACACAAAACCGTGCAAGCATGTCACGGGAGGTTGGTATAGTGAAATCTTCCGGTGTATAAAAAAAAATGCGTTCATACACTTTTTCCCATTCAAAAATGGTTTCCCACGGAATTGTCTGTGAAATGATTGAGAACGAGAGACGGCAAGCCTGGATAACATCTGTGCGCAAACTGGAGTAGGCGGTTTTCTCTTGCTAAATTGGTTTGGTATGTTGCGCGTGTATATTATTTCTGACGAATTTTCATTGTATATCACTAAGCATGCAGTGTTTAGTCGTAGAGCTCACGCTAACGAAACTATTTTTTTTCCTGTAAAGCCCTCCGCTGGTCAGGTAACACAAATAAATATTTTGGAGGCTGACATCAACAGCTGCGTTAGGCAGACGCGTGTGAGGCAAGATCAGTGATCGCCTCATTGTTCCTTTGTGTGACGCCCGGCTCAATTTCCAAGTTATTTTGCTAGATGTAAAAAATGTCTAAAAGTAAAAGTAGTAAAGATATTAGCTTGCACATGAGCGAGCATTTGAATATAAGACATGGCTCTGCAAATAAATTGTTTTGGGAATGCACATGCGCTGCAGTCGGCACTAAATTAAATGTACCAACCACTGCGTAGTGATTGACCAAACTAGAGCATTTTTTCTGTTAGCCGTAAGCGAGCAGCTGGTAAGCGCATTTCGCGCGTGTTTTCGTTTTTCTTTTCAGCCTCGCCTATCTTTATTATACGTCCAAATAAACACATACTCGTTATTATTCAGCGAAAAACGTAAAGAAATTCCAACTATTGGGCCAAAAAAGTTGCGTACATCGAACTGCTCAGCTACCCAACAAAATTAATTATTTTGCGAAAATGTCCCTGCCATAAAAAAAAAAGGTATTATGCTCGAATTCCACGCCTTAAATGAACTTGCTATTTACTTGCGACACACATTTCGCCGCAACGGTAACGGCGGTTTCGTCAACAATCTGCTCCACGAAGTGGGCCTGATGCACTGTCAGTTCTCTTTTTTTTTTCAAGTCGGCGCAGAAAAAAAAAATCGCTGACCACTCTTTCTTGGAACCTACACCGGAGAGGGTACTGTCGCGATAAAAAGAAATGCGAACAGCGCGGCGCCTAATTCGAACACAAGTACGCTACAGACATGAATTCCAATTTCGCAGTGCGTAGGCAACATGCTGTTTACATTATTTTCTATCGCCCTTGTACATTTTCCTAATCCTCTTAATCTCGTCAGCGTTCTAGCACGAAGGAAAAAGCAAGCGTCAGCGCAAACAGATTTCCAGGCAGTCCAACACGTGCAAAGCATGTGCGGAACTGGTCTTTTTTCAAGCGAAAAGGCTTTACGCGGAACTTCTCAATGGGAGACAGGTCTGCCCGGTCAATTGTGGGGAGTCGCGGGAGACGGTGCTTTCCACTCGCGTTTGCAGCGCCCCTCTGCCAAGCTCTGGTTCCCTCTGCGTGCCTTCCGGAGCGAAAGAAAGAGGGAAAGTGACACAGAGCTGGACTAGGCCAACAACACCTAGCCACCCCCCAGCTATCTTCTGACTGAGAACCGCCCAAGGCGGCAGTGTGTCGCGTTTCTGCTGTTCTGGGGGGGTCTGGAGGGTCCGCTTTTTCACCGCCTCAGCAGCGCCATCTCTCGCTCAGTAGGGTAAGAAACATTTCGCCGTGAGTGGTGGCTGACCGTGGACACAGCGGCGACTCATTTATTACGCATATAAAGGATGTCTTGCTTCCCCGTGACTGCCGGTCTCAGAACTGGCATCTGAATATCGGCCGGCAGGGGAGGGTGGATTATGAAGGGAAGAAAAAGTTGAGGCGAAAAGAAACAGACCAACGCGCATAGTATCAAGAACTATTTGCAGAAGATTTTTTACAAATTGTTCAGCTATGGCACAACAGTCGGAGTAGAATTGCGAGCTTGGTCACTACACCGCGGCCGAGATCGAACCCGCGTCTTTTGGGTCAGCAGCCGAGCACTATAGCCGCTGAGCCACCGCGGCGGCATTTTGTATTTTTTATCTGACAATTATACTAGAGCGTTTTAATCTTCATTCCTGTGCCGCAAGCAGCGATGTGTTATTTACGCTCCTGGACAAGAAATGGCTGTATGCTGCAGCGGTTTTGCAAACGTTTATTGTCTGGCATTACCGCAAACAATGCAGGTTTCCCATTCCTTCAGAACAACATAGTTTTGGGGAACAGCCCCCAAAGAAGGAACGTACACCGCACGACCGGCTTAATGGTTTGAGTATTCATCACGTTTGCGAAGGGGCTGAGTTCGATCCCCAAGCGCTTGTTGTACGTTCGGGACTCTATAATCTATCAATGTTCCTAAAAACTATGATATCGATCGCAACCAACTCGCTGGACTTGTAATCAACTTATTTAGACCCAGACAGGAAGGTTCAGTTCGTCAAGAAGGTTCAAAGTCCACCCAAGATAGAAAGCGCGTAAATGCATGTATTAGTGCATTTAAATCATAGCAAAGTTGAAGGCGATTTATAGCAATGTACTTTACTTCACCTTAATTAAACACCGCTATGTAATAGCAGTCTAACTTGATTGAAGCCTCAATCATACAAAGCTTAGTACCTTGGTGTGCGGTGAGTTTCACCATCTTAATTAACCAATAATGTCATGTTTGACACAAAGTTAATTGTTTAAGTTCGGAAGTATATGGCACAAGCATCCCATATATGAGGTAGGATGTGTTCCATATATGCGAGATTGTTTCCATATAAGGATTTGAAGGTCCCCATATAAAGAAAGAGCATCTATATAAGGACGCAAATACGACTATATACAGCAGTATATGGCACTATATAAGGTACCTTATGGCCGTATATACCCGTATCTGTGGTCTTATACGCCCATTAGCAGTATATGGTGGCATATCAGGTTTCCCATGATCATATCTGGCCGTATATACGACCATATATGGACCTATTTAACTGTATATGATCCCATATATGAGTATATACAGCCATATATAAAATATATCTGGCCCATATCTGCCGTTTTCGTAAGGGGTTGCTATGTATGTTGATTCTGCCCATCACTACGAAATAGTTCCAGAGTGATTTGAAATATTAACTTTGAAATATAAGCAGGAAGCGGTTACAGTTGTGTACCACCCCCCCCCCCCCCCCCCGACGGCAATGTTTCGAATTTTCTTTCCTTCTTTGATCTGGCTTTGCAGTCATTCAAACATGATGTCGCCCTTTGTGATTGGTCGTTCATACTTCACATTAAAGATCCAAGTAATGCTTATACCGCATTCATTGGAATCTTCGTACAGATATACGTAAGACAAGGGCTCACCTAGGAGCGATCGTAAAGAAGAATGCTCTTTATCATGCTTTTATGCGCACGCGATCACCTGCTGATCTAGACAGTCTTAAAGCAGCCAAAAACAGGTTGAATGCCGAATTCAGGCGGGCCAAGAGAGTGTACTTTCAGGCATTATTCACTGATACTGCGCGAGAAAGCCCAAATATCGTTTGGAAAGTAGTAAACAAGGTCTTAGGTCACAGAAAGAAGAACACAGAGCCAAACAGAATTACTTTTAACAACTCCGAATTGACTGGAAAGGCACTCGCGGAACATTTTAATGAACATTTTATGAAATCTGTACCAAGGGACAATAACCCAGTAAGTTTAGATATGGCTATTCATAGTGTTCCTGAAAGTATGTTTTTGCACCCAACTAATGAATCAGAAGTTTACACAAAATTTATGCATTTGAATAACAGTACAGCATTAGATGTAGATAATATCCAAGTAAAGCCTGTTAAATATGTTTTGGAGCATATTCTTCCCGTTATAACTCATATCTATAACTTGGTCCTTGAAACGGGCGTATTTCCAGTTGCCATGAAGAAAGTTAGATTAACTGCAGTTCATAAAGGAGGAGATAAAAATTTGGTTTCAAATTACAGGCCACTATCTGTCCTCCCAATATTTTTAAACGGCCTAGAGAAATTAATTTATGATCGAGTAATTCTTTTTCAAGATAAGCATGAAGTGCTAACCAATGTTCAACATGGGTTTCGGAAAAATAGATCAACCGAGACAGCCTTATTAACTCTGAAAGAAAATATAATACAAAATATAGAAAATAACAATTATACTTTAGGTTTATTTATTGATTTTACGAAGGCCTTTGATTTTCTTATTCATGATACACTACTGCAAAAGCTTTCCCACTACGGAATTCGGGGCATACTACTAGAACTGTTTCGATCATATATCAGTGGTAGAACTCAGTGCGTATGCGTCGATAGCGAACAGTGAAACTTTTTAACAGTTATTCATGGTGTGCCACAAGGAAGTGTTTTGGGGCCTTTATTATTTAATTTATATATAAATGATATTGTTACGCTGGACGAAACGGCGAAGTTCATAATATATGCACATGACAGCACAGTCTTATTTTCTGGTCCAAGTGTCCCCAAATTAGTATTAAAATGCAATGATGTGCTTGACAAGCTCTTGCTCTGGTCGCAGCGCAACAAGATAAATATTAATGCAGCAAAAACAAAAGCAATCATCTTCCGGGCAAAAAATAAACCCCTTGAAATTCAACGCGAAATCAGATATGCTGATAATGAGATTGAAATTATGCATGGGCACAAAATGCCGGGTGTTGTTTTCTCAGCTAATCTCAGCTGGGATACGCAGGTTTATAACATCTGTAAAAAGCTCGCTGCGACAACAGGAGCACTGTCACGATGCCGCACGCTGCTACCCTCAAAGGTTTAAGCGACAAATTTATTATGCACTCTTCGAATATCATATTAATTATTGCAGCTTAATATGGGCAACCACTACGAAAACAAATATCGTGAAGATTCTGTGCCTCCAAAAGAAAATCCTTCGTCACTTCGCAAACGTACACTACTTATCCCCAACAAACGTTCTCTTTTCATTGTATCACTTCATCAGCATTGGCCACATGCAGTGGCGGTCCCATAGACTGGTTTTAGGGGGGGGGGGACTTCCTTATGCCAAAAAATAAAATGAAAAATAGAAAACAACAAAAATAAGTAAATAAATAAATAAAAAAGAAATAACACAAAATAGAAACAACGATTATTTTATTCACATTTTATTTGTACAACTTTTGTGCGCTTTGTTGCTGAAAAATAAATGGCGAATGATATAGATATACCATAAGTCATGCTTTGAATGTTAACAGTCACGTGGGCAATATTCATTTTGATACCGGGGGAATAGAGGTCGACGGCTGAGATATCCCGCCACGGCGAGTCCAGGAAGGTCAAAGCACCTGCCCTGACATTTCATGAGCTGGGTTAGCGGCCTTCATAACTCAGTCCTGGGAAGGGACTTTGTTCCGCCCTTGGTACTGTTAGCGCACACTCAGTGGATGTTTAAAAACTAGTTATTGAGGTCGCTTAAGAAAATTTAGAGGGATGCTAGTCCACGCTTTCGATGGAGATAGCGCCGTGCGAACTGCGCTGCTCTCGCCGCGTTCTGTGTTGACTCTCCTGTTCCCTCTCGTGCGCTCGTCTCCCCGTGTGTCCTTCGGACCGTTTCTTCCCCCCCCCCCCCCGCCGCCCCCCCCCCCCCCCCCCCCCCGCTCGCGTGATGTCCCTCCTCTTCCCTTTGAAGTACGGGAGACGTCGCGACGTCCACTTTCTTCAGGCCATAAATTTGTAGAAAGTGCGTTCTGTCCGAAGGTCGAAGCAGTTAGCGAATTCTTGGAACTTCCCTGGGCTGGCTGGGCGAGAAATGTGCCCGTCGGCAGCATGCTGACAGTACCCTCCGACCAGGCGGCTGGTGAGCGCTCCTTGTCAAGCCAAAAAGGGATGATCCCCTCGCTGACGTCGCCGTGTCCCATGATGGGGTAACGCCATGAGTTGGTGGCTCCTTACGGCCCCGACGAGGTTGCTGGCCACCGCAACCGCAGCTGAATGGCACCGCCGCAGCTGTGGTCGCCGCACCAGAGCCAAGGCAAGACAGGCGGGGGGGGGGGGGGGGGGGGGGGGGCACGTCAGGACCATGATACCTCGACAATTACTACGAATTGTATAAGTAGCAAACCGTAGAATGTAGAATTGTGTGAAATAAGACACCTGCGAACACAGTGAACGTACAAAGCGGGGGGCTGCTTGACTCATCACAGACGAAAAAGCTTTCCATTTCTACGTGAAAAATCACAACTCGCCCTGTGAGAGCCCGAAAACGGACGTTCGGGAAGATGTGCAAGGGCTTTTGCGGGGGGGGAAGAAGCGACCGCCCCCCCCCCCCCCCCCCCGTTATGACCGCCACTGGCCACATGTATGACTTCTGGATGCTACCTTTGTTTTCTTTTTCTAATAGTTCTTACAAGGCCTTTGTAAGATCCCGCTTCGTACACGACCTCGCCGGTTCTACCCTTTGTACTTCCCACGTGGCTCGCGCAGTGCAGCGAGCGACACATGCTGAAGCAATTACCGGCATGGGGAGGACGCCCTCCTGGAATGTAGACGTGACGCCTCGGGCAGAGTTCGCGCGTACGGCGTGGCCTTGCCGTCCCGAAAGGGGTGGTCTCCCTCCCACCGAGACGGATCAAAGGACTGATCCGCTGACTGATACCGTTGTAGCCATGCGGGGAGGTAAACAAAGGTCTTCCAGTCGGACACAGCACGCGAGGGTGGCGGCCCTGAGGCGCTTACGCACGTACATGCACTTGGAAACGAAAAGTGCGTTCTTGGGGGAAGGCGAGGGTGTTGCGTGGAGAGCGTTTTATGAATGTTTTGTTCATTAGTTTGTTTTATTTATTCGAGCCCTGGTTTTGAGGCTATTCCCAACCCGCAGGGCTGTGGCTACTGCGCAACTAAGCAGCGATTGGTTGTTCAAAGACTACAGCGGGTCAAGAGAAATGACCGCCCCAGCGCCTTTGTTTATGTAAGTAATAAAAACGGAAGAAAAAGCCAGGAATGGCAGTCGCAACCAGGCTCCGTGCTTTGCACGTACGGAAAGAACTAACCGAGACCGCCGGTCGACGAGTAAGATTTTCTGAATTTGTATCTCTGTGTGAGATAAGTGCCTTTTAAGTTGCAGTACTTGAAACGTCGGTGTGACTTCACGCTTCTGCAACTGAGTTTGTCTTGTATATACTCTGTAAATATAATTTCCCCTTCGTACCTTCTGCTTCTGGACTTCTCTGCTTCAAACACCACCGAACTACTCATGTTTGGAGGAGGCCGAATTCCCCCGAAGAGACGTAAACGAACCTGAATAAAGCAAAGAATTTACAGCCTTTATTTACTGCCTTTATTACTGCCTTTATTACTGCCTTATTACTGCCTTAGAATTTACTGCCTTTATTCCTGAAACAGCGTCCTTAAAAACTAAACATAGCTCTGTTCATACCCGCAGCACGGATACTTGGTTTGTTCCTCATTTTAGGACTGATTATAAACTCCAAACACTGCAACACAATCTTCCGCATGTACTCAAGAAATATAAACAACCAGAAATTTCAGATTAAAACAATTGCGAAGGTATTTTGTTGATATGTGATGTATTTTTTTTACAATCATTACTTGTGATTCTCTAGGTGCACTATGATCTAAAGAGACAATTTTGTGCATTTCTCTAAAATTTTGATCATTTCATACAACTTGATGTGTGTATTCTGCTTTAATGTATGCATATATGTTCAAAATATGCATTAGTGAACATTAAGTATATCTTTGTGATTCTATTGCATGCGTATTTATTGATTACGTATCATTTTGCACTAGACGAGCCTAGAAGCTATTGTTTTAACCATGCAATTGTATTTATTGAGTATATTTCATTGTTTATATTCTATAGTGTGTGCTTTTGTTCTCCTTTTGTTGTATCTTTCTTATGTTTATTTCCATCACCTTATATGTCGAAGTCATTGCTATCTAACGGTTTTTAGGGCCCAAAGCAGCTTTTTGATTGGCAATCCTTCCAGTTCTTCTGGAGAAATAAATTCAATTCAATGCTCCGCTCTTCGCCGGCGGGCGACCTCGTGGTGGAAACATATTCCCGTCAGCTCGTCCCGTTCGGCCTCGGAGTTTCCCCCTTGCCCTCGCGTGGGCGAACATTCGCTCGTAACCGTGCTGGTGAGTCGGACGTCCTCGATTCCTCAGCGTATTTGGTTGCTAGCTGGCGTTATTGTTGTTGTAGCAATAAATGCCTTGTTTGTGTCAGACAGTGTGTCGTTCCTTTGTTCCCTTAGAGCAAGGCCCACCGTGGTCGGCGTGCGCTCGGCAGCGTACCCGACCACGGGGTGGGGTCCGGCGGTTTTGAACAGGTTCAGCCGCGGTTAGACGGGGAAAACGTGTTTATCTCCCCAATAAAACCCCACAAAATACAAATGTCAAAGGGAAGAAACCGATAGCAAAACGTACCTAGTACAACCGTAACATCTTGAAGCAGGAAGTACGACCTTCGGGAAGTACTCACTGCCAAAATAGAATGCTGGATAAGCCGACGTTGGAGCTCCATAGAACGACTAAACCTAAGATTGAAAGGGAACACTTTTTCACCAATTCCAAAAGAGTGGTTTGCTTTTCGAGTCTAGGGGTGGGTTCTTGAGGAGGAAGTGTTACCGGCAAAAGTTAGACACCGCGGATGACCGAGTCTCGACCAGACGTGGCGCGGATCGGACGCTGGCGCGAACGCTCCTGCCCAGCGCTGAATTCAGCGAAGGTCAACACCGCTATCGCCTGGAATTCGCCATTGAAGCTGGGATACTTCCGTCGGACGCGTCGGCAAGGCCCCTTTTGCCTGTTTGTGCGGCCATTTCTGCGTTTTGGCTCTCGCCGGTAGGCACAGCCCGCTAGGCCTACGCTAGGCCTAGCAAACCCGCTCTGACGGGGCTGTGCCGCTTATGTGTGGGATTTTAGCCCAACACCGGATGTAACCTTGAGCATGGAAGTGACGTGGAGGAGACCGCTATAGTCCCCGAAGAATTTCCTCACCAATATGGTTGGTTCACCGTCGGTGGATCGAAACGACCTGGTCCCGAACGCCAAAGATGACCCAGCGACACACAATGGAACCGATCGCGCCCAGGGACAGGGTGGCATGCGGCCCTCTGCCGACTCCTCTCCGAAAAGGCTTGACCGCCGACTTGCCCGGCAATCGGTGGCGTCGAACCTACCTCGCCTATCCAAGGGCCTAACCAAGGGGATACTCCGGCCATCGGGTGGCCTCCGTATACTCGAGAGCTGTGGCCAACTCGACATTTTTCAACTCACTAGTGACGTCGTGAGGGGAGCTTTGGGGAAATGAAGGACCACCTTCAGCACGCCGCCTCCATAGTCGATGCATATGCTGCCGACTTTGGTCTTCAATGGGCTCCCGTCAAATCAGAGCTTCTGCATGTCAGGGCAAATCACAAGGACAACACGTCCCTACACATATCTCTGTCGGGCGGTCCCATTAGAGAAGTGGCTGAGCTCCGGATCCTGGGTCTGTTCATCAATAACAGGCTTAGGCCGGACTGTACTATAGCGAAGCTCAAGAGCATAGCTGGACAGGTAGGGGGCATGATGCACCGCGTTTACAACAAGCGGGGTGGTCTGCGGGGCCGGGACGCGCTACGGCTCGCCCATGCCTTCGTGACCACCTAGATCCTCTACGTCGTGCCGTTTACCTTCGCACCACCAAGCAGGAAGACGAGCGCACTGATGCCATCAGCACGAAGGCCATCAGCCATCAGCATCCCAGCCAACCTTCAGCATCCCAGAAATCCTCGAAAATGTGGATGATGATGATGATGATGATGCCCTCAGGCTTAATGGCACATACCCACGGCGGGGGATTGGCCAGGCTGTTTCGCGGTTACAAACGCACTCATGTACAGTAAATGAATTACTTTAATAATTTTGGGACACAAAGCTAGAATTTGTACCAAACAACAAATACGGAGAAGGAAAAGTAGTGAATTCACATTCTAGCAGAGGAATCTACCAGATGAAATTTTATAATCGTGAATATAATCGCACACTGGTTTCAGGGCATATCCCTTGGTGCTTGCCCCGAAGGATAGGAGAATCGGAATAGATAGAGGAAGCCCGAGCCGAGCGAGGGGGATCTCCAAGTAAATTCTACGGAGAGCAGCGAGCCGCCGGCAGGATAGGAAAAAATGTTCTATAGACTCAATTTCGCCACAAGACTCACAAAGGTTGGATATCGAAAACCCCAATCGGCATAAATAAAGATTTAGCCGCGGTATCCTGCAGCGCAAAAGGATCATGGACACCTCACATTGCCTCTAAGTGCACGTCCGCACATTCCAAGGAAATGCCAGGTGTTGAAAATGCGCTGCAGCAAGGAGAGGTTCATGGGTCAAGGAGTGGAGACGCTGAAATCGCTGAAATCGTGCTACAGTCAAGTAAACAGTATTTGGGACGGAAGGGACAATAGGTCCATCAAGGGCAGACTTTGCTAAAAAATCAGCCCTCTCATTAGAAACAATGCCACAGTGCCCAGGGACCCAGTGAAAGCGCACTTCTGTAACATGTGGAGGAATAAAAAATTGAAGGGAACGGCTCATAGGAGTATCTCTCGAAGTTTCAAGCGCTGCCAAAACAGAAAGGTTGTCTGAGAGTATAATAACCCAAGTGATACTGCAGGGAATCCTTATTAAGGCCAACTCAATGACCAGAAACTCAGCTACAAAAATAGGGGTATAGTCAGGGGCCCGAAATGAATAGCTCCAATCAAGAGCCCCTGAGTAAATGCCAATAGCTGCCTTTTCATTTTGCTGGGAGGCATCTGTATACACAGCAATATGATTAGGGAAATTGTCTAGGTACTCCTCTATAAGCCCATTTCACACATTGGCTGGCAGGTTCTTAGCATTCCTTGGGAGGGTGTTGTCAAAGATGACTGCCGTATCAGCCCGCCTGTGGTTGACTAGTACTAATGATCTCATTGACACAGAAATATTTGACAGCAGGAAATTAGTGAACACCACCTGAGGGAGCTTATACCGAGGCCAGATAGTACCAAAGAAGAGAGTTGGGTTCATTGTAAATATAGGGTTAGCCAACCCAGGAACACGCTTCAAAGACATTAAAAATGTCCGCACAGTGATAAGCTCAAACCGCGAATTGAGATCAGGTATCCGCGCCTCCAAGTACAACACAGTATTAGCTACTGATTTAGGCAGACCTAAGAAAAGGTTCGGTTTGGTTTGGTTTATTGGGGTTTAACGTCCCAAAGCAACTCAGGCTATGAGTGACGCCGCAGTGAAGGGCTCCGGAAATTTCGACCACCTGGGGTTCTTTACCGTGCACTGACATCGCACAGTACACGGGCCTCTAGAATTTCGCCTTCATCGAAATTCAGCCGCCGCGGCCGGGATCGAACCCGCGTCTTTCGGGTCAGCAGCCGAGCGCCTTAACTACTGAGCCACCGCGGCGGGGCCCTAAGAAAAGGCGCAGAGCGCGTCGCTCCATAACAAACAGGGGTTCTCGCTTGTACTTTGGGCACCCAGAAAAGAGAACGGAGCCGAATTCAAGTATTGGCCGTAGATAAGCCTTATAAAGAAGGAGTAGAGTGTCCCGTCGCATACCGAATTTTTTGTTGCTGATCCTCCCCAACCGGCCAAGGGCACGCTCACCCCTAAGCGCAATGCTTCTAATGTTTGGCCGCCAGTCTAAATCCGGGTCATATATTATACCCAAGTATTTTGTTGAATCAACTTGCGGGATCAGGATAGAGTGATACGACAGAGAGATGTAAAGAGGAGTTGCCTGTGGGAAAACAAGGACGGCACACTTGTTGACATTTAAAGTTAACTTCAGGCTGTCTAGCCAAACTTCCAGAGCATTTAAATACTCTTGCAGTAATTGGTACAGGATATGAATATCTTTGGCAGAAGCGAAAAAAGCAAAATCATCCGCATACACATAAACTTTGACGGCTGGGTGAATAGGGATATCACACATTAGTATGTTAAACAATAACGGTGAATGAACGGCGCCTCGTGGGACACCTCTAGACTAGGCGTATGTTGTAGAAGTTAACGTACCCTTAGAACAAAAGAATGCTCTATTCCTTAAGAACTCTTTTATCCACTCAAAGAGGTACAAAGAAGGTTGTACATTAGCCAGTTTATGAAGCAAAATGCTGTGTTCAACGCTGTCGTAAGCCTTTGCAATATCTAAAGTAACCAGAGCGGATACCTCATTTTGCCTCATAGCAACCTTAATACGGCTCTCCAAGTCTATGTACGCGGTCTAAATAGAACACCCCCGGCGGAAACCAATCTGAGCCTTACTAAATCCTTGAAGACTCAGAATATAGTGAGGCTCAGGTTGGTTGCCGCCGGGGGTGTTCGATTTAGACCGCGCACATAGACTTGGAGAGCCGTATTAAGGTTGCTATGAGGCAAAATGAGGTATCCTTGAAGACTCAGAATATGCCCCGCCGCGGTGGCTCAGTGGTTATGGTGCTCGGCTGCTGGCCCGAAAGACGCGGGTTCGATCCCGGCCGCGGCGGCTGAATTTCGATGGAGGCGAAATTTTAGAGGCCCGTGTACAGTGCGATGTCAGTGCACGTTAAAGAACCCCAGGTGGTCGAAATTTCCGGAGCCCTCCACTACGGCGTCTCTCATAGCCTTAGTTGCTTTGGGACGTTAAACCCAACAAAACCAAAACAAAACCAATCAGAATATGACTCGTGATGCGGCTGAAGACTAGTCGCTCTACAAGCTTATCCAAATTTGATGTGAGAGCAATCGGCCGAATATTGTCGAGATCAAAACCCTTCCCCTGCTCTTGCAGCAATAAAATAATTTTCGCTGTTTTCCAAATTTGAGGAACCCAGGCTTTTTCCAAAGACCAGTTCACAATCTGCGAGAGGTACGGGGCAAAGTCTTGCATTAGGATTTTCAGCATGCCAACTGTTACTCCGTCAATCCCAGGGGCAGCAGATTGCAGGCAATGAACTACCGACACTAAATCAGATATGAGTACCTTAGTGAAGTCTCCACCAAAACGAAATGGGATTGATGGAAAGGTAGTACGAGCACGAAAACGCACAGCAAGGCCTTGAGCTATGTTCTCTGGTTGATCTTTTTTGTCCGGAAGTGGCAGTACTGTGGACTGAGAGATATGAGAGGAGGGCAGCACATTAGTACGTTCCGTGAATCTGTAGAGAGATTTCTGGTTGACAGGGTTAGACAAACAGGTGTTCAGACTGGCATTGTAATCATCCTTAGCCTTAGATATTGTTCTTTTAAAAGTGGCTGCAAAGAATTTCTAATTTATCTAGTTCTTTGGGCACTGGTTATGCGCTAGACTCTTCCATGCGGCGGCTTTTCTTTGACGATAGGCTTTTTCGCAGTCGTCATGCCACCAGCCCGAAGGAATCTTATTTTTTACGCCTGACCGGACTGTAAAGACTGCTCGCCGAGTGGCGAGGAATTTAATACTTGAGGACCCCCGTTAGATTTATCGGAGGGGCAACAGACGAGAGGGCCTCACCTAGAAGGTTCTTGAACAGTGCAGTATTGATAAATTTTTGTGCCGAACCACTCGCCCTGACTGGATTGCACGGAATACTGAAAGTGACTGGGTAGTGGTCACTTCATGTACCGCAGTCAACTGTACACTGTAAGAAAAAATCCCGCAAAAGTACGTAACATGTGGGCGCTAACCTTGTTGCCGCCACATGTGCTGTACCACTCCGTTGTGCACGTGCCCCGTGGTGAAGTAGTGCGGTGCATTGAGCGGCAACAAGGTTAACGCACACATGCTATGTACTCTGTTATGACGTCAAATGTTCTGTATACCACGGTGGATGTGCTGTTTTTATGCTGACGTTACATCAACCGTCATAATAATGTACAGCATATGTGCTGCAACTGAATTAACATGACATGATCTGTTTATACGACTACACCCCATGTTCTGTTCTTATGCTGCACTGTACATTACACAGCAAAGGTGCTAACATATGCATGTCCCGTAGCATTTATCAGCAGCCCATGGCCAGTTTTGAAAGTTGACTGAACACATGCTGTTCAATGCTTTACGGCACACAATACGCAATGTTACACTCCCGCATTTTTTGATCGGGGCCAGGCCCACGTTCAGGTCAGAGGCATGCTACGCATGGTAAATATGTCACGTCTGTAGCCAGTCACTGGTAGTCGATGCAATAACACATCTGTGTGTACAAAGCTAGAAAAGCCACAAAATTTGTACATATACATGTGTCTATATGCAGTACTTTTTTGCATCTCCTTCAAAAATGTTCAGGTAGAGATGCAATCTAGGAGTAAATATTGCATAGAAATGAAATAGTTTTAGAAAGTTTTAATTAAGAACACAGAGGTACAAAAATAGCAAAAGCAAGCTATACAGAGAATCTACATTGAATGATATAAATAAAACAGTTATTTGCAAAAGCTACTAAATCCAATATCTAATCTGACATCAGAGTTCATGAACACACTAAATATGCGCTACACAATAATCCCATAAGCTCTGATATCAGAGTTAATAAGCACACTAAATCTGAGCCATGCAATGCTGCCACTTTTTTTTTGAACTTTTAAAGCTGCTGAAGGGCACTGTGCACTTTTGGGTGGACTGAGGTTATGCTCCGGGACAACTGCCGGCTCCTTTCCTCTGGGTTCATCCCCACCAATTGCCTGAAAAGAAAAAGACACATTTAGAGGCTAGATCATCCTGCTTACACCTGCAAAATTTTAGGGCTAATCTAAATGCATAGCTGCCTCTGTTAGTACTGCCGTTAGGTTGAGTTTGATTCCCAACAGTCCAATGCTCTCTCAGTGCCACTTCTGTGGAAATAATGGTACATATTAACATCATTTACATGGTTATACCAGAATTTCAAGCAAAACAAAGCAACACAACAATAAAAGCACACAGAGTAAGGCATGCTGTGATGCCAAGAGAGAAAATGACTCCAGTATTAGGCAGGCAACAGTAACTTGTTCCAGACACTGCAGTTACTCAGTGCATTCTGATTTGGAATCATTTATACAACCAATTTCTCTCCCGAGAGATATGCCTTGTGCATAAGCCACAGCGCAGTTATTGCCATATGCCTCAGCTTCTAATTTTGGCAAAACATTTTGAATTCTGTGACTTGCAAATGAAGAATCTGCAATATTCTGGAGGAAGGCTCCCACACATTCACGTACAGAGCCTCACACAACGCAATGGCTCGCATGCCATCGCTTCCTGTCTTAATGCTTCGCGGCTTGTACAGCACAGTTCTGTGCTTATTCAGCATTTTTTCGCTTCCCTACTACTCAAGGCTCTTTCAGACCTTTCTCTTCTTTCTCAGTAGTCTTCACGGTTTTCTTTCCGCGTTTCTGGTCATCAAAAAGTTCGCTTTCCCTCACAGCTCATGAGCCTGTCGTGTGAGCTCGCTGTGGGTGTATCAAAGTGAGAAAAAAAATTGCGCTCTATTTATACCTTGGCTCCAATATAACGCGAGGTGCTTTCTGAAGCATACGATTTTGAAAAAAAAACAAACTCGTTCTAGATTCATGCATATATGGTAGCGCTGCTTTTGGCAGGTGCCCGTACTGTAAATTTCTCATACAAATATGTGAGAGTGCTGCTGCCAGAGCCGCAGCACTTGTTGTGCTGGCTTGCATGAGCAGAAGAGTAGCAAACATATCAAGGCATCAGCAGAACTTTGTTCATTACCAGGTTGTACCCTTCCTAAAAATTCACATGAATAACAATCACATTCGTATCGTTCTGCCATTGTACTAGTTTCTACAGACACATCGTCCAAAAAAGACAATGTGGCTGCTAGCACACCATTGCACAAAAATGCTGAAATCATAGGTTTTTTTGAACTAGGGATCTTACGCATGACTAGACAATACAGTCAAGCTCTGATTTTATTACTCAGCCAAATGATTGAAAGAGCTGAAGAAAATTATTAACCCAGCCATACTCACATAAAAGCTAGCCTTCAAGACTTCTATAAAGCCATGAAGAACAGCCCAAAGAACAATACACGGTAAGCAGACAGGTGGAGCGCACGTGTGTGCATGTGTGAGGCATGATTGGTTTTAACACACGAAGTACCATTGAATGATTTTATTAGGTTTTTAGATCTTTAGCTTCATTTCACTCCATCTCATGTTTGTTGGGCTTATGGACCCCGTGCTGTTAAGCCCATCATGCCGTTTTCATCAGCTCGCTCCAAGCTGCTGAAGAGAGCAATTGTACATACCGTTTTCAGCAACACAGTGAACAAATCCTGTGAACACAGGTTGGAGCATAGCTTCAGCAACCAAGTAGACCGCCTGGCAAAGGCAGGCTACCCGTCTGAATTATTAGTTTCCGTGGCAGGAAAACTACAGGAAAAGTTAAACTCAAAGGGAAAAAGTGATTGTACGAAAGAGACGAAGAAAAGGAAGATTGTTGTGTTGCCATATCTTCACAAAGTGTCGCGCAATCTAAAAAGAATCGGAAAACATGAAGTCGTTGATGTCGTCTTTTCGGCGCCCAAACGACTGTCCAGCCTGATTAAGAATGTAAATTCAGGGATTAAAGAATCGCGCAAGTGCCCGATAAAGCACGCAAAACAATTTGTGCCTTGCCAGGAAGGGGTGGTATATTCGCTGCCACTATCTTGTGGTAAGCGATACATCGGCCAAACCGGCCAATGTTTAAACGAAAGACTCAAATAGCATGAGTATAATGTCTGCCGTGTCGCTATCTCTGGCCACGTGGCGAAACATTGCAGGCACTGCAAAGGCAATGAAGATGACGATGATACCTACGTCTGTGCGCCAAATTATCAGGAAAGTGCAGTGTTAGGAAAGAACCGTGACTCGTTAGCAAGGGAGATCATAGAAGCTCCCTTAATAGGTAGGCTCTCGGAAGAATGCATTAGTGCTTCATCTGTCGCGTTGCCAGAAAAAGAAAGACGATACCTTGATTGCGAATATTGACAAGTGCATGCTCACTGATTATATTGTATTCTCGCGCATGTGATTTGCTTGGTGGCACGTGGCTCGTATATTTGTAGGTCAGTCACGCATGTAAGTGTGGACTGCATTCTTTTCTGGCCGCCAGGGAGGTATTTATACCTGCTGGCATCCAATAAAACTTTAGTTGTGAGTCAGCGCTGTGTGGTGTCCCTTCTTCATCTCTGTCCTGTCGTTTGCGCTGTAGTTATGGATCATCGAAAACACCAACTCGCCCAACAAATGCTTTTGTCGCCAGCTGATGCAAGGTGTGAAGGACCAATTCTTCGCTGGTTTGGTCCAAAATCCCCCGCAGACGGTAGCCGACTTCATCAAACAGGCGACCGCAATTGAGCGGGCCTTGCATCAGCGCTGCCGCCGAAATGACTCCTTGTGCGATGAGCCAAGTGCCAGTGCGGCTTCTTTGAGCGTGTCCACCGACAATGCGTCGCTGCGTGAGCTCATACGCGCAGTGGTCTGTGAAGAGCAGCAGAAACTGACCCTTGCCTCGTCTGATCCGACGGCTGCGGCTCTTACCGAGGTTGTGCGCGGCGAGATTCGGCAAGCATTTTCACCGCCTCCTCCGGTCATGCCGGAGCCACGCCCCATGAGCTACGCCGCGGCTCTCCGTTCCGAGTTGCCACCTGTGCAACGCTTGCCGTACCACCCGCCGCCGCCAACCGCTCCGCCACCGTCATTCTACCAGCGGCCTCAGCGAGGACCTGCCATGCGTCCACCGGCCCGGAAGGCGGCTGTTTGGCGCACTTCTGACCAGCAGCCGCTCTGTTACCATTGCGGTGAAGCCGGCCACCTGTATCGCCGTTGCCCCTGCCGTGAAATCGGCCTCCGGGGTTTCCCACGTGACGCTCCCTGTCCCCGTTTCAGTGAGCGACCCCACGAAATAGAGGAGTATCTTTCTGCCCATGACACCACCTCTACCCGCCGACCCCGATCTCCGTCTCCCGCACGCATCACGTCGCCCAGCCGCCAGGCTTTATCAGATGGACTGTGGGGCCGGTCTCCATGCCCGCGCCGGGGAAACTGAAAGCGGCGACCTCAGGGGGGAAGGTTGCTTACAGCGGATATAACGAAGACCACCGAACGCCGCCGGAGCGTGATGCCGAGATCCCAATGCCGCCGCAGCTCGATTGTGGGACACCGAGTTTCCCTGACACCGATGCAGTTAGCGCCGACCTCCGCATTCACGTTGACGGGCACCCAGTGAATGCTTTAGTCGATTCAGGCGCGGACTTTTCGATAATAAGCAAGCACCTCGCGGATCGCCTCAGCAAGGTAAAGACAGAATGGGATGGACCTCAAATTCGTACTGCTGGCGGTCACCTCATGATGCCTGTCGGAAGATGCACTGCTCGAGTCACCATTGCCAATTCTGCTTTTGTTGGCACTTTTGTTGTTCTGCCGCACTGCTGCAAAAACCTGATCCTCGGAATGGACTTCTTGCGCGAGCATGGTGCCATCATAAACCTTCCTGGTCGTCTGGTAACATTTTCGACCCATGGAACGATTTCAGCCGACACCGAACCACGCAGAGCGCCCCTGCGCATAATCGATGCCGATGTGACCGTGCCTCCGCGATCCTGTGCCCTCGTCACCGTCATTTGTGACGACCGGTGCAGTGATGACGGCGTAGCAGAACAGAACACTGCGCTTGTGCTTTCTCATGGGGTCTGCATCGCGAGGGGTATCGTTACGCTACGGAAGTGCCTGGCATATGTCCTTTTAACGAATTTCGGGACCTAACGGCAACACATCGCCAAGGCCACTGCGGTCGCATACTTCGAGGGCATCTCCGAAACTTACGACTGCCTTGCCCTCCAGAGGGAAACGTCCACTTGTTGCACACCTCAGTTGATCCTCGACGTGAACCCAGGCTTACCCCTAACCGATAGGGAAGGCCTAGCCGGCCTTCTGCATCAGTTCCAAGACTGTTTCTCGTCCACGTCGGCAGTCAAACAGCCGCTTCTCGCTAAGCACCGCATCATTACGCACTACAGTACCCGACCAATTCGACAAAACCCATACCGTGTCTCATTGCGGGAGCGTGAAGTCATAGCTGAACAACTCCAAGAGATGCTGCAGGATAGTGTTATTCAGCCATCGAGGAGACCGTGGGCTTCGCCTGTGGTTTTGGTTAAGAAGAAGGTTGGTAGTCTGCGATTTTGCGTTGACTACCGGAGGCTTAACCAGGTTACCGAGAAAGACGTCTACCCTTTGCCACGCATTGACAACTCTCTTGACCGGCTGCGGTACGCGCGCTACTTTTCTTCGCTGGACTTAAAAAGTGGTTACTGGCAGATTGAAGTTGACGAGCGGGATCGCGAGAAGACAGCGTTCGTGACGCCGGATGGCCTTTATGAGTTCAAGGTCCTTCCTTTCGGTTTGTGTTCGGCTCCGGCAACATTTCAGAGAATGATGGATGCTGGTTTGTCGGGCCTGAAATGGCAGACGTGCTTGGTATACCTGGACGACGTTGTTGTATTTTCGCCAACGTTCGAAGAACACCTCCAGCGCCTCTTGATCGTGCTACAGGTTACAAGATCTGCCGGCCTTACGTTGAAGCCCAAGAAATGCCACTTTGGTTATGAGGAGCTCCTTTTCCTGGGCCATGTCGTCAGCCATCGTGTAGTCCGGCCGGATCCTGCTAAAACGGCTGCCGTCGTCAACTTTCCCACTCCTTCGGACAAGAAAATGGTCCGGCGTTTTTTGGGCCTTTGCGCGTATTACCGGCGGTTCATTACCAACTTTTCCCCACTTGCTGCACCGTTGACGCCTCATACAAGAGAGGACGTCCCATTCGCGGGGACAGAACAGCAGCAGCAGCAGCAGGAATTTGATGAATTACGCGACGCTTGCAAACCACGCCTGTCCTCGGTCATTTCGATTCTCGTGCGGAGACTCTGGTCCACACAGATGCCAGGAACGTGGGCCTCGGTGCTGTACTCGTCCAGGGGCAGGACGGCGCTGAGCGCGTGATAGCATACGCCAGCCGCACTCTGTCTCGTGCTGAATCTAATTATTCCACGACCGAGAAAGAATGCCTTGCCGTGGTATGGGCTGTGACGAAATTTCGACCCTACCTGTACGGCCGGCGCTTTCAAGTCGTAACCGACCACCACTATCTCTGCTGGTTGACGAACTTACGGGCCTCTGGCCGCCTGGCGCGTTGGAGCTTACGTCTTCAGGAGTTGGACATGTCCATCGTGTATAAATCAGGGCGCCAGCACAACGATGCCGACTGCTTGTCCAGATATCCAGTCGAGGCTGCGCGCGACGACGACGAACCGGACTTTCCTCTCATCGCAGCCGTAGACGCAGCGACTATTTCCAGTAAGCAATGTACGTGAGGACCCGGCGCTGAAACCTCTCATCGACTTCCTGGAAGCACGTACCACGGAGGTTCCCCAGCCCTTCGCAAAGAACCCAGTCCTCCTTTTGTCTGCACAACAACGTGCTGTACAAAGCCAACTTTTCTCCAACCGGAAGCGACTACCTCCTCGTTGTTCCAGCGAATCTCCGTGAAGAAATCTTGCAGGCGTGTCATGACGAGCGCACCGCCGGTCACCTCGGCTACGCCCGCACTCTGGCTCGGATCAAAAAGAGCTATTAGTGGCCTAAGCTCGCGGCGACTGTACGACGCTACGTGCGCACGTGCCGTAATTGTCAACGACGAAAAACGCCCCCTGTCAAGCCAGCTGGACCGCCGCCACAGACTGATGACGTTCGCCCCGGGCGACAAAGTGTGGGTATGGACGCCCATTCGGCGCTGTGGTTTTTCCGAGAAACTGCTCAAGCAGTATTTCGGCCCCTACAGAGTTCTCCGTCAACTAAGGGACGTAACCTATGAAGTTCGCCCGGATGGGGCTACCCGGACTACTCGCCGTCAGCTGAGACCAGAGATTGTTCATGTGGTGCGGATGAAGCCCTATTTTTCGCGAGACATTTAGTGACTAAGTGCTACGCGTTACTTTGTTTTTTTTCTTTCTCCCTATTTTCTTCTTAAAGCATCGGGCCGATGCTTTTTTTCCGAGAGGGCGGGTAATGCCGCGTCTGCAACAATAGCCGCTCGGCGGCTGTTCTGCACGCAGCTCGTGCGCCCCGCTGTACGCTGCTGATGAAGACGACACTGGGCGTTCCATCCTGGCCATCGCGGTGTACGTTCGCATCTTCTCGGTGTTGGCGTTCCTGTGCCGTCTAGACGCGGCGCTACCTGTACCAACTACTACGTGACAACGTATAAGAGTTATTCTTAAACCATTATGACTCCCTGGCAGCCGTCATACCACTCCTCGCACAATGATGTAGCGATTAAGCGGTGCGCCAATGTCCTGGGTGGCAGGTGCTGCCTTCGGTGGGGCTTTCAGACCCAAGTTGGTGCTGCCAGCATTATTTGCACGACCCTTCATTATGTTAACTGCCACCTGCCACGGTGGCCAGTTTTCTCAGAATCCGGCGGGCAGATTCTGGTCACGCCGAAAGGTGACGAGACCCCTGAGGCCCACCGAGTTGCTTCTCCGGAGATTTGTCGCTTACAAAGCTGACCATGACGACGTCGTATATTCTGGAGAACGGGAGCCTTAGCTTTCGCGCTCTCGAGCGCATCGTCCTTTCTCCACGCGCGTCTTCCTCTTCACTTCAGAGGCGGAACAACGCACAGTGCGACCGCTGCGAAAACCGCACTGCTGCTCCAGTTGGATTAAGACGCAGAAGATCGACCGCGATTGAACGACAAAGAAAATAAACCCAGAGGACGAATGCGCTACACGCATACACTGAGACATTATTCGTCATTGCGGAAGTAACCAAGACCTTTATACCCCGGAGACGAAGTTTTGTCAGCGAAAATCATAACTGCGGGCGAGGAAGCCATCTGCGCAGCTTAATTACTAAATCTTCAGCCGTCCGTAGCAAAGACAGCAGTGAACGGACGAACGACATAATTTTTACTGCCTTCTTAATTGCTTTGTTCCATTGTAACTGACCAGCTTTGATGTCATGTTTGCTGCTGATGAAACAATGCACTTTTGTAGTCGATGTACGCGATAGTACTCAGCAAGTTAAAATAAAAATGAGATAAGGTTGTTGATGAACACGAGCACCTTCGCTGTAAGTGCGCAGGCCAAAACTGCTTCTTCAAGACAGGCTTAAGGATATCGCAGGATCGGTAACTGAGAAAGCAGGAACATGTATCGGACGCTATTATAAATGTGTATGAAGGCGACTTGCGTGCTGCACGTAAAGGACAAACGGAATTCCCTTTCGTTCTAGTGAGTTTATGTTTTTTCCCTTTCCTCCCGAGCTTGGCCCAGAACCTTTCACTTTTCTGTTGGGGAGAAATTTCAGAACGACGGTTAGCTTACATGATGTCCTTGCCTGAAATGAAGAGCCCTTCATGCTTCCGTAACTCTAGGAGGCACCGAAGGGAAAAAATTGAAATCAAGGTTTTTGAGGCAAAAAAATGGCGCCATAATTGCCTCACATCTCGGTGGGCACCCAAACCGTGGAGTATGGGAACGGAAGAAGGTGGGAGTGAAAGAAGAAAGAGAAAGCGGTGTCGTCGTGAAGGTCTCTGTAACCATTTCGATCACCAGGTGATATTTTGACGTGCGCTAACAATCAACAGCAAATTGGGGACTTTTAGCGTTTCGCTTTCACCAAAACGCCGCCGTCGCGGTCGGACTCAAGCCCTGGAGCTCCCGCTGAGCGGCCATATAATTTTCTTTCCGTCTGTAGCCGCACCTTGGGCAAGAAGGGACTCAAGCGACAAGTAGCCGTTCGTAAGCGTCTGCTATTGGGAATATGGACAAATAATAGAAAAATATCTGTCTAATTTGCAAAAAAAAGCAATAGAACTTGCCCAACATTCTATTTATTTTTAAACCGAGCCCGCATAGGGCTCGTTTTCCATTTTACGCGCATTGTTTCCGTGCTCTTGATAGCTTGCCAGTAAAATATGGCCTCAATATATTCGATTGTTTCCAGTACACCTGTGGTGTATAGAGGGAGCAGTGCAGCGGCAGTAGCGAATGTTGGCTCTTCCGTTGTGAATTCGGCGTCGCCGCATACACCAGAGACGCCGTACTGCGCATGAGTAGAACCAGTTGTGCAGTGATGCTCCTGCACGAACCTGGAATTTTGCTTTACATTGATCTCCCTCTTCATTAATATCTTTAAAAACAGGTAACGAGTCACATAGTTATTCGCGACGAGCTGGTCACTGTTGGAGGCTGCCTATTTAGCTCTCATTCACGGCCGCCGATACACAGCAGGACGTCGTTATGCCAGAAAGAAACTTTGCAGAAATATTGAAAACATTGCCACTCTGAGGAAAAAAAAAGTTTTGGTGTACCATATAGTGCCCTTCACAACTAGGCACAAATCCTTCCTTTCGTCAGTAGTTCCTACGCAAAAATCCTCACTACGTGCCTGCAAATAGTGCAGGTGTATAGTGAATTTGCATCACCCGACCCTGTACGCAACAATTACTCGGAACAGTCCTAATGCATGGACAAACACGCTCACACCTATACACGGTCTCTTGTGTACATAAATGGAAGCTCAAAGAGCGTCAGAGCTATCTAGGGTGGAGTTAGCGCTCTAAAGAAGTGCCTCTTATTACTGTCTAAGCTGGAGACAACTTGTAGTGGGTACGCAGTACAAGGTATCATTATGTGGCAATGACTTCTGAGCTAACCTGATTCTCGCGGGGTGCTAAACTTCCGGTGGAAGCCGTTGCCCCCCGTTCTTGTAGCGTTTACAACATAAACACGCAAATTTATCCTTATGTATGAACATCTCGATATGTACAAATTCAGGTGAAAAAAAAAAGACAGCATTAATACTTCGCTGTTATTTGAGAGAAATCCACACAGATGTCGCCTAAATGAACTCCTTGACACAACCCAGTGACGAGCGGCGCAGCTACGATCCTCTTTCTGCCGATAACCTCCTAAATAGCGCAGAGTACTTTGAACAGCACACGTGCGCTTCAGAGTGGCTAATTTCTAAACAGACGGAGTGCACCATGACCCACAATATTTTCGCGCTCTGACTTTGCGTAGCAGGAATATATATTGTACTTCCATGTGAGGCTGTCGGTGCCTGAATGGCTATTGAAAGTGTTCATGAAATATAAAATAAACCAATAACTGACGGAAAACACGGAATAAACATCTCGTATTGCTCACGGTTGACATTTTTAAAGGTTTAGACAGAGACGAGTTCAGCACAGCATCCATGGCCTAATCCGTAAATAAATGACACGAGAGGGAAAACAAGAGGAAGGCATTTGATAAATGCGCCATGACTTACGGGAAATAACTACCGGAGTAGTCAGCTTATGAATGAATATATAATACATTTGGCGGAAGCGTAGCTTATTGGTCACGGACCAACGACATATGCACCAAGGTTCTAACTTTTCTAACCAGGAATAAACGAAGACAAAGAACGCACTTGCACTAAAGGCGAAGCATGCTCAATTCCTTCTGAAATGCGTTGCAACAACTTGGTCATATTTTAAGTCAACGTTGGCACCTCCTTAGAACTGCCATCTTCATTAGCGCGATCAAGCAGCAGTATTCATTCCGTGGCCTCCTAATCGAATCCGCGGAAGCTCATGGGCTGGCGCAGAAATTTAAGAGTGGTATAATCCCCTTTTTTAGGCTGCTGTCTCTCGCATCGATTGCGGTTTAAGGACTAAACTGGAGCAAGTGGGCTCTTGAGGTGGTCACGGGTTACGTAAGCTCAGACTGGCCGCTCTCTTCAGTCATGTGTGCAATATGTGCTCTGTGGGATCATGAGGGATGTGGCTTTCGGAGTTGATAGTGCTTCCATACCCCTAATTCCTAATATTTTTTGCTTGAAATGAATTGCAGGCAATGTCCAGAACGCGGTCTTCTGTACTGTGGTCCAGGGGCCGTAATTTGAAAGGATTTCGTTTTCCAGTCATTTGAATGTGCCATTTCTCGTACAGTTCCTGGTGAGTTAGGAATTATCGACTCCAGTCGAAGCCATTGCCAAGCGCAGCTACTCTACGATTTTTAGCAAGCAGTGTTATCAAATACATTTTGAGTTGATGAAGGGTAAGAAGTCTAAAAGAATAGAAAATAGCAAGATTCCTTCCCTCACCGCCGACCGGCGCGGAAATGACCGGCCCAACGATGAATTTCGCATCCCAAGTTGTTCCTTCCGGCGCCACTTCTATTTCAAGAAATCAGAGCGTTGTTGTGCAATGAAATGGTTGAGTTAATGTTAAAACCTGGGCAAGTGTCATCCGTTTTCAGCCTATAGACTAGGACTTTCTTTTATAGAGCAGTCCATTTAGTGTTGAAGACAGGCCTCCCCACCAAAGAGACGTGGTATTTAACGCTGCAGAAGTGTTTCGCATTTTCAACAAGTTCACTGAAGAGAGTCGTGGGTTAAGCAGCTACCGTCACAGATTCTTGGACACACATGCATGACCGCTGTGCTTTGCGGACATCATTACAAGAAAAACCAACAGTTCAAGCCGGAAAAAAGCATACTAAGAGGGGAATTTTTTTATTATTGATGATTTATTGTTTATGGGATCTTAACGTCCTAAAGCGACTGAGGCTATGAGGAACGCCATAGTAAAGACCTCAGGAAATTTCGACCACCTAGGGTTCGTTAACGTGCACTTACATCGCACAGCACAAGGGCCTCTAGCATTTTGCCTCCATCGAAACGCAACGGCCGCGGCCGGGATCGAACCCGCGTCTTTCGGGTCAGTAGCCAATCACCATAACCACTGAGCCACCGCGGTGGCCCTCATTGAAGGCGCAGTCAAGAACTCAGTACTAAAACAGCAGACGAGTAGTTGCAAGCCAGTGTTCAAGATCACTTGCTAAACGCTAACGTCCTCCAGCATGGTCCACGCGGTGGTCCATACCTTGGTCTTTATTTGCCGGCTCACAGCGAAGAATAGAAAACAGCTCTTTCTTCTCCATTAGAAGCGCAAGTTCAAGAGAGATATACTGAAGCCACGATACCAAGGTGTGGCGGCGCCGTCGTGTTCGGGAGCGAAGTGTCTGAATGAGACCAGCTTGTGAAACCTAAGCATTTTCTTTCCTTTGTCGTTTTCCCTCTTCTGTAGAACTGAAATTCTAGGAATGAATGCGGAAGTATCCATAGCAGTGGACAAGGCTCTCGGCAAATTTTGGCAATGTTCGAGAACGGAGAATTCCATGCGCTACTCATACAGTACTTGCGCTCATTCACTCAATAACTAGTGGCGACTTTCTGTGAAGAAATTGGCGTAGGTGTAGTTTTGTTTGCAAACAAAACACTTTTATGAGAACTTTTTTCTCGACAGGTTCGGATCAAAGCTCTCAAATGTACTTTGATGTTGTGTTGCCGCAACCAGGATGGTCTAAAAAAAATGGGGATGAAATATATTGACGCTGTTGTATTAAAACGCGGCTACTATATCTCCACAAAATGCCCTTACATCCTTGAATAAAAGCACAAATGCTGTTTATGCCAGTTCACACAGATTTTATTCGCTTAGGTTACCATTCGAAACTAACATTTTTTAGCAAATAACCAAAATTAATCAAAGAAGGCGCCCAGAGTACCGCCTTCACCCAAGGCGCCAGTCCAGGGCCCGTCGGGAACGCTGAGAACGGCCAGCCCATCCACCTCCTGCGCAGTACACATAGAAGAAAGGAGAATACTTTTTGCTGTATTAACGACTCGCCCTACACAGATCGCAGTAGGCGGACACTGGCCGCTCAGGTTACAAAGGCTGCCGGAGTACCGTCAAGAATGGCGCCTGCATGGTTAAACGTACAGTCAATGCCCTGTGGTTACTCAAACAGCTTTATCAATATCACCTGCGGAAATAACACCCTGCGGCCCTTGGAACACCCGCAGTAGTCGATAAGGCTTGCTCCTGAACATTCCAGCCGGCGGGTTGCATTTTTCATCCGCGGCAGCCACGGTGGTTGCGCTCCGTAGAAGTGCGAGTGCTCCTAGGTAAATTATGGTCTGCGGTTATAATTCATAAGTGTGCCAGGAAGGAAAACGAACCCTTTGCGGAATATTTACTCAGGAAATTTAGGGTTTGAGGGGGTTCCTCCCAAAGCGATCCGAGCTATGAGGGACGCCGTAGTGAAGGGCGCCGGAAGTTACGACTGTCTGTAGTTCTTTAACCTGCACCGACATAACACGCAGAAGAAAGAGTCAAAGCAGGGTTTAACATCAGAATTAAGGCAAGGGCTGTGAAGGCCACGATGGTGCAAATGCTCCTGGGCTGATAGAATTTGTAGATTTGAGAAATTGTAGATTTAAGGCTCCCTTTCGGCGGGAGCAGGCCACGTCTGTGCCGTGACGAGTAACGCATGTCATATGTTCAAGTTTGAGATCAAAACACTATAGAAGCGAATTTTTAACGTGAATTAGAGGGCGCGGCGCATGCCTCGATCGACGGATGTTCAGAACGAAATTGGTTTTGGGTAAAAAAAAAATCTTCGTGTATTTTAGTACGGATTCGAATCAACGACTTCCGTCTCCACTAAAGCACGCTACCGACTTGGCCAAAAAGAAATATTTCCACAGCTTGGGTACAAGCGCGATTTATATATATATCGTGTGGCCTTTAATGTAAAGTGGCATCTTACGACTATGGCGATCAGTATGTGTGCATGTGTGCAAGCTTTAATTACGGAAGTAGTAATTAATCTAGCAGCAAAGTGCTTGTTAACTTTTCAAAGCCTCTTCGCTTCACGTGCCATAGTTGTGCCTGCATGCACCAGCCACCGGAAAACCCTCGCTAAATGATTTGCGCCGCCTCCCCAAATGATGGTGCACGTGCGGCGAAAAACCTGCGTCCATGTAGAACCCTGTCTTGTGGCCTCGTAACTGCCAGTGTAGTGCAGTCAGTACTAATCGATGTGTGTGTCTACAGAAGGAACATCGTGCGCATAAATTGCAGAGTGGAATAGTTCTAGGAAAAACAATGGTTAGTTTAGGTGGGCTTAATGTCCCAAAGCGGCTGGCTCAGGCTATGAGGGACGCCGTAGTGAAGGGTTCCGGAAATTTTCACCCCCTAAGGTTCTTTAACGCGCACTGACATCGCACAGGACCGGAGCCTCTAGAATTTCGCCTCCAACGGACATCGACCACCGCTTCCGCGATCGAACCCGCGTCTTTCGGGTGAGCAAAAGAGCGCCATATTCCCTGAGCCACAACTGAGGCGCTAAGAAAAGAACGTGAAGTTTTTATAATTGGGACAAATGCGTGAACCCGACCAAAAATAGTGACCGCGTGTGAAGAGATAACGCTGTAGGGAGCCATCAACGTTATCGCTTCGTGCCTTTATATAGGCGGAGCTTAACGCAAGCACTCCTCTTTTTTTTTTACACGTACCTGTGCTGCATGTTCAATCTCTAACTACGGTACCCCTCGGTGCCCCTCATTCTTCAGGAATGACTATGAAAAAAAAATATTGCACTATATATTAGTCTTCCACAGGCTTATTTTTATGCGCTGCGATTTGTCCTGGACAGAGCACTTGTTCTGGGCGATTTTTCTGTTTCTGTTCCCGAAAAACTCGGGCCGGAGCCATAACAAGGAAAGCGAATTTGTGAGAGCGCATTTCGCGGCAAACTAGTGCCTAGACTACAGTAACGTGTGGCACCGAAGTCTAACTGGTTACTCTGCTTTCTAGAGGGCGCCCTAGACCACACGAATAAAATGCTGCATTGCCAACAGCTTAGGAACTCTGTGTGGAAGGGAAAAAGTGAACATACTCATTCAAATCATACGGACATCAGTAACACGAACCTGATGCTGTGTAATAAACATTCAGCAGCAGCCTCAGCGTTTTAGGGTGTCCGTCGGAAAGTTCGCATTCTCTTCAAGCAGTCCATCTTAATGAAATTGAAAATACCTATCCTTCGTGCTGCTCGCCTATCTAAGCAAGATGCCAGCGTATACTAACATATACGCGATCTGCAAGCAATACAGATGCTCTGCCGTATGACTAACGTCAGCGGAGTAGAATCGACAACGTAATGCTCCCCTTGGCTGCACGCGTCGCAGGAAAGAGCGGGTTGAGATGCGCGTGGTATTCGAGCGCCTCTAATATGGTGCACGTGTTTCAGACCTCTCTACGCATCATCCTGAAAGCAAAAGAAGCGCATCACACTTTCTCTACCCCCGCGCACGCAACTGCGAAAAAAGAAAAAGTTAACGCACGAAAGGAAAACAAAACAGGCCGGCATGGAGCACCACAACGATAACTAGAGAGATATCGATAACTAGACAGCCCATCTCCTTCGCAATGACGGCCATATTCAAGCAGCCTGAGTGACGTCATAAACCGACAGCGCAGTCGTCTGCTGCAGAACTGCGCGTGCACGGTCGGTGCGGTGACCGTTCGTGACACATTTTGGTGAAGCCACCGAAATCAGGCAAAAACTGGACAGAAATGGAAGGGCATGGCTCTTTGTTGCCTTTGTCCCGCTGCTGTGACTACCCCTCACCCCTCCGCACCCTTATAGCTCGAACAACGAACCCACTCCCCTTTGCTTCGCTAACTACGCGCCGTGAGCAGTTCAGTTGTTCAGTCCTCCGTCGCGAGCAAGCATGCGACCCTCATGGAATGCGAGCAAGCTAGTGTTGCCCGACTACTACACGTTCAGGGGAACTTTTAATAGTTTAGTTATTAATTACTCGCTGCTCTAAATGAGGTAATATTTTGCCCAGTTGCTCTCAGTTACATAGCGAACAAAATTCCATAAACAACTTGAGTCCGAAAAATAGTGTTACCCCCCTTTAGTTTCTGCCAACATTGTTTTTAAGAAACTGCATATTTAGCCGCAGGCCTGCTGTTGGCTGAATCATTTTCTTCCTAGCCATCTTCATTTTTGCTGAGTCATCCTACATACGGCGCCTCCCTCCTCTCCCCTGCAATTGGCAGTGGGGAAGGGTAGAGGGGCAGGTGAAGAGGGAGACGGTTGACAGGTGGAAGGTGGAGAGAGAAAAATCCCCCTAAGCACACACTAGTAGGTGGATGCCTCCTACAGTGGCCGCCGCACAGGACACAGCCGGACAATGTTAACCTCCATGACTCTACTTAGCAATGGCATTACAAAACTAAAGGAGCTATGTATTCGTGAAAAACTGACTTTATTTAGCCAAAGGGCTCTAAATTTAAGCCGTTTGCACTGGAGCCCAATCCTTGAACTTTGTATGGTTTTGTGACAAACGTTAGGTGAGGCATGGAGACGACGCTGCTTTAAGACGTATTGGAGATCACCAATAACATTAATTCTCAGCAAAACCCATTTTTTATTTCTTCGAACAGCTTTTGAGAGAAGGCTTCGATGCTCAAGGCAAAACCACAAACAAAATGCAGGAGGGTGAGCGAAAAATCTTATGTGAAGAAAGCCTAAGGAAGATTCGCTAAGCAGATGTGCGGTGTATCACATAGGAGGAAAAACACTTACCAGTAATTCTGCAGGAAACCAGGATGGGATGCGCAAGAAGGTTAAACGCAGAGTCTGAATGGGAGGGGGCACCAAGTGTGTAAATCCTACCCGAAAGGTGTTGGATTTGAAGAGCCATAGAATTGGGAAGGAATTGAACCATGCATGAAGAGATGCCTTCCTCAAAAAATTGAAGTCGTTCCCTGTTGTCTGGCAAATGATCAGCGTTACATGAAACACACGAGCGATCTGCACCTTAAGGCTAAGAGAAATGTGCTCAAAAGATAGAGAAGTTGCTAAGTACGATAAACCATCCGGCTTCATCTGGGATGCCCTCACGATGCACGCACTCACTCGCTGTGCCTTCATGGGAACGGAATCACGGAAGAGCTACACTGTATGCTCCCTATAAAATACGCAGGCTGCAAGCGACCGCATTTTGTCGGGTTGCTCCCTGTCACTATTCCTGCGAGTGTGTATCAAAACAATGGGAAGCAGTATCCATTTAGGTGAGCGTACGAGATGCTAAGCTCACCGAGGCTCAGGTGAGCAGCAGCAGCAGCAGCAGGGTAGCCGCGACCCGCGGACGCGGTTCCGCGTGCTGCACCCGAGCGTCCTCAATGCCCGTGCACCTCCAGGCGTGAGGTGCACGTTGTCGTCGGCTGAGCCGACGCTGCTTTCTGCGGAACCACCACGCCGCAGGTGGAGATCCGTGCGGCGGCGCAGTTCAGACGCCTGACTCCCCGTACACCGGTGAGCAGAGCCTGGGCCGCTGGCTGCATGAGACACGTTACGCGACCACGTGTATAGTTACACTGGGAAGACGGAAACAATGCCCGTGTAGCTAACACCCGCTTCGTAAAAGCGGAACTTCAGTTTCGCGGCAAAAAATAGGGTGCAGGCAGTAGTGATAGTAGTGATACTATCGATAGTTGATTTACTATCGAACCATCGATGGTAAAAAAGACTATCGATAGTACTATCGATAGTTAGTACTTTCGATAGTAGTATCGATAGTACTATCGATAGTTAGTACTTTTGATAGTAGTATCGATAGTAATATCGATAGTACTTTCGATAGTTCTGTTGATAGTACAATCGATAGCCGTATCGGTACCCCTTGTTATATATAGTTCTATCGATTCTATAAAATGAATCACGCGTACCCACTGCATCCTAAACTTGGTTTCCCGAGTGTGTGGTATGGAGGGGATGGTATGAGTATCTGACAGGACTCGCCGATTTTCGCGGCCTACTCGTCATCGAACTCTGGAGACGTTCCGTACACAAAGTTTCTGGATAAAATGTTAGCGTGCGAATGTCCTAGTTGCAAAGCATGCGTTCGAAAAGCATTCTGCAGGGGCTACGTCAACAAGACGACATCTGCTGTGCACGATGGTGTCGTGCAAGCCAGCACAGCTTGTGCTGTTTGTTCTTTCATCGGATGCAGTTCCAGGCATTTTTCCGAACTGTCCGTGAGCATGTGAAAAAACCAAAGCTGGTCGAAATTTACCCGGAGACCGCCACTACAGCATCCCTCATAGCATGAGTCGCTTAGGACCGTTAATACTCATGAGACCGTGAAACCAATCAGCTATCGCAAATGTTTTGGTTATATCGCTGGCCAACAAATGCATAATATCAATATTGTTACTATTGTTAGTGTTACTAGAGATAGTGTTACTAGCGATAGTACCGCTATCGAAAGCAAGACTATCGATAGCGGTACTATCGCGAGTAATACTATCGATAGCAACATTATCGATAGTAATACTATCGATAGTGATACTATCGATAGTTATACCATCGGTAGTAGAATCGATAGTATTACTATCGATAGTAGACTAACGATAATACTATCGATAGTCTATCGATAGTAGCACTATAGATAGTTAAAAAAAACTATCGATACTATCGATAGTCAAAATTCCGATAGTTTTGCATCACTAGCAGGCAGTCGTCATTTTCTCAATTGTCAGAAATGTGCTGTTCGAGGACATGCATTAATAGAGGAAGAAAAGTACACGTTAAACAATAATCAGCTAATGTTGCACATTACTCTTCCCTGTCCTACCCGATAGAAGAGCTTACAAAACCTTTCAAGAGAAAGTAAAAAGAATTGCGGGAATGCTCTCTCCCGTCTTTACATGGAAGCGATTGTGATTCAGCTCGGGACTGAAGTGATCACTTTTATGTGATGTCATCACTCTAAATTTGCGTCATGTAACGTGACTTTGGCGTCACATCATAAGTCTAAATTTTGCAAGTCGTATCACGCGACTTACGTGTGACGTCATTACCTTGACACATAATTCATTTTTCCAAGTAATCTAATCATGATGCTTTCGTATAACGTAATCACCTTGACTCTGTGACTATCATTTCTGAAAGTAATCTTTTCATGTCACC
The DNA here is from genome assembly GCF_055824585.1 of Amblyomma mixtum. Classification (NCBI taxonomy): domain Eukaryota; kingdom Metazoa; phylum Arthropoda; class Arachnida; order Ixodida; family Ixodidae; genus Amblyomma; species Amblyomma mixtum. The sequence goes on along the minus strand of NC_143014.1, from coordinate 335,789,198 downwards.
CTCCCATTACTTCATTTAATTTGTGACGCTAATTAGTGAGGACGTCGTTGTTTTTCGTTTAGTTATTTTCAACATAGCTAAACGTCTTATTTTTAATAATTACATTGTATCTAAACTGTTTTTACTGATTAACAGTGTAACGAGGTCATTATTCATCACGGCATATAACACCAGTAACTTATTACTTCTTTTCGTTAAACTTTCACACATTTTGCGGACAAGTTCTGCGGGCAAGATCAGGGAATGCAACTGAGCTATACAATGTTTTCGCGTTAATAAAGAAGCACGGTCCATGGTCTTGATGTATTGCATCGCAACGCAGGAGAAGCAGCCATAGGAGTTGTGGATCGCCACTGACACGCGCGCGTGATCTGTCTCGAGCTCAAGAAAGCGTTCGAATGTGCACAGCTGGCACTCCTGTGCGAATCCCTCGTTTTTAGATGCTTTGCGTAATAAGTACTGAGCACGTTCGGGTTCATTGAATTTCATCTGGAACCATGGCAAAATTTTTGATACGTGAGCCACTGGCTGAACCAGCGGGCGTCCGTGATTTTGTTTCTTCACGCAGAAACCACCTTTGCGGAATGAATCCAGGCTAAGGTTGCAGGAGGTTGATGATAGACTGCTTGCTAAGGCTTAGAATGGCGAAATTCCGGAGATGCTTTACGCATGTTGAAGGGCCAAGCGGCAGCTCCATGGCGAAGTCTTGACGGCGGAAAGGCATCTCCAAAGAGCATGGCTTCTTAATTGGTTGTGAATAGTGCACATGCGAGACGTCCATTTGCATGTGTTTGCACATGCCACATACTACTCAAGCAAACCACATTACTACTAATAAGCCAGGCTGGAGAAAAGTTGCCACAAGTCAAGCTTCAGTTCAAAGCATTAGCAACGGCCGCATTGGGTTCTGGTGTGTAGCAAGCAATATTCACCCATAGACGGCCAGTGCAGTGAAAAATCTGAGTAGAGATCAGGGTAGATGGAGCTGCCGGGTGAGAAGGACGCTGCGTTTTGTCGGGTCTGTTTCGCCCAACAGCTTCAAGTCGGGAGGTGCGCACTAAGGGAACGAAGGTTAGACCATGCTACAAAAATCAGAGCAAATCTCGATATTTGTCGACGTTCGTGACTGTCGGCAAAACTCACCAGGGAAGCTTTCGACGTCAGGTCGCCGTGGTGGTAGCTGGAAGGACACCTTGCAGCGCTGCCAAGTAGGGTGCACTTCCCGTGCATGCGGCCTCGGTGGCCGGCAACCTGAAGGGCTGAGCAGGCGGCCGTCTTGTTCTCCGAGTTTGCTGTCCTAGCGCCTGACCACGACGACGGAGCGATGGGCGAGCTCGACGACCGGCGCCCTTCCAGGTGAACGATTCGCCCAGGCTGCAGCATGGCCTCTCTTGCCGTGTGAGCACCCCACTTCCTGTAAAAACGCGCGACGCCACGCACGTTGCAGTCGGTAGCCATGGCAGTGCCTATGTCGTAGCGGGCGGAGGGCCACTCAGGATGGCTATGCGAGAAACGCAGGGCATGGCCGCTCATCGCAAAAGAAGGGATCTGCGCCGTGCGCGTGCCGGAACGAAAGCCACGGGGCTATTCTTCGTTTTTTCTTCTCTTCTTTCCTCGTGCAGAAGGAACAAAGCTCGATGGACTTGCGAAGGCCCAGTATTTTTTAGCGGCTGTATAAACGCAGCGCCCCAGGCAGAAAATACTGCGGGGACAAGGTATCAGCCAGCAGAGACTACAAGTAACAAAACTTTGATTTTTAAATGTGTCCGCGTTCATTTTAATTTCTTAGCACGAATCGTGAACATTTCAAGCATGTACTGCAAATGGTTGGCTAAATGCCTCGAACCTACCACAAGCGACAAGAAAGGCTAGCTTAATGCGCACATGTTTCTCCTGGGCGCCTATTGCCGCTTTCTTTATCATTGTGTTCAAGATGCGAATCTCCCTAACATTGTATCGATAGATTCCTTGATTCACAAAAAAGAAACAGGTACAGGCCGTGGAATTTGTCCCAGTTGTTTGGGCGCCAAAATTTTAATATTCTTCGCCGCATACTATGCAAGCCGTAATAAATGGTGTGCCAAACTGCGATCTCATCGCATCGCCAGTTCTCGTTCTACCTTTTAGCCGATATAACAGCATGACCACAGAGCACACAACGTGCGGTTACGCTGTACCTGCAGGTCAATGAGAGTTAAAAGGAAGTACGGCTTTAAATTCACTTGCAAAAAATCTTGCATTACACATACGAATTCGGGAAACGTCTTTGTGCGGGCCGTGTACTTATGATTTGTGCGCGTGCTGTCCGCGTGGTAATTTAACTTCTTCGCGTCAAAGTATCAAGTGGCTTCTAACCCAGAAAATCGCCTCGTCGTTAATACGTGCCCACAAGTGCGAGCACGTGTAATTTTGCGCCAGTGTGAACTTTACCAATACTCTCTCCTCAACAAGCCACGCCTCCCTCGGTGGACTCGTAAGACACCCACTCTTTAAAGCGCCATTGAATGATGTGGGAACTTCCAGATCCTTCTCTTAAATCATAATTACCTGCAAGACGTAAATAAACCGATTACTCCAGACCATCCACCTCCTTCACACACCGGCAGCCCTGGTAGGACGTTCAACGACCTGGCCGCAGGATGCGCCCAGCCACGCCCGAACCCTACTTCTAATAAAGTACATGTGCGCTGAGTACTTTTATTTGCAATATGAACTTTCAGCAGTTACAAAAACAGTCCTGCTGAAACGCTGGCCAAAGCATTTCTTAACTGCTATAATGTCTTCATCTTACATATATATTACAATGTATGAGAGGTCCAGTCTAATGCTAGAATTAGCCTTGATATGAGCTGACTTACTCGCCTCATTATGAACAACACACGGCAGCTCGACCAGCTAGGCCTATATCATGTCTGAATCATGGTGTTCTCATTTTTTATCCAGAAATTAAACGTTTACCTGCAGAGATGCAGGCTAACGCTCCCTTTGAGTGTCTACTTGCTGCATAACCTTCAGTCTTCTCTCCTTTCTCCGTTTCCTCCACCGGTCTATGGTTGTTCTGAATTACGCTAAACTACACGGCGTAATTTTGATCACTCAGATTGCATGTTTGTTTGGTGTTGTCATCTCAACAAAGAGACAGGGAAATCACATGCGCCTAACAGATTTTTTTTCTCCTGGTATTCCGACAACTACCTTGCTAATGTTTTACTTTATTCTTGTATATAAACTTAATGGCCCCTTGTCAGCTATTGTCTTGTTACTGATACGTCCTCGAAGCCGTCTGCGCCTATTTCATTACTGGTCTATCCCCCTAAAATTAATTTTTTTTGTAGTTAATTAAGCCATCTCCCCTCCACCGTATCCGTGGTAAATTTTTCATGCAGGGAAAAAGGAATTTTCACTTCTTTGGCAGACAAGACTATCGTGTAGTCTTCTTCTGTATCATCGTGCACTCTTGGTTTGTTTTTCTGGTTTATTGGGGCTTAACGTCCCAAAGCGACTCAGGCTATGAGGGGCTCCGGAAGTTTCGACAACCTGGGGTTCTTTAGACGTAATCACTTTTACTTTACTCGCCACGGTGGCTCAGTGGTTACGGCGCTCGGCTGCTGTCCCGAAAGAAGCGGGTTTTGATTCCGGCAGCTGCGGCCGAATTTGGATGGAGGCGAAATTCAAGGGCCCATGTGCTCTGCGGTGTCAGTATACGTTAAAGACTCTCAGGTGGTCAAAATTTCCGGAGTACTTCACTACGGCGTCCCTCATAGCCTGAGTCGCTTTGGGATGTTAAACTTCCAATAAACCAATGAGCCAATCACGTTTATGTTCGACTGATTACCGAGCTCTGTTCCACAAATCCGTGCCAAACCAAACCGGTGACACATTGAACAGAAGAGAAAGGACTCGCTCTTTACCGCTTTTTTGGCGCAGCAGTCCACGAGACCTGGAAAATAACGGAGCAGATGGAGATGTCCTCCAAAAGAGGCGGCCACTTCGCGCTTGACTGCTAAAGGCATCACTTAGAGTTACTATCTTCAAGCATGAGCGCTCCTGCCACAGCTAAACGGCGCAGTACGCTGCCAAGGAACTGTGAGCTGGATATGCTGCCACAGGACGCGCAGCAAGTGCCGGCACTCCACCCCTGCGCAGTATATACCCCCGCACCGTGACACACTGCTCTCTGAACAGAATTCCATTAACGTGGAATTTCTGAGTGCCGAACTGTCATGCGGCTCTTCACAACCATGGCATAATTCGTGGCGGCAGTTGGGAGACCATCGTACAAATGTCCCTTTTTCACGAAGCCCCATTTTGAAACGGAAAGTTGACGCAATAAATTTAAAACAGAAAGTCTTTGCAGTCGCTTGAACGCATATCAGTTGCACTCGCTTTAATACTCTGTTGTCCAGGAAGGAGAGGCAAGGTTGCCAATTCATCAGTACAGGAAACAACTTTTCAATCAGAATTTTTCTCATCAATCTTCAGGATAGACTGGTTAGGAATTCTAAGGAAAACCGTACAGTAAGGAAATGGAATGTGAATGTATGATTTGTTGTTGTAAAAAAGTAAAACCTTGGAGCAATCTGATGAACAAAGAATTTCTGAAGACCAGCTCCACAAGCCTCCACAGGGAGAAACAAATTGTCTCGTCGTATAGGTTCTCGTTGAGAGCGCCTCACAAAAGTCGCAAAAATTCTATGAATTGCCTGTACTTCTTCGCGCAATGCAACACCTGCATGACATATATAAGCTTCGAAACCAAGAAGATATTGCAAACTTATGCTCGTGCATATAGAGGCACCTCCGTGCCCATGCAAACCTGATGCAATAGCCCGATGGAATGCCCTGCCTGATAATATTGCTTCTTGCACAGATCGAGCAATTTTCCGCACTGAATTAGCGAATCACCTGTGTCTTACGTGATGTATTCGGCTTCATCAAATAATCTGATCCTGTGTTACTGTCTCCTTTAATGTTTTTTTTTGCTCTGTTTCGTTTCATTGCTTTTTTGTTTCTGTTTTTGTTGAGCTGGTACTATATGTTACACACTGTTCTTGCCCCCGCCTTATGTAATGCCCACGTGCCCTTAAGGCTTTAATAAATGAAATGAAATGAAATGAAATTGTCGCCTAAGTAAGGAGATCCGAGAATGCCAATGAGGCCGACTACTCAGATACTGACGCAAAAGAACCCCCAAGTACTGCAAAGTTTGGAGTCCCACCTGCTGCGGTGCAAAAAATGTTGGTTTTGTTCCCCAGTGGCCTACACACAACCCCTTTCATTTATTTAGGTTAAGAGACGCACCTGAACTATAAAAAATGCTCTGTTACACGCAGAACTTTTAGCACACTCTTTTATCAGAAGCATAAGCTACCATCTTAATTTCAGAGTGCGGTAGAGAGAAGCCCCAATTTGCTGTGTTCTTGAGAATACTACGCGCCTAACTCTGCCGCTCTGTGAAGAGAGCGATCACTGAGGAGGTTAAGCGCAGAGTTAACACTGCAACTGGCAACATTCTTGAATGCCAATCGAAGTACAGCCACACGAACTGGAATGCGTACAAAAAATTTAAGTTCAAACTCCCGACTGGTTCGCCTGTATCTTGTGTCTGGCTGAAGTGGACTGAAATATTAACGGTGCTTGGTGAGTGGTACTAGGTTATTGAAAAAGCACAGTTTTTTAGAAACGGAACGCTGGCAATAGACCGACTTCACTGAAGAGACATCGGAGCGCTTTCTCTGTAGGCGTTGTTTTATGGGATCGTATTTAAGGATCGTTTTGTCGGCCACCGCTTCCGGTCTGCTTCATATACACGTATCCCAGGGTATTTTCACCGTGGACGCATGCGCTCATGCGAGCATTCACGCCGCCGTCATCGCCGGCGTCGAAGTTCATCCGAATAGAGTTTGGGGCAAACTAGCAATGGTCAATCAACCCAGCTTGCCGGCGCCGCTGTTACCGAGCCAACACAGAGGGAGGAAAATTTTTGCGTTTGTCGCCCACCTCCCTTTCTATCATCGTCGTCCGTGGGTGTGTGCAGCAACCTGGCGGTCAAGTAATTGCGATCCCGAAAGGCGGAGGACTCCGGTGCGGTCGGGATATATCCGCCCATCTCACCAAAACCTGTCCCTGAGGTGGGCATTTTTCTGTTACTTTCGCTTATGGATGCGCTCACGTCCTTACCAACTTGAAGAAATTAAACAATTGAAGAACAACGCAGGGTACCTATCGTCCTATATCACTCCGATTCTTAGTAGCAGATCAATTGTATAACGGGATCGTCGTAACCGGCATGCGAGCAGCGCGTCGAGGAATAGGTTGCACGATAAAGCTCAGCCCAAGCACCATGCCGGTTTACACTCGACCACTGCATGCGTTGATTAGAGGCATTCATAGCGGTGGCGTGTTCAAGATACGGAACAATCGGCCTTCTTAAATTGCATTCTTTGGCTCTAGGATCGCCGCTGGGCCTAAGCTCCTTTCAACTGTGTACAAAAGACTTATTTCATTACGTGTTTTCTGTTACACCTGTTGTGTAATCGCAAGAAGAAAATAGTTTCGACTCCATTTTAAGTCCCTACCACTAGTCGCTCAAACCTATTCCTGCCTCTAAGAGCAAACAACGTGTGAATTCACTAGTGGCTGCTTAATTGCCGATTTTACCATGCTGGTGTTTTCAGCGGCCAGTGCCCGTACACATTCATCGCACTCATCGACGGTGCTACTCGCAAAGAGCAGGCACAGGCAGACGCTGCCGCCTGCCTATGTAAAACAAAAGACCGTGTAAACTAATAAAGGCGGATATGAATAGAATCCTAAATATTTTAAGGGATCCACATCAATGATACATGAGTACAGCGTGTCTTTGCTTACCGGAGTGCTCAAGAACTACAGTGCACTGCAGCTTCCGTGCACCTTGAAGAACCTCGGGCTGTGAACATGAATTTTACTCTTCAGCCACGAAATTTGTCAGTTAATGTCGCATTTAAAACGAAAAAAACCGTTTAAGTGATATTCATTTCATTTTACTCCTTACATGAGGCGTAATTATGACACAGATGCACATCGTTGTGTTAATCATTATTTACGCTCATTCATTCGAACACATCTTTAATATTGTGCGTCCGATGTACTCTAGTTGATCAGAAATACTTTTGTTTTGTAAAATCTGCTCCGCCGCGGTAGCTAAGTGGTTACGGCGCTGGCTGCTGATCCGAAAGACGCGGGTTCGATCCTGGCCGCGGCGGCAGTATTTATATGTAGGAGAAATTGTACAGGCCGGTGCACTGTGAAATGACAGCGCACGTTGAAAAATCGGTGGTGGTCGATATTTCCGGAGCCCTTCACTACGGCGTCTCCAATAGCTCATGTTGATTTGGGCCGTTAAACCCATAGCATCCAATTTTATATACTTTGGAAGCTCTGTTTTGCAGTGCGACCTCAGGAGAGCGATGAATAACCCCTTTTTGTGTTTTTTTTCAGAATGCATGCTGTGGGTTATCCCCGAAGCGAAGGATTATCCCCGAAATATGACAAGAGAAGTTAAAACACAAATTTACGAGCGATTCAAATGTTTTTCAAGACAAAGGAATTTGCAAATAGCGAGTGTCCAGCAATATTTCGAACGACAGAAACGTCGTCTTTCCAGCATCAAGATTTATTTCGCCAATATGATGGGCGCTTCCATGGCTCATATTTGTTGTACAATAAATGTGCCTAATGCACTAGTCCTTCCATAGTACACTAAGATTAGTCCGCGTTCAGTGAAAGTAGTGAGAACGGCGTGTAACTGTACAATGCGTCTCTAAATACTTCTACATGCGGAAAACTTACGCTTAGTTCGTTTGAGAGCCCGCCGTGCCAGGAGTGGTATCGGTACTTCCTTCGAACGACACGTCCTGTAGTGGGTGCGCATGTACAAGCTTGCACCCCAAATTCTGCCACACTCTTAAAAACAACAGGGTTCATGCCAGATTAGGCGAATGATAGAGATATATTTTCCTAATTACACTCTAGACGCAGCGATGTCTGGCGATGGTTAGCGGTTGTCGTGAGAGTAAAGAGCACAAATACGGAATAGAGCAAGGAAGAACCAGATCTACACGCCGATTGTTGTTGTCCGAATCGCTTCTTCCAGCCACCGTCTGACATGAGACCAAAATATGCGACTAAGATGAACGAAAAAAAAAAAAACTAGTAGGACACAGTGCCGTAATGCGGACAGCCTACGGAAGCGGAGGTCTCTTCAAGTGTGGTCCGCGTTCCTCTTTTTCTGACCAGGGCTACAAAAGTTGGCGGCGCCTGACGGCCGGCACTCTGTCCTGGCCAACAGAGTGCACCACGTGCTCCCCGCAAGGAGTCAGCTTTCTCCCTTGTGTCATTTATGACTTCTCCTGCGAAACTGCGCGGCGTTCGAGCGAACTGTTACACACCACTTTTCATCACTTTTCTTTTTTCGCAGGGTGTAATTAGCGTTTATGACCTCTTGGTAACGTAGACTGATCTAAGGCAGGTGCAGCAACAGTGCAAAGCGGCGGGCGTCGATTGCTTCCGGACAACTGCGCGCCATGTGGCACGTTGCGTTGTCATGGATTAGCATGCTCCCAGGCTGCGTGTTTCCAAAACGTTGTATTTAAGTCGTGGCGGTTAACACCCGAAATGCTGTTAGTGATAACCAGAATTTCATCTGCCGTTTTGAATGTAGGCGGCTATCAGTTTTAACGCGACAGGGTTACGAAGCTCGTATCGCAGAAAGGCGATGCCGGTGGGGTTGGCGTTGGCGTCTTAACACGTGAACCTCCGAATAATTAATCGTTTTGAGATACTGGGAATTGAACCCAGATCTTTAAGACTGCGTGATGCGCACGCATTGAATACGCTACGAAGGCTTGTTGGTTCGGAGTGAATGAAAATGCCGCCACCGTCTGGAAGACGTTGAAGTAACAAGCGTTAGCTGTTCGGTAGCGCCATCTATTATCCATGTGATGTATTGCAGCGTGATTAGGCTACTTTTCCATTCCTTAATGCGAGCGGGCGCCTATCACCTTGAAGACGGATATTTCTGACCAATTTCGCCTGAAAAAGTTTTTCGACTCTTTGGAGGGCTATTTTTCCTTACCTCAAGGCGGTAGGTGCCCGGTCGGCATTAGGTATGGAATTGTGAGCTGCCGAGTCTGACGGCATGGCCGCCATGCTATGCCTAACCTTAAGTAAATATTAACCTAATTAGACAATATTAGTGTCTAACAGGTCCTACTCATCGATCCCCTTACGAATATCCATTAGTTAGACCATGACGTTGTCGATTGGTTAATTATAAGCAATTTAATGTAAGCATAACCCAAAGAAAATGTTAACTTCATTAGTTAATTTTGATGTCTAACCTGTTCTAATCATATAGAGGATTCCAAATATCTTATTCATTTTATGATCCCTCATTAGTTACTGAGTTAAAATCGATTAAACATGGTCATGTGACCAGTTAATTATGACGCTACAAAAACAGTAACATCAATAATCCCCAATTCGATGTACTAATGACGTCCCCAAACAATCACCAATTGGGTTGCTATATCGATTTAGTATTGGGGCCGCCGTCTTAAATTCATCGGACAGAGTATTTCACACGGAAAGGAAATGGTAGCAGACCCCAAGAAATCGAGAAACGTGATGAATACGAGCTAACGCTCATAAAAATGAACTTAATGAATGCGTTGTGGTCTTTGACTTCGTAAAGTGTGTTTGTGCACTGATGCTTACATAAGTGATTATGTGTATCCGAGCTTTGAAACGACACCCGATAACAATCGCGTTCTACTCGATAAAGATTTTAAACTTGCTGCCACGTTGTAGAAATTAAAATAAATGCGAATAGCTTGCGCTCAGGTACGATAGGGGGTATTGTGACCGTATTCTGTTTGAGTTTGGGTTTATGGAGTTTTACGTTCCTACTTGGCTCAGGCTATCATGGAGGGACGACGTAGTTGAGGGATTCGGTGCTTTCGGTGACCTGGGGTTCTCTAGCCTGCACTAAGCCCCTACAGGGGTTGTGGATTTTAATTTACAATATCAGAAGGAAACCTTTGAAGACGTGAACTGGTTCGAGCGCGGAGCCCGGTGATAACACGACGGTTCCGTCCCAGCGGGCGGCAGCCTGGGTGCAACCCTTCGCGACCCATAGGGGCTTCAGACGGGCAGGCAGCGGCGACTGGACCTGTGTGCGTCATTTTTGTGCGGATGTCAACAACTGCGATGTCATGGAACCCGTGCTGCCCCAGCGCATGTGACGTACGCGTCTGTGCGCTGTTGTGGTCAAGGAATGCGAAGCCAGGAGAGACGTAGATGTCCATTACGGCCTCTACTTCTGTTTTTTTCTCTGTCACTCCAAACTTCCTCCCTTCTCTTAGAGCGTGGTTGACGCGTCCATCTATATGTGAGATAGTTACTGCGCCTTTCCTTTCCTCTAAAGTCACAATCCCAACGGAGATACACAGCGGCCAATTCAGGAAAGAGCGTCACTGCATCCCGTTCGAGATCTCTTCGGGCGGCGATTGGGCTGCTTTAAGAGGCCTTCTAGAGACTCCGAATGATTTTACCAACGGGCAAGGCATCGCGCCGAGCGGGCGCGACGCCTTGCGCGACGCCTCACGCTTAATGGTGAAGCTGAAGCGTGCTCCGATTTTTTTTTACATGTGACTCAAAAGACAGAAGATGGCTGTTGTCGCAGCATTTTTCGGCGAAGCTGCTACTAGCCCTTTTGGGGGTTGTGCGGCGGTGACGGTGGCGGAGGAAGTGGCGCCGTAGTTCCGCGAGTAGCCGAAGCTACTCGCGCCTGTCACCGAACAACGCATTCGGTTGTGATGCGACGCGATATCCCCAACAGTTCTCATAACAATACTGGCGCACTGGTGCAGCGGTTAAGCGATGCGCCAATGTCCTGCGGTGGAAGGTTGTGCCATTCGGCGGGGCTTCCAGACCAGAGTTGCTGCTGCGAATACAGTTTTCACGACTCTTCATTAAATTAAGTGCCATCCGCCACGGACGAGACCCCTGTGGCCCACCCAGGTTGTTTCTCAGGAGAATTTTCGCTCACAAAACTGACGATGACGACGCTGCATATTCTCCTGAACCGGAGCCTTAGCTTTAACACTCTCAAGCGCATCGTACCCTCTCTACGCGCGTCTTCCTCTTCACTTCATATGTGGAAGAACGCGCACTGCGATCACTGTGAAAAGCGCACTGCTGCTCCAGTTGGATGAAGACGCTGAAGATCGACCGCGATTGAACGACTAAGAAAATAAACTTAGAGGGCGAATGCCATAGACATTTTTCGTCATTGCGGAAGCAACCGCGACCTATAGACCTCGGAGACGAAGTTTTATCAACGAAAATACTAACTCCGGGCGAGTAAGCCATCTGCGCAGCCCAGTTACTAAATGTTCAGCCGTCCGTAGCAAAGACCGAAACGAACGGACAAACGACATCATTTTTACTTCCCGCTTTCTTGCTCTGCTCCCTTCTAACTAACCAACTTTGATGTCATGTTTGCTAATGACGACATTATGCACTTTTCTAATCGAAGCACTTGAGAGTACTCAGCTACTGAAAATAATAATGATATAAGAGAAAAAAAATGAAAATTGCTTTTCGAGGCAAGGAAATGGCGCAGTAGTTTTCTCTCATCCGGTGGACATCCGAACCGCGGAGTATGGGAAGAGAGGAAGGTGGGAGTGAAAGAAAAAAAAGAGAGGAATAGGTTTCGCTGTGGAGGGCTCCGGAATAATTTTGACCACCTGGCGAGATTTAACGTGCAACTGACGCGCGTTTCTGAGTTTCGCTTTCCCCGAAACAGGGCCGTCACGGTCGGACTCAAACATTGGAACTCCTGCTGAGGAGCCATATAATTTTCGTTCCATCCCTAGGCGCACATTGATAAAGAAGTGACTCTAGCCAGAAGGAGCCGCTTGTAAGCTTCTGCTATCGGGAACATGGAAAAATGTGTGTCTAAGTTACAAAAAAAAAAAGCAATTTCATGTGCATAGCTTTGTATTGCTTTTGAGGTACAGGCGCCTATGCGGGCTCGTTTTGCATTTTACGTGTATTTTTTAAGTGCTCTAGATAGCTTCATTAAAACAGGGTCTGACAACATTCGATTGTTTACAGAGCACCTGTGGTGTATCGAGGCAAAAGTGAAGCTCCAAAAGCGAATGTTGGCTCTTCCGTTGTGAACTCGGCTTCACCGCATACACCGGAGACGACGCACTGCGCAAGCATAGAGCAAGTTGTGCACTGATGCTCTTGCACAAACCTGCAACTTTCTTTTACTGTTCCTATGTTGGTCTCCCTCTCTCTTAACATCTTCAAAAGCAGGTAACGAATGACAGAGTGATTGGCGACGATGTTCCAACTGCTGGAGGCTGCCATTTTGGCTGTCATTACGGCCGCCGATACACAACTGGACGTCCTCATGGCAGATAGATACTTTGCAGGATGCAGGAATATTGAAAACGTTGCCACTCTGCGAAAAAAAAAAGTATTTGCTGTTCCATACTGTTTCGTTCACAACTAGGCAGAAGACTTCTTTTCATCAGTACTGCATACTCCAAAATCCTCGGTACCCGCCTGTAGGTACTACGGGTGGAGTAAATTGCCATCGCCCGGCACTTACACGCAACAATTACTCGAAACAGCCCTATTACATGGACAAACACGCCCACACCTACACTCGGTCTGTTGCGTACATACAAGCAGCTTAAAAGAACGTCAGAGCTATCTTGGGTGGTGTTAGCTTTTTAAAGAGGTGCCTCTTTTTGCCGTCTATGCTAGAGGCAACTTTCTGTGGCTACGGAGTCGAAGCTATCATTATGTGGGAATGACTTCTGAACTGACCTGATTCGCGCGGGGTGCTAGGCTTCCAACGTAAGTCGTTGCCCCGCCCTTGTAGCCCTTACTCCATGAACACGATACGTTATCCCGGTGTATGAACATCTCGATATGTGGAAGTCCAGGTGAAAAAAAAACAGCCCTCATACGCTGGTGTTATTTGTTTGAGATTCGCAGAGATGTCGCTCGGAATAAACTGATTGAGACAACCCAATGACGAAAAGCGCAGCTAAGTTCCTCTTTATGCTCATAACCTCATACATTGCGCACAGTACTTTGAACACCACACGTGCCCTTATGGGGTTTAAATAGGGGAGAGATAAACACGTATTCCCCGTTTAAGCGCGGCTGACTCAGTTCAAAACCGCGCTGACCCCACCCCGTGATCGCGAGCGCTACTGAGCGCACGCCGACCACGGCGGGCCTTGCTCTGCGGGAACAAAGGAACGACACACTGGCTGACACAAACAAGGCATTTATTGCTATAGCAACAATAACGCCAGCTAGCAACAAAATACACTGAGGAATCTAGGATGTCCGACTCACCAGCACGGCTACGAGCGAACGTCCGCCCACGGTAGGGCAAAGGGATAAACTCCGAGGTCGAGCGGGTCGGGCTCGGCGGGAGTAAGTTCCGGCCAAGAGGCGCCCGTCGACGAAGAGCGAAGCTGCGAGCGAAACGTCCGTTCGCTTCCCGTTGCCGAGGGAGAAGAGACCCCGTGGCTCCCCGCGAGCGCGCAGCAAAACGCCATCCGTGGCGCTGGTGTCGCTGCGACGCGAGCGCCCTCCCCTGTTAGTGGAAAGTCACCGAACCGAGAGGAGTGCTTTGCGGAGGAGCTAACCACAGGGAACTAGCGCGTTGAGGGAAAGCGAACGCAGGGGACGAAAGCGTCCCCACATCCCCCCAACCTTAAATAGACCCACGCGCCTGCAAGTTACATGCTATGGAGGAGTCTCCTGGTCTTCATGCACTTGAGGCAGGTCGTGCAGCGGAGGTCACGCCGACAGGGTGCACGCAGTCTTCCGCGGTATTCCGAAGGCGGCGTGAAGGTCTCCGCTGGGACGACTCGCATGGCCCGCGGGCTAAGTGCCCGCAGGCCCGCGAAGAGGAGGGCCGGTTGACCACTGCAGGCCAAGATTCCGCAGTAGTCGCCAGGGCAACAGCAGCCAGACGTGGCTGCTGTCTGGTCTCGCCACGGCTGCCCCGGATGGATGCGGCGAACAGGATACAGGCCGCTCCGTCGCAGCAGGCGGCAGCGAGACGATGTGCACAGGACAGCAAGCCGCAGTGGCTCCAGATCTGTAAAATTTCCGAAACACACTCCGCATGCCTTTAACGTAGGTCACGGGAGGGGAAACGGTGTACACAAGGGCCTGGTGAATCATGCTCCACTCGCTAGCAAAATGTGTCGGGCGGCTGTGCAACGCAAAGTTCGAGTGAACAAAGCCCTTTCTTGAGTTGAACGAGAATGCTCGGTTTATGCGAGGTTAAAAAAAACGGGTGGGCCAGCAAAGTGCGCCCCCTCTCAATACCACGGTCCGGTGGTCGTGTCACTTTTGACATGGCGCAGGCAGCTATGAATAGCCTTAGGCCTCAATGCCACTGTGAAGGTCGACGACCCCCAACAAAAGAAAGACCCGAAACGGGTTTCGTGCGCGCAGCCGCGAGGAGACATCAGCGTTGTGGGGTGGTCCTCCCCGCTCACTGCACGAAGCAGCTGCTGAGTGATCGGCGCCCACCGTATCGGACGGTGTCGGAACGCCCGGTGCCGAGCTGCAATACCAGCGAGCTCGTAACTGCACCCGTGGCCCCAGGCCACCCGGCTCCCAGAGCCGCGACTCCCAGAGTCGAAAAAGCGACAGCGAGAAAATATATACAGAAAACTCGGACCACCCACGCGGCTTCCGTACTCACTCGCTTCGGGCTCGGCAACTCCGCGGGCGCTAGGCCTCGCGCTCCCTCGATGCGGACCAAGTGGTTCTTGAAGAAACTCCAGGAAGAAAACTTCACAAAAAAAACATGCTGAGCATGTCGAAAAGTTCAAACATGCTGCAGCGCAATACACCTCGCACTCAAGAAAGCATGCCGCAGGTCCTAGCGATCAAAATTCACTCTAGGCCTAGCACTTGTCAAGTCCGGACAAAGAGCGTTCCTCGAACCGAACAGACTGTCGTCCAATGTTCCAAGAGCAGGCCCCACGTTGGGCGCCAGATATGGGGTTTAAATAGGGGAGAGATAAACACGTATTCCCCGTTTAAGCGCGGCTGACTCAGTTCAAAACCGCGCTGACCCCACCCCGTGATCGCGAGCGCTACTGAGCGCACGCCGACCACGGCGGGCCTTGCTCTGCGGGAACAAAGGAACGACACACTGGCTGACACAAACAAGGCATTTATTGCTATAGCAACAATAACGCCAGCTAGCAACAAAATACACTGAGGAATCTAGGATGTCCGACTCACCAGCACGGCTACGAGCGAACGTCCGCCCACGCTAGGGCAAAGGGATAAACTTCGAGGTCGAGCGGGACGGGCTCGGCGGGAGTAAGTTCCGACCAAGAGGCGCCCGTCGACGAAGAGCGAAGCCGCGAGCGAAACGTCCGCTTGCTTCCCGTTGCCGAGGGAGAAGAGACCCCGTAGCTCCCCGCGAGCGCGCAGCAAAACGCCATCCGTGGCGCTGGTGTCGCTGCGACGCGAGCGCCCTCCCCTGTTAGTGGAAAGTCACCGAACCGAGAGGAGTGCTTTGCGGAGGAGCTAACCACAGGGAACTAGCGCGTTGAGGGAAAGCGAACGCAGGGGACGAAAGCGTCCCCACACCCTTCAGTATAGGACCATTAATTTCAAAACAGATGAATTGACCGGATTGCACTATAAACACGCTGTTTCTCCGCTCTGACTTCGCCTACTTTCATGTGCAGCTGTGGGTGTCTGCATGGATATTATGAGTTCACGAAATATATATTAAGCGAATAACTGAGGCTAACACTGACTAAAATTTTCGTATTGCTCACTGTTCACTTCTTTAAAGGTTTACATAGCAACAGGTTCAGCGCAGCATCAGTGGTCCAAAGCGTAGATAAAGGAAAGAATGGCGGAAATAATTTCAGAAATTTGCCAAGACTTAAGGGAAAAATCTGCTGCATTTGGCGGAAGCGTAGCGTATTAGTCACGGACCATCGACATATGTTCTCAATCTTCATACATATGAAATGTGAATAAACGATAACCAAGAACGCACTTGCACAAATTGCGAAGCATACGCAGTGGTTTATTGTAAAAGAAACGAAAACTAAAAAGGAAACTTCAGTCTGAAAATGCGTTTCACCAACTTGGTCCTATTTGAACACAGCGTTGACGCATCCTTGGAACTGTCATCTACATTACCGCGATCACGCAGCAAGTACTCGAATCAGCGGAAGCTGATGAGATAGCCCCGATATTTTGAGAGGCGTATAAACCCCTTTTTGAGGCTGCTGTTTCTCACAATGATTGCCGTTTATAGGACTCAACTGGAGCAAGTGGACTCTTTAGTTGGGCCTGGGTTACGTGAGCTCAGACTGGCTGCTCTCTTCGGCCATGTATACCTTCTATGTTGATGGGATCCACATGCACCTGTGACTTACTATGGATATGACTTTAGGGCTAGATAACACTTCAATACTCTTTATTCCTAATGTTTTTTCCCTTAAATTAATTGCAGGCAACTTCTGGAATGCGCAGGCTGTATTATTGTACTCCAGACGCCGTAGTTTGAAAAGATTTTGTTTTCCAATCATTCGACTCTTTGCCATTAATCGGCCAGTTCCTGATAAGTTACGAAACGCCAACTGCCGTCCCAGCCGCTGCCATAAACTAAACTACGCTACCATTTTTAGCAAGCCGTGTTATCGAATACCTTTTGGGTTGATGAGGGGTAACTCATACAAAAAAAAGAACATAGGGTGGTTGTTTCCTCCACGGCCGACCAGCGCCGAAATAACCAGCGCAACGACCGACGCATTTTACATACCAAACTTTCCTTTCCGCGGCACTTCTATTTGGTGAAATCAGCGCGTGGTTGTGCGATGAAAGGTTGGAATTAATGTTGAAACTGGGTAAGTGTTATCCGTTGGCAGACTATGAATCTGGACTTTCTCCTTTAGAACAGTTCTGTGTTGACGACATCCCTCCTCACCATGGTGACCTGACATTTAATCATACAGAGGTGTTTATCATATTCAGCACCAGTTCACTGACGTGACTCGTGGCTGAAGCAGCTGACGTCCCAAATTCCGGGAAACATATGCGTGACGGGCATGTTTTTCGGACAATATTACACGAAAAACCAAAAGCGCAAGCAGGAATGAGCCTACTACGAGGACAATTTTTGTTTTTGACGATTTGGGGTGTTTAGCATCCCGGAGCTAATCAGGCTATGAGGAACGCCGTAGTGAAGGCGTCAAGAAATTCAACCACCTGGGGTTCTTTAACGTGCATTGATATCACACAGTACACAGGCCTCTAGCATTTTGCTGTCATCGAAATGCAACCGCCGCGCCCGGGATCGAACCTGCTTTTTTCGGGTCGGCAGCTAAGCCCCATTACCACTGAGCCAGAGCGGTAGCCCTTTTTTATTATTATTGAAGCCGCAGTCAAGAAGTCAATAATAAATCAGCTGACGGGCACAACTGAGTCATTAGTATTCGAAAAGGAGTAGCTTCAAGCCGTTGTTCGAGATCACTTGCCAAGCGATAACGTCCAGCTGCGTAGACCAAGCGATGGTGCGAACCTTGATGTTTATGAGCCGCCTTACAGCAGGGAAAAGCCAGCAGCTTTTTCTTTTACGTTGCAAGCACAAGCTGAAAAGAGATAAACTGAAGCCATAAATTCAAGGTGTGGCGGCGCCATCGTGCTCGGGAGCGAAGAGTTTGAATGAGACCAGCTTGTGAAGTCTAGGTATTTTCTTTCCTTTGTCGCTTTCCCACTTTCGCAGAAATCACTTTCTCGGAATAGATGTGGAGGTCTCCATAGCAGTGGAGAAGGCTCTCGGCAGATGGCAGCAATGCTCTACGGCGGGGAATTTCATGCCCTACACATACACACATTCAGTATTTGCGGTCAGTAGCTCAATAACCAATGGCGGCGTTCGGTGGAGAAATTGGCGTAGGTGCTGTTTTCTTTTCAAGCGAAACACTTTTTTCTGAACTGTTTTATCGACAGGGTGCGATCGAAACTCTTAAATGTAGTTTGCTTTTCTTTTACCGCAGAGAGGATGGTTTGGAAAAATAGGGTCAAAATATATTGACGCTATTCCAATAAAACACGGTTACTATGTCTCCACAAAATACCCTTACGTCCTTGAATAAAAGCACAAAAGCTGTTAATGCCTGATCACATCGATTTTATTCGCTTAGGTTCGCATTGAAAACTCACAATCTTTTACGTATAACAAAAATTAATGGAAGAAAATGCCCAGAATACCGCCTTCACCCAAGGCGCCAGTCTACGACCCGTCGGCAACGATCAGAACGGCCAGGCGATCGACCTCCTGCGCAGTAGACACAGAAGAACGAGGAGTACTGGTTGGTGAATTAGCAACTTGTCTTACACAGGTCGTAGCAGTCGGACACAGGCCGCTCAGGTTACAAATGCTGCCGGAGTACCGTTAAGAATGGTGCCTGCATAGTTACATGCACAGTCATTGCCCCTGTGGTTACTCAAATAACATTCTGAAATGACCTGCGGAAATAACGCCATGCGACCCTTGGAGCGCCCGCCGTAGATGATCAGGCTTGCTCCTGAACATTGCTGCTGAATGGTTGCATTCTTCATCCACGGCAGCCAAAGTGGCTGCGGTCCTTAGAGGAACGAGCGCTCATCAATGTAAAATTCGGTTTGCGGCCAAAATCATAAGTGGCTGGACGCAGAAAAAACCCTTTCCGCAACAGCTCCTGAAAAAATTTCATGGTTGATTGGGCTTTAACGCCTCAAAAGGATTCAGCCTCTGAGGGACGCCGTAGTTAAGCCCTAAGGAAATTTTTATCGCCTGGTGTCCTTTAACGTGCACTAACATCGCTCAGTACTGAAACAATTATCAGTAGCAGGTATTAACATCACGAAGCGACACACTGGCTATGAGGGACACGATGGTGCAAATGTGTCGAAGATTGTACAATTTGTAAGATTTGCGTTAGAAGCGATAGACTTAGGGATCCCGCTCAGCCGAAGAAGGGAGCGTCTACGTCTTGTCAAGGAACAGACGTCATATGTGGATGTCTGGGATGAAAAGAGTTTACTAGAGAACTTTGCCTCAAGCCACGGAATGCCTGAAACTACAGAATTTGGAAAATAAAGGGTTTTGCGCAAATTAAGATCTCGGTAGGATTTTTTGGGGATATGAACCCTTAACTCTTTCGCCGCTAGTAATGCTCGCTGTCGATTAGGCCTCGAAGGCACGTTTTTACGGCTGACATATAAAGGCCATTGATATGTACGTCGTGTGGCCTTTCAGATGAAGTGAAATCTTATGGCTGTGTACTAATAAGTGTGTGCGTGATTAGGAAAGCTCTAATTAGGGCAGTAATAATTAAGCGAGCAGCAAAGTGCACGTTACCGTTTTATATCATCTGTGTTTGACGTGCCATAGTGGCGCCGGCATGCAGCAAGAGGAAAAATCCCGCTGTGTGGTGGGTGCCGCCGCCAGAAAAGATGGCGCGAGCCGCGTGGAACCTGCGTCCGTTTGGAACACTGTTTTGTGACCTCCTAACGGCCTCTGTAGTGAAGTCAGCACTAATCAATGTGTCTGTCTGCAGAAGGAACATTGTTCGCGTAAATTGCAGAGTTGAAAAGATTTAAGAAAAGAAATTTTACTAAAGTTTAGCTGGGTTTAACGTCCCAAAGAGACTCGGGATATGAGGGACAGCGTAGAGAAGGGCTGCAGAAATTTCGACCACCTGGGGTTCTTTAACGTGCACTGACATCGCACAGCACACGGGGCTCTAGTGTTCGTCTCCGTCGAAATTCGACCGCCATGGCCGCGATAGAACCCGCGTCTTTCGGGTCAGCAGCAGAGCGCCATAAACACTGAGGCACTGCAGCGGCTCTAAGAAAAGAACGTGGAGTTGTGATAATTGTGACAATTGTGTGAACCAGAAGAAAAAATAGTGACTGTGTGTGAAGAGAAACAGCTGTAGGGAGACATCAACGCTATTGCTTCGTGCTCTTACAGGCGCAGCTTAAGCCTCGGATCCCTCTTCTTTTTTTTTTTACACGTAGCGTCTGCCACACGTTCAACCTCTAAATACAGTGCCCATGTTCACTGAACTCTTGAATGGTATGCCGGTGATAGTTGTGAAAAAAAAAGAATATTGCAGCAGGTATTAGTTTTCCGCAGCCTTATTCTTATGCGCTCTGGTCTCTCCTGGACGCATACTTATTGGGGGCGATTTCGCGGACTGTTTCGATTGCAAAACTCTTGGGCCGGAGCCCTAACAAGGAAAGGCTGCGTGTCACAGCGCATCTAGCGGCGATGTAATGCCTAGAGACCACTAACGTGTGGCATCGAAGTTTAATTGGTTACTCTGCTTTCTAGAGGGTGCTTTGAACCACATGAATAAAATGCTGCATCGCCAGCAGCTCGGGAACTCTGTGCGGCAGAGAGGAATTGTACATGTCATTTCTTATCATACTGGCGTCGCTAACACCACGCAGATCCTTGTATACTGAACATTCACCAGCAGCCACGGGGATTTAAGGTGTCCTGCGGGAAGTGCTCATTCTCTTCAAACAGTCCACGATCATGAAATTTAATACACCTTACCCTTCGTGCTGCTCGCCTTGCTAAACAAGATGTCTACTTGAAGCGGAGTTATACCGTGAAGTGGAGTTGTACCAACGACATAAGGCTGCCATTTGCAGCACGTGGCGCAAGGAATAGTGGGCTCACACGCGTGCGGTATAATAGCGCTTCACGTGTGGTGCGCCCTTTTCAGACCTTTCCGTGCATCAACCTGATAGCAAATGAGGCGCTTCGTACTTTCTTTGCCCCCACGAACGAACTGCAAAAAAAAACAAATGGAAGCGTTCGCAAGAAAGAAATTAATATGCCGGCACTGGGCTTCACACCAAGAACTAGCCAGATAGCCTGTCATATAGCCCAGCAGCGCAAGCGTAGTTAACCATGTTGTGAAAATGATAATTTGGGCAATTTTTCTCTTTGTAAAGACAAAACACAGCAACAAATATATATATCACAGTCACTATTCTATGTGAATAAGCTAGGAAAAAATTTACGGGCGATCAATTGGATTGGTGCGAAGCAAATGCGATACCATGCTTCTTTCACTTGCGAATCTGTTACAGTTCTTATTATATTTAACTTCTGAGTTCTTTGTTGTTAACTTCGCAGTCTATTGCAATTCTAATTCTATTCCAATTCCGATTATGCTATTAGAATTCATGATACCACTACCTGTGCATTGGAGTAGCGGTGAAGCGACGCACCACTGCACAGGCTGGTGGTTGTTTAAAAACGCAGCCACCGGTGGGGCTTGTGACACCCAGGTTGCTCTTTTGGAGCAATGTGAAAAGGAATGGCTCGCTCAAATTAAAAGGGATCATGACATGACCCCCCAGCAAATCGTTGTTTTACGTTCCGGATAGCAGCCACCACGTTGTTATGCCTACTTTAAAAAAGACGCAGGGCTCTGTGTACGCATACATTTGAGCAAGACATTGCAGTTAGAAATTATCCGCTCTAAGCCCCTCGAAATGTAAGAGACGGTCATTATAAAGCAGCCCGAGTGGCGTCGTAAAACGACAGCACCACCGTCTCCTGTAAAGCTGCCGCGCAATTCTGTCGGTGCGATGGCCGGCCGTGACAAACTTTAGTGAAGGCGCCAAAATCGGGCAGACAATAGACAGAAAAAGGAAGGACACGGGTCTTTGTTGCCTTTGTCCCCCTGTCGTGACTACCCCCTTGAACCCTCCGCACAACTAGCTAGAACAATCAACAACCCACTCCCTTACGCTGACTACGTGACTACGCGCTGTGCGCATTTCAGTCCTTCAGTCCTCACGCGACCGCTATGGAACGCGAGCGCGCTAGTGTTGCTTGCCTGCCACACGGTTCAGAGGAGCTTTTAAAAATTTAATTACCAATTGCTCGCTGCATCAATAGAGGTGACATTTTGCCGAGTTTCTCTGAGATACATACCGAAAAAAATGCGATAAACAGCTCGAGTCTGAAAAATAGTCTCACCACCCTTTCAATTTCTGTCCGGACAGTTCTTCAAGAGACAGGATGTTTTGCACGTAGTCTAGCTGTTGGTTGTGTCATTTTATGTTTAGTCATTCGTAAAGTGATTTTATTTTTAGTCAGATTCATTTTTGCTGAATCATTTTTCATGAAGCGGCTCCCTTCCCTCCCCTACAAGTGGCGATGGGGAAGGGCACAGCGGCAGCAGGAGAGGGAGACGATTGGTAGCTGGAAGGTGGAGAGAGAAAAATCCCTCCTAAGCACCTCCTAGGAAGTTTATGCTTCATACCGATGCCGACGCCGAGGACACCGACGGACAATGTTCGGCTCCATGACCCTACTAAGCAATCACATTGCAAAACGTTTGAAGCTATGTGTTCTTGAAAAATTCTCTTTTGAAGCCAAACGCATCACTAGGCTACTCAACACCGCGCTTCGCGTGAGGCGGAGGCCAGATTTGCCACTTCTGCGCATGCGCGAAACCGAGCGACGTCACGAACGGAGCAGGTGGCCGCCGTCGCCGCCGCCGCAGACTCCGTCGCCTGACCTTTCGCCGCCGCCGCACGCTACTGCGCATGTGCGCCCCCGCTTGTCCTCCTCGCCACCTTTTGACCTTTCGCCGCAGCCGTGCGCAGTGCGCATTTGAAAGCAGGGGTATATAAGGCGCGCTTGCCCATATAACAGGCGCAGACACTTGCCATGGATGGAGAAGCAGCAGTCGGACGGCACTGAAACACCGATCCAGAAGTGGTAGCTTTGGAGCTGGCTGAAAAGCAGCAAGAGCTTTTCGCTTCGAGATATCCAGGCTTAACCTTAGCTAAGCCGAAGCCATTTTTTTCTAACCCAAAGGTCTCTAAATTTCCGCCGTTTAACAGGAGTCCTATGTTTAAGCTTTGAAGGGTTTTGGAATATACGTTAAGTGAGGCATGGAGACGACGCTGACTCTAACGCGTGCTGGAAATCAACTATAAGCTGAATTCCGACCAAAATCCGTTTTCTTAATTGCGCGACCAGTTGTAACAAATGCGCAAATTTTCTCTTGAAGCCGCATGGGCTGCAAGGCTTCGCGTAGCTAGCTACCAGTTGTCTCAGTTTCCAGATAAGGAGTGCAGATTATCTGGGAACGAGTAGTTGTGTCAGGGCTTACTTTTGAGGACGAGATATTTCGCTCAAAGACAGAAGTGCTATTGTAGTAAAAATAATTCTAGAAGTCATGCTTAGGTGCTCAACGCGAAACTACAAACAACAGTGCAGGAGGTGTGGGAAGGACGCTTGTTGAAGGAAGCTGACCGCAACGAAAAATATTCTGGGAAAAAGCCTGCCGAAGATGGGTTGAAAGCGGTGCACCTGTTAAACAGATGTGCGGTAAATTGCAGAGGAGGAAAAGAACTAAATAACTTGCAGGTAAGTCTGCAGGAGACCAGAATGCAATATGCCACTAGGTTACACAAAGCGTCTAAAAGGGAGGGGGTACCAGGTGATTAAATTCAATACGAAAGGTATTGGATTTCAACAAAAGGCATGTAATTGCGAAGGAAAAGAAAAAGGAAGAAATCACATAATGATAAATATGAAGAAGTGCACTACTGTCTAGAAAATGATCAAGGTGCCTTAAATCACGAAGCGACCTGCACCTTGAGGCTAATAAAAAACTGTTCAAAGGATAGAAAAGGGGCTAAGTGTGATAAACCATCCGCCTGAACTGGGATGCGCTCAAGATGCGCGCATTCACTTCCTGTGCTTTCGTGGGAACGGAATCAAGCTATAGAGTACTCCGTATGCTCCCTACAGGTTTTGCAGGATGCATGTGGCCGCACATTGCTGGGTTGTTCTCTGTCACGATTCCTGCGAGTGTGTATTGAAACAATGAGAAGCAGTATCCATTAAGGTGAGCGTACGTGACGCTAAGCTCACCGAGGCGCAGGTGAGCAGCAGCAGCAGTAGGGCAGCCGCGGACGCGGGTCCACGAGCTGCGTCCGAGCGTCCTCAGTGCCCGTGCACCTCCAGGCGTGAGGTGCACGTTTCCGTCGGCTGAGCCAACGCTGCTTTCTGCGGAACCACCACGCAGCAGGTGGAGATCCGTGCGGCGGCGCAGTGCAGACGCCTGACTCCCGTGCACCGGTGAGCAAAGCCTGGGCCGCTGGCGGCACGAGACATATTCCGAGACCCCGTGTATTGAAAAAACTGCGAAGACACAAGCAACGCCCGGATAGACAACACCCGCTTCCTAAAGGTGGAACTTCAGTTTTGCGGTAAAAATATGGTGCAGACTGTCGTCATTTTCTGAATTATCAGAAAGGTATTGATCGGATGTGCAATATTAGAGTAAGAAAAGCATACACTTAACAATAATCAGCAAATATTGCATATGTTTCTTCGGTGTGCTGGCTGATAGTGTCACTCACAAAATTTTTCAGAGGAAAGTAAAAGAAATTGCAGTGCGTCGATGAGCAGAATTCCAATGCAAAACCGGAACTAAGCCTGAGTCGCAAATTTTTCGCCTCGATTACGCACTGCAATGCTGAAAAAAATTGCGTCATATGTTCCGTTTGACAGAGTAGAAGTAAACTTGATCTCACTACCATTGCTTACGGGCTGCTCTGTTCATGATGCTAGACTGTTATTAAGAGTTTGCACATTTTTTTTTCCTTTTTTCTCTGAACGCTCGCAGGTTGTCATTATTGTGGTATTCAACCTTTTATTTCCAGACACATGTTTTGGTGCTGTGTTGAACGTCCTTTGTTTGCAATGTTTCCACCTCTCACCAAGAAATAGCGCTGACTATTTGCACCTTTCTGGCTTCCAGAAATATAAAACTGGGCACTATAGCTTCCGCACTTGGCGCACCACAAAAGCTACATTTCCTACTACAAAATCAGGATGACAACTTCGTTGTCGTCGTACGCAAAGACACCTTCCGCTATAGTACTGGGCCACCCCTGGTCCACCTAGGGCCGCGCGATACTTCTTAAGAATTGGCCGGGTGTGTACGCTAACGGCACGTAGCTGAGTTTAACTATCCTGCGTCACATGCTGGACAGTAAGCACTAGTGCTTAAACATCGGAATGGGAGTCGACGGTGCCTTCCTTCGCGTTAAAGGCAGAAAAAAATTACACTCAAGTCCGATTACGCGGAGGAATGCGAAGGCACGGGTTTTGAGGAAAGGAACGGTTTTTGAGGGGAGGAGAGGGCGCAGTAGCTGCCAAATCTTGACATGTCGGTGGACACTTCAACCGCGCCTTAAAGCATGCAACTGAAGCTGTATATGTCATCGTTGCGAACCCTTGCCGCTAGTTAACCTCCAATTTCACATCTCTACAACTTGGTGAACACCTCAACCGCACCCTAAGGGAAAATGAAGTATCAGAAAACATCCAATTTAAGGTGCGTATGCGAATGGTCCGAACCACTGTCGCAAGATTGCCCTCAACTTGACATGTAAGCCATATGCAAAGAGAAATGCTATGTCGCCACCCAGAATGCTGTAAGGCGAACGGTAGCTCACAATTTTGGTGAATGCATTCGGGAATACTGCCGCCACATTAAGGTCAACCATTGAAGACAGCACTGGGATTTTGTCGGTACCTGCGATATCTGTAGCATATACTAACGTCGTCCCTTCGGTGGACGCATTTTTGCGCTGCGCGTCCCTTTCCATCATTCTTCCTCGCTCCTGTCTGCACGTAGCAGCGATTGGGACTAAATTTGCCTGTGAGTTCATCCCTTTGGTGCGACGTCACCACTATCGAAATTTGCCTGGTCCTGTAACGTGACTTTGGCGTGAAGTAATAACTCCAAATTTTGCGTTATGCCTCGAGACTTTGGTGTGACGTCATTATCTTGACACGTAACTCATTTTTTTTGCAAGTAATTCCTGTCACGCGGCTTTTGTATCACGTAATCACCTTGACAACTGACTTTCAATTTGAAAGTGGTCGTGCCAAGGGAACCACTAATTACCCAATTAGTCTCGCTAAATAGTGATGACATCTTGGATTCTAATTTCCTTGATTTCTACTTAATAAATCATTTTTCTTAATTGTATTAATTTCTTAATTGGTTACTAATTAACAATGTGACATCATTCTTCATCACGGCGTATAACACTATCCATTTATTCTTCAAGATTATTAATCTTTTACCCATTCATTCATCTCGAGGGACGTCATCGTGAGGACACATTTTACGGACAAGTTCTGCGGAAGAGATCTGCAGGCAAAATGAGCTATATAATGCTTTCTCATCAATATATGTCAAGGAGCACGGTCCACGATCTTGATGTAGTGCATGACAACGCATGAAAAGCAGCCGTAGGGCTTGTAGATTGGCACTGACAGGCGCGCGCGATCTGTCTCGCGCCCAAGAAAGCGTTCGAATGTGCACAGTTCGAACTCCTGTGCAAATTCCTCGCTTTCATGTCCCTTCCCTACGAACCACGGAGCACGTTCGGGTTCATTGGCTTTAAGCTTCAACCACGGGAACAATTTTGGTACCGTGAGGCACTGGCTGAAGCTGCATGCGCGCATCCGTGATTTAGTTCTTGACGCAGAAAGGACCTCTGCTGAATCCAGTGTAAGCTTGCATGAGGTTGACAAGAGAATGCTTGCTAAGGCACAGAAGGGAGAAATGACCGAAATACTTTATGCTTGTTGAACAACTAAGCGGCAGCTTCATAGTCAAGTCTTGACGGTGGAAAGGCATCTCAACAGAGCGTAGTGGCTTGTTACTTGGTTTTGAGTAACGTATAGGCGAGACCTCCATTTGCAAACTGGTATTCAAGGCGCGTTTGCATATGCTACATACTGCCAAAGTGAACCCTATAACAACTAATTTGCCAAACTGGGGAAAAGCTGCCACAAGCGAAGCTTCCCTTCAAAGCGTAAGCGATGGCCTGATTGTCTTCTGGTGTGCAGCAAGCAATAGCCATCCAAAGACGGCCTTGTTCTTTGTTGCGAATTTTGGCGCAGTGAAAAATCTGAGTACAAATCAGGGTAGCTGGCGCCACCCACTTAAGAAGACGTTCCTTTAAGTCGGTTTTTTCCGCCCAACAGCTTCAAGTCGTGAGGCGCGCACTAAGGGAAAGAAAGTTGGGACCATGCTAAAAAATCGAAACAAATCTCGATATTAGTCGACGCTCGTGACTGCCGGCAAAACTCACCAGAGAAGCTTTCGACGTCACATCGCCGTGGTGGTAGCTGGAAGGGCGCCTTACAGCACTGCCAAGTGGGTTGCACTTCCCGTGCATACGGCCTCGGTGGACGTCAACCTGGAAGGCTGTGCAGGCGGCCATCTTGTTCTCCGAGTTTGTTGTCCTAGCGCCGGACCACGGTGACGGCGCGATGGGCGAGCTCGACGACCAGCGTCGTTCCAGGTGAACGATTCGCCCAGGCTGCAGCATGGCCTCTCTTGCCGTGGGAGCACCCCACTTCCTGTAAAAACTCGCCAAGACACGGACGTTGCAGTCGGTAGCCACTGCAGTGGCTCTGTCGTAGCGGGCGGAGGGCCAGTCAGGATGTCTATGAGAGAAACGCAGGGAATGGCCGCTAATCGCAAAAAGAAGGGATCTGCACCGTGCGCGTGCCGGAACGAAAGCCACGGGGCTGTTCTTCGTTTTTTTTTTTCTCCCCTTTCTTCCTCGTGCGGAAGGAACGATTCTGTCTGCACTTGGGAAGGCCCTGTACACTCGAGCAGCTGTATAAAAGCAGTGCCCCAGGCAGCCAAATTTTTTTGTGGAGAAGGTATTGAGCCTGCAGAGACTACAAGTAACAAATATATTTGATTTTTAAATGTTTCAGAGTTTATTTTGTTATTTGGGCACGAAACCTTAACACTTCAGGCATGTGGAGCCAGCCAAATCCTTAGCTGGCGTGCGCGACGCCCGCGTTTTCTGTGCTCCTGCAGCTTGTGACTGCGCAAACTTGCTATGATCTCAAATTTAAGCAGAGGCTCACTAAACTCCTGCTTAAAAAAGAGCTTTCCCCAAGATTGCTTCGTCACAAAGTGCACGAGTGCGGAAAAAGCAGCCGTCGCGCACGCCATCTAAAGATTTCGCTGGCTGTACCACAAAATGTCTTGCTAAATGCCTCGAACCCACCACAAGCGACTAGAAAGGCAAGCTTAATGGCACCTGTTTCCCTTTGGCACCTATTACCCCTATCTTTCTCATTGTTATTTAAGCAGGGTTTCTCCTAACATTTATCGACGCAATCCTGGCTCCACAAAAAAAAAAGACACAGGTCCAGGCCGTAGAACCTGTCGCTGTCTTTTGTGCTCCACAATTCAAAAATTCTTCGCTGCATACTATTCAAGCGGTAATAAATGGTGTGCTAAACTTCAATCGCATCGCATCGTCAGTTCGCGTTCTGCCTATTAGCAGATATAATTGCTTGGGCACACAGTTAAGAATGCAGGGTTACGCTATACCTGTAGGTCAATGAGAGTTAAAAGGAAATACGGGACTACTTTCACTTAAACAGAAAAAAAAGTCTGGCATGTGTCATCTGTCTGCGGGTAACATCTTTGTGCGGGCCATGTTCTAATCATTTGTACGCGTGTTCTTCGCGTGGGAAATTTACGTTTTCGCGTACATTTATCGTGGCGCTTCTAACCCAGAAGCTCGCCTCCTCGTTACCCCTTACAAAAATGAGCGTTCAGTTTCTGGTGTCATGTTCATGTTTTCCTTGTGACACATTAGAAGGTCACCACGAAGGCAGGTACTCATGTCTTTCGACAATAAAAACTCAGCAGAGACTCTTTGGCGTTAAAACAGAAGATTTCCTTATGTTATTAGCCATCAGCCACTCAAGTGAGTTTTCTCGTCGTTAACCTCCATGCAGAGATATAGCACAGCATATTCAGATGTTATTTCACACGAATTTCTCTCATGACATTGCCTTTGTGGTACGCACAAAGGCATGCATGAAATAAATGGAACAAGCGCCGGAGGCACTTGGAAGAGGGGGGCGGGGGGGGGGGGGGGGGGGGGGGGGGGGGGCTATAATTTACGCTTTTATGACAGCGTCGGCAGTCTAGAAAGAGAGAGGTTGTTTACTGGCCAGTGAAGATTTTCTTGAAAAAAAAAACAGTATGCTTCTGGACAGCTAGCTATTGAAACATTACATGGAAAATTGGATTTTTTTTTGTTCTTTCGTGTCGAGATTAGTGGCGTTACCTCTGATCGTTATTCAATGCGATGAACGTATCGCTCGGTGGCGTTAATATGAGTGACCAAAAAACGTGCTACCAGCAAGTGTGAAAGAAAGAACTTCTTTTTGTCTGCAAAGTGTAAAATATAGGCTCGAAGACATTGATACAGCAACGAACAACGTAATATCAAAGGCTCACTCAGTCGCAGGCTCCATATAGTGCGTCACGTTGCAAGCGTAAGCGCGCGCTGTTGTCAATATAACTCCGAACAGTGCAGAAAGGAACGCAACAAGAAAAAAAAAACCGTGACAAGCATGCGATGTACCAGTGCACAAGATAAAAAAGAAGACAGCGCAGTCTCTCAATCTTCAGTCACCTCATCATGTGTGTTTATATTATTCAAACGTTTGGATGGATTAGAAAGATGTGTGTCGCTACCATGCTCGCAGGTTTTGAAGCTACCTAGCGCATTATTCTAGTAATTTATGCCCCGGAGTGCAGTTTTCCACAACGCTGTGGTCTGTACCAAGGATTAGGAGCGCTAAGACAGTAAAACGGGCAGCTGCCGTTCTGAGACTTGTAGTTTCCCAAGCGGTTTGATACGGCTAATGCGCTGTATGTCAAGGCTCGGAATACGTTGGTACCCCCAAGAGGCCTGAAAGGACCTTCTGAACAACGTTGTTTTCCCGTGCGTGCATGTAAGATGCTTCTGCTACATTTACACGCAATGGAAAGAACAGGAAACAACTGTGGCTGCACATATCACGCCACATAAGTTGACTAGTTAACGTCTGGCCGCGTGGTGTAGTGCAACACTTGCACTGACACGGAAGGTTAAATTTTTTCAGTTCAACCAAGTCATCCAACACATTTAATCATCCAACACATTTAGCATTGATTCAATTAAATCTTTATACAGATTTTTTCTAGTGACATTGGAGAGGTACTGCATTGCAAATCGCACTTGTAACATTCTGTACGCAAGCACAACTTCACGCAGATAACCTCTCACGGTACCACGCATGTTTTCAACAGAGCATACTACAACTCTTGGTAGCAATCGACATAAATGAACTTGCATAACTGTGCGAAGAAAAATCGTTCTGGTCGCGAAGAAACATAAAGCGGGACACGATTTGTCGCACAAATAAATGAACAAGACCGAGACCTCCTCTCTACACGGGCAAGAATAAGTTTGTTCGACTAGTTCTTTCCCATGTTGACGCCCAAATAAATACAAAAAAAAAACCCCGATGGATCCTTTGAATATTGATCCGCGAGGCGCTCAACACATTCATGACATACCGTATCTTGGAGAAGAGGAACAGGGTACACACTGACATGTTTTACTTCTTTTGTACCCGTTGTGAAAATGCAATAAAGGAAAAAAAAAGTGGCGTGGTGTAGTGGTTAGCGTGGTAAAACAGGGTGTCTAAGGTTGGCGGTTCGAATCCGCGTGCAGTTTTTTCTTCTTTTTTTCTTTTTTGTTTTTCTCTACTTTTTTGTTTTGCCTGTTATTTTGCATTACTGATCCCCATAATTGGATCGGGTTTTGAAACGGCAGGTAATACATGAGATAGTCACGAACAAATCATCAGAAGAGCATACATTAAGAACACACTAGAACCACGGTGGCCAATTCGTTTTTGAAAGCCATTAGGAATTCATTACGAAAATCACCAGAAAGTCATGAGAAAGGCATAAGATCCTAATGTCAAAAGTCACTAGACTTTCTAAAGAAAGTCATTAGATTTTTTCTTAAGGGACGATATGTGCACAGGTGTGAGTACGTGTGATTCTAAGCCACTCTGTATTTTACTAAATACCCTCTCATCAACAAGCAACGCCTCCCTATGCGGACTGTCAAGATGGCCACTCTTTAAGACTCCATTGAAAGTTGCGGGAACTTGTAGGTCCTTCTCGTTAGCAAAACTTATGTACATGATGTACAGCCCCCATCAAAAATATACCGCCCAAGGTGTTTGCTTACGGGGCCTGCAGCGTGCCCAGTTATGCATCCTAAGCGACCGTAATCTGTCGAACCATAAATGCATTCGCGTCCTCAATCCTGCGAAGCTTTGGACTGCTAGCTGTGCTGAGGAGCCGCGCTAAACTGTTTAGAAGCAAACCCCTTGTGCTGTATACTTTTTACGGGGACTGTACATAAACCGGTTACCCCTAGATCATCAACCTCCTTCTCATGACGGCAGCCATGGCTGGATGGTCAACGACCTGAGCGCAGGATGAGCCCTGCCACGCCCGAACCCTGCTTCCAACACCGTAGATGTGCGCTGAGTTCTTTGATTTAGAGTATCAACGTACGGAAGTTTCTAAAATGGTCCTGCTGAAATGCTGGCTAACGCATTTCTCAACTGCTCTAATGTCTCCATCTTACTCTCTATGGCAATGTATCCGAGGTCCGGGCTAATGCTGCGGTTAGCCTTAATCTAAGCTGACTTTCCCGCCTAATTATCAACAACACATGGCAGCTCAGCTCGCCCAACTAAGCCTACATCATGTCTCATCCTTGGCGCTCTCCTTTTGTATTCCGAAATTAAAAGTTTATCTGCAAATATGAAGGCCAACGCTCCATTTGAGTAGCTACTTGCTGCGTAACCTTCAGTCTTTTCTCCTTTTTCCATTTCCTCTTTCAGTGTGGTGATTCGCCGCTCTCTGCTTGTTCTGAATTTCTTTTGAAGACACGGCGTAATTGTCATCACTTG
The DNA here is from genome assembly GCF_055824585.1 of Amblyomma mixtum. Taxonomy (NCBI): domain Eukaryota; kingdom Metazoa; phylum Arthropoda; class Arachnida; order Ixodida; family Ixodidae; genus Amblyomma; species Amblyomma mixtum. Next base: position 335,757,214 of record NC_143014.1, on the reverse strand, counting down.
GGGTGCTTTCTTGGTTAAGGGGCTGTCATCTCAGCATAGTGACAGGAAAATACCCTGCTCCTGTGAGATTTTTTTTTAATTAAAACAACTACGGTGCTTATGTTTTACATTATTGTTGTGTATAAGCTTAATGCCCCCTTATCAGCCCTTGTCTTGTTCTTGTGACGTACTCAAAGCCGTGTGCTCCTTTTTAATTACTGGTCTATCGCAAAACTTTATTTTAATTTTGGATCTGATTAAGCCACCCCCACCCCACCCTATACGCGGTAAATTCTTCACGCCGGGAAAAAGCAATTTTCACTCCATTGGCAATCAAGAAGTCTCTCATGTAGTCTTCTTGTGTCTCGTGTGCAGCCTTGAGACATAATCACCATTATTAGCGACTGATTATCGAACTCCGTTCCACAAATCTGCGCCAAACCAAACCGGCGACACATTGAGCAAAAGAGAAAAAACTGGCTCTTTTCCGATTTTATGCTGTAGAAGTCCGCAGAATCTTGAAAATAACGGGGCAGATGGAGCTGTCGTCCAAACGAGGCGACCACTTCGCGCTTGACTGCGAATTGCATCATAGTTATTGTCTTTACGCATGGGTGCTACTGCCAAATCTCCACGAAGCAGTGCGCTGCCAAGGAACTGTGATCTGGATGCTGCCACCAGACACGCACCAAGTGCAGCAAGAAAAACTTTGCAAGAAGTTGACGAAGAAGCAAATGCTGCAGCATCCAGAGGGAGAAACTACTTGTCTCAAAGCATAGATTCCCGTTGAGAGCTCCACACAAAAGTCGAAAAAATTCTATGAATTGCCTGTACTTTTTTTGCACAATGCAACACCTGCATGAAATATATAAGCTTGGAAACCATAAAGATATTGCAAACATGTGCTCGTGCGAATAGAGACAAATCCCTGTCCAATCAAACCTGCGTTTGTCGGCTAACTAACGAGATCTGAGAATCCCACTGAGACGCAATATTACGATGCTGATGCAAGTGAATCCCAAAAAACTCTAAAGCTTTGGAGCCCCATCTGATGCCGTCAAAAATATCTTGGTTTTCTTCCTCAGTTACCTACTCAGAACCCCTTTCATTTATGAAGGTTAAGAGACGCACCTGAGCTGAAAAAAATGTTCAGTTACACGCAAAGCCTCCAGACCTCCCCTTTTATCAGGAAAGAATAGGGCAACGTCATCATCTTTAGGAAAATTTGTAATTTCATATTGCGATAGTGAGAAGCCCCAGGTTGCTTTGTTCTTGATGATAGTACAAGCCTAACTCTGCCGCTCTCTAATGACAGTGACCACCGAGTATGTTAAGCGCAGAGTTAACGCTGCAATTCGCACCATCCTTGAACGCCAATCGAAGTACAGCCACACAAATTGGAACGGGTTACAAAAAACATTCGAGATCACTGCGGTAAGCAGCTTTGGAGTATTGCGAAAGCATTGGAGCTTGCTCGGCATTAGTCGCCCCTCTTTGCCTCTCGTTGCTTCTCTTTGCCACCGATCTATCACATTTTAATTCCCCTTTACTTCATCCTTAATTCTTTTTAATTCGCCCTAAATCACCCTTACTTCATCTTACTTCACTTTTAATCTATCATAATTCTCCTTATCTCACTTCCGTTAACTCTTAAATCATCTTACTCCACCCGTAATCCGTCGCTTGTTTGATTTCTATTCTTAGGTTCTGTAATTTCGGGCTTTCAAATTTGGCGCTAGGGTTTGGCTACGCTCACACATCCGGGCACATGCTCTCACACTTCCGCGTGTTCAAATTTGGCGCCACAAGCTGGCCTAACTCCGTCTACTTTTTGGATATTTTCGGCTGTAATTTATGAACCATTCATCTGATTTCAAAAATTCTTGTTTTTCGTACCAAGCGCGCATCATCCTCTTTAGAATAAAGCCACTCGTTTGAATTTATCTCTTCAGAGTTTCTACAGTTACTGCCGACACGTTTTGATGACACGCTTTGGAAACACGAGCCCACGAACATAGACTAGTAACGCTTTCGCATTAAAAATTGACGTTCAAACTCCCGATTGGTTCGCTTCTCTCTTGTGCCTGGGTGAAGTGGACTGAAGTGATTCACGGTTCTCGATGAGTGGTACGAGGTGATTGTAGCTGCACAATTTGGTTGCGAACGAAACACTGGGAATAGAAGGAGTTATCACTGTACTCACACCGGAGCGCCTCTGCGGACGTTCTTTTACGGGATCGTATTTCAGGATCGCTTTGTCGGCCACCGCTTCCCATCTGCTTCGTAGACAGGTATCCCAAAGTATTTTATGCGAAGCATATTACTAGAGCTACACTACAGCCCGTCGAGCGCGGCGGTGGAGCTACCATTGACCTTTAGCGTGACCACGGGACACCACGTGACAGCATGACGTCACAGCAGGGGAGAGATGGGCTGCCGGCTCGCGCGGTCGGCCGCGGCGGTGGAGGCTCCACATCAGAGGCGCGGCGGCTGACCACGTGACAACATGACGTCACAGCAGAGGAGAGATGGGCTGCCGGCTCGCGCGGTCGGCCGCGGCGGTGGAGGCTCCACATCAGAGGCGCTGCAGCTGACCACGTGACGCTACAGCAGCGGTATAAAGCTGAGCTTGCCTCGCTCTCCGGGAACTTACGAGGCGGCCAGGTGTTGGGATGCCGCCTAGAAGCAGGGCTGATTTGAACGAGAAGCGAAAGCTTCAGCGTGCCACAGAGACCGATGAAGAGCGGGATGAACGTCAACCAAGGAAAGCCATGTATTCCCAAGCCTAGCCATCAATATGCTTCGCATCTGACTAGGCTTAACCTTAGCTAAGCCTCAGCCATTTTTTTTCCGTGGACGCACGCGCTCACGGGCACATTCGCGCCTACGTCATTGCCGGCATCGAAGCTCATCCGAGTAGAGTTTGGGGCGAACTATCGACTGTCAATCTACCCACCTTGCAGGCACCGCTGTTACCGAGCCAACTCATAGGGAGGCTCATATTTGCCTTTGTCGCGCACCTTCCCTTGTATCATCGTCGTCTGTGTGCGTGTGCAGTAATTTAGCGGTGACGTAATAACGAACTCGAAAGGCAGAGAACTCCGACGCGGTCGGCATAAGCGCTCATCCCACCAGAAGGTGGCACTGCAAAGCTTAGTGAGAAAAAATGCTTGGCTACGTGTAGGTATCCACGCATGTATTATGTAAGCAGCGCATGCAAGTATGCATATATCTACGGGCTTCCGCTAGCGAAATAGAGATTCTGAACATGTTTCAAACGTCACTTGCGTCACGAGGTGCAAACGATTATGCTTGTTTTGACTTTAGGCTCAAAACAAATTTGAAGTTAAAGTTGGCTCTAAGCACCTAAAAACATCAGTCGCTTGGTCAGCTCGATCGTTACCAAACGTATCTCCTGAGGTGAGTATTTTTCTGTTGTTTTCGCTTAACGATGCACTCACGTAACTACTAACGTGAACAAATTGTACAATTGAAGGGCAATATCGAGTAAATATTGCCTTATATTATTGCGACTCTTAGTACCAGATCAATGGTATGATGGGATTGTCGTAACTGGCATGCGCGGCGGTCCGTCGAGGAAAAAGTCGGAGAAAAAGGCAGAGCGCCACCACCTTGCTGGTTTACACTGGACCGCCGCGTGCGTTGATCAGAGGCATTCATAGCGGTGGTGTTTTCGAGGTACAGAATAATCGGCCGACATGAATTGCATTCTTTGGCAGTAGGATCGCCGCCGCACCTAAGCGCCTTTCAACTATGTACAAAAGACGTATTTCATTTCATGTTTTCTGTTACAGCCGCCGTGTAATCGCAAGAAGAAAGTGGTTTCAACTCTATTTTAAGTCCCTACCACATGGCGCTGCAACCCATGCCTGGCCCCAAGGGCAAACATTATTTCATTTCACTAGCGGCTGCATAATTCTCGATTTTACCATGCTCGTGTTTTCAGCGGCCAGTGCCCGTACACAATTATAGCACATATCGACGGTACTATTCGCAGAGAGCAGCCGCAGGCAAACGCCGCTTCCTGCCTATGTAAAACAAAAGACCCTGCAAACTAATAAAGGCAGATATGAATAGAATCCTAAATATTTCAAGGCATCCACATCTATGATACATGAGTACAGTGTGTCTTTGCTTACCGGAGTGTGCAAAAACTCCAGTGCGCTGCAGCTTCCGTTCACCTTAAAGAACCTCGGGCTGTGAACATAAATTTTACGCTTCACCCGCGTAATTTATCATTCATTGTCGCATTTGAAAAAAAAAACCCTTGAAGTGACACGGACTTCATTTTATTCCTTACATGTTGTATCGAGAATGACGCACGTGTCATGCCTAGTGCGGCGATTCAACGTGCTCGCCTAGATTAGATATGCGCATTGGTTGCCACATCCCTTCGGCTATAAAAGCATTGTATGTTCAGCAATAAAGAGCATTTGTTAGCTGGCCACCTCGACTGATACACATGTGGCGTAAGTATGACACAGATGCAGATCGTTGTGTTAAGGACTTCGGCCAATTTGGGCCGAAAAAGTTTTTCGAAACATTGGAGGGCTACTTTCCCTTACCCCAAGGCGATAGGTGCCCGATCGGCATGGGGTATGCAATTGTGAGCTGCCGAGCGCTGACAGCATGGCCGTCATGTTAAGCCGAACCATAAGTAAATATTAACCTAATTAGACAATACTAGTGTCTAACACGTCCTACTCGTTGAGCCCGTTTCGAATATCCATTAGTTAGATCACGACGTTATCGGTTGGTGAATTATAAGCTAGTAAATATAAGCACAACCATAACAAACAGGTGGAACAGGTGTCCGCCAGATCTCTTAACCAGAGCTGATTCTTTTGACTCTATGTTTTCTTCACTGCATTTAATTTGAGAGCCATTTATTTCTACGTTTACTTTTTGTATTTTGCATCTGAGCCTTGTATTTATTGCTGTATTTTGTGTTACAACTTGTATTTAACATTTTTCAATTTTGCTAAACCTGTTCTTTTTTTCATATATTATGTATTCGCCCCTCCTGCTTGGGCCTACTGTAGGCCTGCAGTATGTTCTAAATAAATAAATAAATAAATAAAATATTAACTTATTACTCAAGTTTGGTGTCTAACATGTTCTACTCATGTAGAGGATTCCAAGTATCTAATTCGTTTTATGATCTCTCATTAATTACTGAGTGTAAAGTGATTTAACATAGTCGTGACAAGTTAATTATGACGCCACAAAACAAGTGACGTCACCAATCGGATATTCGAATGACGTCACCAATAAATCACCAATTGGGTTACTATGTTGATTTACTATGGGTGCCGTCCTCTTAAATTCCTCGGACACAATATTTCACACCGAAGGGAGGTGGTAGCAGACCTCAAGAAATCGAGAAACGCGATGTAGACGAGCGAACGCTCTTAAAAATGAACTTAGTGAATGCGTTGTGGTCTGTGACTTCGTAAAGTGTCTTTGTGCACTGATGCGTACATGAGTAATTATTAGTATGCGAACTTTGAAACGGCACCCGATAACAATCGCGTTCTACTCAATAAAGTTTTGCTTCGAAAGCAACACTACACGAGTCGCCGAGCCATTTCGAGGAGCTGAAGAAAGGCCATACTGCGCATGCGCGAGGAGCAGCGACATCACAAGGCGCACAGCTGGCGCGCCGCCGCCGTCGCTGCGCGGGTGACTCAGGACATGGCCGGGCTAGAGGGGTCACCCCTCTAGCCCGGTCATGCTCAGGAGTGCCGCCGCCGGGCTCGCCAGTTGCGCATGCGCAGTAGCGGCGCACAGCAAGCGTGCCGGGACCGCCGCCACTGCCGCGCGCTCTCTATCGCCTCTCTCTCTCTCCTCGTTGCTTTCGCAATACTGAAGGTTTAACCGGAGCTAAACCACTGCCAATATTTTAAAGTGGCTGCCGCGTTGCAGAAATTAAAATAAATACGAATAACTTGCTCTCAGGCACGGCAGGTGGTATTGTGGCCGTGTTCTGATTGAGTTTGGTTTTATGGCGTTCTACGTTCCTACACGCTGTTGGGACGCCGTAGTGGAGGGCTTCGGTAATTTCGGTGACCACGGGTTCTTTAACCTGGTCTAAACTCGCACAGTGGTTGTGGATTTGAATTTGCAGCACCGGCAGGTAATCTTAGAAGACGTGAACTGGTTCGAGCGCGGAGCCCTGTGATAACACGACTGTTCCGTCCCAGCGGGCGGCAGCCTGGGTGCAACCCTTCGCGACCCATAGGGGCTTCAGACGGGCAGGCAGCGGCGACCGGACCTGTGTGCGTCATATTTGTACGGATGTCAACAATTGCGATGTCATGGAACCCGTGGCGCCCAAGCGCATGTGACGCATGTGACGTACGCGTTTGTGCGCTGTTGTGGTGAAGGAATGCGAAGCCAACGGACAAGCAGATCTCTATTACTGCCTCTATTTCAGTTTTTTTTTCTCTCTCACTCCAAACTTCCTCCCTTCTCTTAGGGCGTGGTTGAGGCGTCCATCTATGTGTGAGGCAGTTACTGTGCCTTTCTTTTCCTCTCAATTCACAATCCCAACGGAGATACACAACGGCCAATTCAGGAAGGGGCGTCACTGCATCTGGTTCGGGATCTCCTCGGGTGGCGAATGGGCTGTTTTAAGGGGCCTTCTAGACACTCCAAGCGAATTGGCCAACGGGTAAGGCGTCGCGCCGAGCGTGTGATGGGGTTTAGTGGACTTCCTGGCAGCGCTGCAACACGCTGCCGTGTTCCGCGCTTAATGGCGAAGCTGAAGCGTGCTCCTTTATTTTTCTATTTGACTCAGGAGACAGAAGACGCCTGTTGTCGCAGCATTTTTCGGCGAAACTGCTACCAGCCCATTTGTGGGTTGAGCGGCGATGACGATGGCGGAGGGGGTGGCGCCACCAGATCTCATGACCGGACAGAAAGCCGAAGCTAGTCGCGACTGTCATCGAACAACGCGCTCGGTTGTGGAGAAGACAAAGACAATACAATTACAGAGGACACAAGAGCTACTCTTTAAGGTAGCGAAGCGATAGCGTTAATGTGTTAACGCTCATAAATGCGTAATGGGTCATTCTCCATACATTCACTGATCTCTGGCAGTTCTCATTCCAATCCTGGCGCACTGATGCCGCGGCTAAACGATGCGCTAATGTCCTGCGGTGGAAGGTGCTGCCATCGGTTGAAATTGAAGACCAGAGTTGGTCTTGCCAAGATGCCTTTCTCGACCTTTCATTGGCTGCCACCTGCCACGGTGGCCAGTTTTCTCAGAATCCGGCGGGCAGATTCTCATGACGCCACAAGGTGGTGACCAATGTGGCCCACCTGAGTTGCTTCTGCGGTCATTTTTCGCTGAAAAAGATGACGAAAAGGAGGCCGGATTTTCTGCAGAACGCATTCCTAGGCGACTTAGCCTTCCCAAGGCTGTTTAGTCGGCGGCTCTCCGGTACCCGTAGCGTCACCCAACTCGGGCCTTCGCCGCTCGCGGCTAGACGCGCTGTCGCCGGCTATTCCTCATCTCTACTGCCCCCCTCGTCAACGGCGCCCTGACGCCGTTCCGTCCGGCAGTGCTTAATCCTCAGGAATTCTGCAGACTTTTCGAACGAGACCAAACTAAACCAAACCAAACTTTATTTTATTTTACAAATGTGCATACAGTCTTTAGGATGAGCCACAGGCCAAAAGCTAAAGAAAATAGCTTGAAAATGCCTGTGGCTCATCTAAGAGCCATTACAAAATAATAAAATAAACACATGCATACAACGGTGGCAGATCGGAAACGAGCACACTGTAGAAAGAATTTATAATATTTACGATTGAACTGATGGGTACACAGAGATGTAGTTTGAAACTAGAAAAAAACAATTAAAACTGAACAAATGCATTTGAAAGTTATACACTGCTGGGTTGATTACAAAGGGGAAAAGGACACCGATACATACACAAACTATAATATATGAAAAGAAGTTATGGAATATTATTTACAAAGTACACTTTTAAATCATGTGGTCGGAGGTTATACATGCTCAGCTGGTTAGATTCGTAGCTGTTTAGAACATTAGGTATAAGGAAGTTAAGTGCTTGTTTACCATAGTTAGTTCTAGCTCGTGGAAGTGTCCATTTTGCAGTTGATCGGGTTTGAACATACTTTTCAATGGGCTTTAACAATGCGATATTAAGCAAAAAATTACATATTGATGGTGAAGAAAATTTGAGATAGTATAATAGGCGGTACTCAAGAAAAACATTGACACGAATTACTTCATACTTAGTAAACAATTCAGCCGTATGGGAAGTAAAACTGGCACCTGCGATAATCCTGATAGCTTTCTTTTGGAGAATTAGAATTTTCTGTAGATTTGTTTTGGATGTGGTAGCCCAAACTATGTGGCAATAGTTAATGTGTGATTGGAATAGGGCATGATAAATCATTCGTTTTATACAGGGAGGAAATTCAGTGCGGTACCGAGCAAGAAAACCAACGGAAGGAGCTAATTTCTTGCGAAGATGTGTTGCGTGTGCGGTCCAGCTCATACAGGCGTCAAAAATTACACCGAGTGATTTGAAGGTGTCCACGATTTCTATTTTATGATTCCCAAGTTGAAGATCATCGTTTAAGTTAATTTTGACGTTTTTAGGCCTGAAGAAAACAGCTTTAGATTTATTGGTATTAATAGACAACCCATTTTGAACGGACCACGCATGCAAAGTTTTAAGAACAGCATTACCGCGATTTAATAACTGATCTGTTGAGGAGCCCGTTAAGAAAATACTGGTGTCATCTGCGTACAGAATGAATTTAACGTTACTGTCAATGTTTACGAGATCATTTATGTATACGTTAAAGAGAAAAGGACCTAAAAGGCTGCCCTGAGGTACTCCACAGTTTATAGCCTGAAGAGTGGATCCATGTCCGTCACAGAAAACAGCCTGTTTTCGATCAGTGAGGTATGACCGTAGAAGATGGAGACACATTCCTCGAACACCATACATTTCTAGTTTAGCAAGCAAAATAGTGTGGTTAAGAAAGTCAAAAGCCTTACTGAAATCAACAAAGATACCGAGAGTTAGACATTTACGTTCAAAATTTTGCAAGATAAATTCTTTTTGTGAGAGGAGAGCAGATTCGGTAGAGCGTCCTTTTCGAAACCCGAACTGTGAATCTGTTAGCAAGCTGTGTTTAGTAAAAAAGCTATCCATTCTTTTTAGAATAATCTTCTCATATACCTTCGAAAAAACCGGAAGTACGGAAATCGGGCGGTAGTTGGTTAATACGGCTTTATTACCTCCTTTAAAGATAACTGTTACTTTGGCATTTTTCATTTCATTAGGGAAAATAGAGCATGAAAGGGACTGATTAAAAATGAAAGCTAGATACGGGGCTATTAGGTCTGCAACAAACTTCAGCGGTTTTATTTGCAGCCCATCATAATCCACACAGCGTGTTGATTTCAGATTCATTAATACTGAGAACACTTCTTCCGAATCCGTTTGATAAAAGACTATTGATTCATTAGGCATATTGCTAATTGTACTAGTGGCAGGTTTTACATCTCCGGTTGGCTTAAAGGCAGTAAAAAAACAGTTAAATTTCTCTGCAAGGGAGGCCCCGGATAAAAGCTCATTTTCGACAAATAGTTCACCTAGTGTTTTGTTATGTTTTTTGCGGACAAAAGCTTCATTCAAAACTTTCCATAGCTGTCGGGGATTGTGCTTGTTATTACTAACTAAGCGCTGCTGGTAAGCTTGCTTAGCGCTCCTTAGCTCACTTGTTAGATTATTACGATATTTTTTGAATGAAACTAAATCAGCAGGATCCTTAGTGAGCATAAAATGCTTGAAAAGCTTACTTTTGCGCTTCATCATTTTCATGTGAAGGGGGGTTACCCATGGTTTTCGGATCTTAGATTTTTTAGTTTTTGTCTTCCATGGAAAGCAGCGTGTGTAGTGTACTTTTAATTTATTAAGAAAGTGCTTATAGCAATCGTCCGGCTGAGAGTAATTGAAAATCGAGCTCCAGTCTTCAGAAAGTATTGACAGCCTAAAACGGTTAAGGGATTCTTCATTAATGCACTGGTAAGTAAAGACGTTATGTTCACAATTGACAGCAGGTGTTTGGGCAACAACAGAAGCAAATACAGCGCAGTGATCACTAATATCCGAAACTATAGTTCCAGCACAATTGACATACGAAGCGATGTCAACAATCAAAAGATCAAGTGTACTCGAAGAAGTAGCTGTAAATCTGGTAGGTGTGGTTATTAAATTCAAAAATCCATTGGACCAGACAGCTTCTAAAAAGGCACTGCTGTTACGACTATTATCTTCAATGTTAAGATTAAAGTCGCCACCAATAAGCGTAGATTTTTCCCGAGAGCAAAAGTCAAGAAAGGCATCAAAAAACTCAATAAAGGTATCAGTGCAACCTGACGGGGGCCTATATACCACTGAGACAATACTGTCAGCAATTTTGACTGTAAGTATCTCAAAATCATCCTTCATAACAGAAAACTCGGGTAGCAGGTCTGCTTTAAGACCGCTTTTGACGTAAATGGCTACACCGCCACCTCGCGTGCTTCGGTTCAAATAGAAAAGAGAATAATCAGGAAGGTTTATAAAATCAATTTCATGCACCGCCCACGTTTCTGTGAACAACAGCACATCAAAACTATGTTGAAGGTGTGCTAAGAGATAGGGCAAGTGGTCGGCCTTGTTTCTTATCGAGCGAATATTTAGGTGTAAAGCTGAAAAGCTGTTTTCTATAGCTAAGCTGCTCTTAACTTCGTGCGGTAGGAGAAGCTCGTTCGTCGCGAGCTTGTGTCTCGGCTGGTGTCTCTTGAGGGGGGGGGGGGGGGGGGGGGGTGTCGTCGTCTGGTGGCTCTTCAGTCTCAAGCTGCCACCGCTCTTTTGCCTAGCCGACGCGAATCAGCCCCAAAGGGCGATGGACGCCCTAGCGGCCCGGCGCCTGCGCGCGCGCGCGCGCGCGCACCGTTCCAAGAAATGTCATTCTTCGCTTCGAGCGCACCCCTCCGTCCCGTCGCGGAGGGGGGGAGGGGGGGGGGTCCACTAAGACGGCAGCGGCGGGGTGCTGAGAAAGAACGACCGGCCCCAATGACCCCGCGTGCACTACCGATACCTTACAACCAGCGTGAATATTTAGGAATTGTGCTACTTATGAGGTGAACCATTTGAAGGAGAAGAGCATCGTTCGCCATTTATTTTTCAACAAAAAAATCGCACAAAATTGTAGTGCAAATAAAATGAAAAAAAAAATGTTGTTTCTAATTCTTTTCTTTTTTTTAATATACGGAGGTCCGTCCGCAAAAAACCAACCTGAGGAAAATGGATATGCTTAGAGGCAAGGCGTCGTCATTGCGGAGCCACTGCAGCGTGCCCTGCTGCTGCGTAGCCGGCGGCGGCTGCTCTGGATGAGCGTCGGCGTCCACTGCCGTACGTGTAGTGGCGAGCATTTCTTCACTCGTCAAGCACGGGCTCTCAATGGCAAAGCGGTGCAGAAGGCCCTCGGGAAAAGATCTCCAAGGTCTCCATCCCTCTGCAAGCACGATCTTGCTGCAGAAGTTACCTCCCGAAGCCGACTGCCGAGACACCGGATCAGACGTGCGGCTGCGCTGCGATGCTACATGGAGTCAATCGCGTCTTCCAAGCGCGGGCATTTCCAGGCGAGTACACACGAGCCACGCGCACACTGTCGAGCGTTGAAACAAATTTGGGCGGCTGAAGCGAACGGCACCGCTCACACAAGCACTGCCGAAGACACACACGCCATTCGTGTTTAAGGCGTCTGCGACTGCCTGCATGGTGGACAGCCCTTTTTAATACCCGCAACACCTTGAATTAGCCTTTCTCTTTACCGGCTTTTTTGTACCCGTGCGCGTGCGTGCGCGTGCGTGCGCGCGCGCGCGTGTGTGTGTGTGTGTGTGTGTGTGTGTGTGTGTGTGTGTGTGTGTGTGTGTGTGTGTGTGTGTGTGTGTGTGTGTGTGTGTGTGTGTGTGTGTGTGTGTGTGTGTGTGTGTGTGTGTGTGTGTGTGTGTGTGTGTGTGTGTGTGTGTGTGTGTGTGTGTGTGTGTGTGTGTGTGTGTGTGTGTGTGTGTGTGTGTGTGTGCGTGCGTGTGTGTGCGTGTGTGTGTGTGTGATCCCACCATTTTCATGCCTCCTTGCAAGTCCACTGCGGCGGCTGGGAGCCCAGTTAGCTTAGCCTTCAGTCGATAAAAATTAGCCGCGTATTACGAGAAATCTTTGTATGTATTCGGCAATTATTTCTCGTAAACTGGAACTTGGGCACTCAGTTCCAGGATTTCTTGCGTGTCACTGCACTGCAGTGAGGCGATATGGGCGACTGAGTTATCAGGTCCGGCAACGCTTTAGCACTGGTTAGCAGCATCGTTTTTCAAAGTCTGTGCTCGCATAAGTTTCCTCGTCATCAAAGGCTTATGGCTTATGGGGGTTTAACGTCTCATAGCGACTCAGGCTATGAGGGACGCCGTAGTGAAGGACTCCGGAAATTTCGATCACGTGGGGTTCTTTAACGGTCACTGACATCGCATCGTACACGGACCTCTAGGATTTCGCTTCCATCGAAATTCGACCGCCACGGCCGGTATCGAACCCGCGTCTTTCGGGTCAGCTGCCGGGCGCCATAACCACTGAGCAACCGCGGCGGCCTCCTCTTCAAAGATATAATTTAACCTTTCCGTTTTGTTTTTTCGTACCGTATCTTTTTATGATAAGGCGGAGTGATGCCGCACAGAAACATGCGACAACTTAAAAGGCATCTCCAGCGTTTTTTGTACCTTGTTTTTTGTCCCTTAGTCTCTCAGCTTGTTCACTGAAGCTCTTGTTAATCATATGGTCACACGGTTTTGATAACGTCGACGACAAAAATAAAATAATTCACAATTCGCCAGATTACGTGGCTCGGAAATCACAAGTTGATATCTTGGAACGCGCACCATGGAGGTTTACCATTCACCCTGCAGTTCAGACCTGGGCTCCACGGATTTTATGTCCTTCATAACCCGAAGAAATTTCGGCGCGGGCGGCGATTTCCTTATGGTATTGCTGTCAAAGGATTGGTAACAGGCTCCCTGCGGCAACGAAAAGTTTCCTTCCGTTGTGATGGCAACCGCAACGGCGAAGTGGAATTAATTTGTTAATGTCAAGAGCATTACATTGATATGCAGTAAGCTGTAATTATCTCCGCAAATTTTGGTTCCATATTACGGTAGAAAATTTGATAATTGAACTCTCCGCTGATTACCCTCATCAAGAACGAATGGATGGGGAGGGGGGGGGGGCACTTGGTAAACGAATTCACTTTCTCGGAGTGTGTATGGCAGAAAAAAAGATCTTTTTTAAATGCGAAAACACCCTGCCACGGTGGCTCACTGGCTTTGGCGTTCGGCTGCTGATCTCAAGGTCGCGGGTTCGATATCGTTCGTGGCGGCTGCATTTAGATGAAGCCGAAATACAAAAACGCCCTTGCGGTGTGCGATGTTATAGTGCCATGTGTACCCTTTTGTAGCTTCGGTACGTTAGGCCTCACAAAACTTTTGCGGCGCTTTAAACCACCATTGTTTTACACTTTTTATAAAATCCCGCACAAAAGAATTTTCAATACCTTGTGTTTGGCGCATGATAGCCTTAGATGCTTATGCGACACTAAACACAACACAACGCAAAGATGCAGATTGTTTTTCAACGTTGTTGCATTTTGATGTCAAGTAGTTTTTCGTAGTTTTCAAAGTACAGCATGCCTCCCCCCCCCCCCCCCCCCTCTAATGGTGGCAGAAATATTTACAGGTCGTGTAAAAAGGCGCTGTTAGGCAATAAATTCCCACTGAGTTATGAATGTGACGAAGTACTATGCGAAACAATGCTTGGCCTCTTTGAGGTCAATGCCTTTTTTGAGGTGTATCCGCAGGCAAGTCATTTCGACGAAAAGTGCGTTCTCGGACTGAACTCTTCAGTTCATTCCGAGCTAAATAAGGCGCTTCGGGAAGCGCAGCGTGCCCGCCACGGTCACTGCTCCCGCCCATCCTCCTCCTCTGCTGGAGCTGCACCCCCTTGAGCTTTGCACCCGGCTGCGCACCTCACCTCCGTCGTGACGCCGCTGGGCACACGGTCTGCAACGCGGCACCGGAACGCTACTGGGGCAAGGTACAGCTAAGCACAACGCCACCTCGCCTTCTTACTGCTGATAACAGCGGTGCGGGCTAGTTTGTGATCGGTAGTAAACGTAAACTGCGGTAAACACATGTAAGAAAGACGACGAAGCTCGTAAAAAGGGCGCATCATGCAGACCAGCCTTTCGAATGTCCTTGGAAAGTCTTGCCTCACTTGATTAACGAATGTGTCTCAAGGCAGATTAGAAGTCGAGCGGCTATACCAACAATCTGTTTTGTGCTGTAGCTGAGGGCATCTTCAAAAAACAGAAGGTCGACAGTGACAGCGTGATCAAAGAAAAACCAGAAAAAAAGGGTTGTAGCCTTGCCATACAACCATTCTTTGCCTCACAATATCATCAAGATAACATGGAGAGTGAACGTAAAAGTCGTCCTGTCAGCACCTCAAAAACTAAGCAGGCTTTGCAGGCTGACGAGCCCTTCAGAAAGTGAAAATGTAGGCTGCGAGACACGACATGCCAACAAGTATGTTTACTACATGTGTTGAGGGTATCGTCTATGAGGTACCGTTGTCATGCGGCTGTTTCTCCGTGGGCCAGAGCGGACGATTTGAGTACGAACGTCTGCGAGAGCATGCCAACAGTGTGCGTGAGATGCGTGGAACACTTTCAGTTCATTGCCGCGACTGTGACTTCGAGGGTGGCAGCCACTGTGCTCCGGATTTCGCACATTCTGTGTTGACAGCCATCGGAATCTATGGAGATGGACAGGACATATAGTGGCTGCGTAAGTGCACCATCAGTCGCATTTCCGAAAAAAGTAGGTTATGTATCTCAGAATAAACTACGAGAATGACTTTCATTTCGCATTGTACGCTATTTGTGATGGTGTCTTTTTTGTTACCTTTTCATGTCGCTATATATTCTTACCTATCTTTGTAATAAAATTTAGTTGGAAGTTTGCGCTCGTCCGTCGTCTTTCTTACGTCCATGTGTTTACCGCGCTTTACGTTTACTCAGCAACTATCCTGTGGAAGCAGCCAGCTTGACGCAATGAACCACACGGAGACACGGAGAGGACACATACGTCATGTGGTTCCAATTACCCTGCTTTGCCCCACCGAAGTGCGGCCGTCTTCAATTTCCGGTGTCTCCTCACGTGCCGAGCGCCGCCGCGGCGAGCAGGGTCTCGTTCCCGGTGGTTCTCCTTTGGCGTGCCTCCTCGCGCGTCGGGTGATGATGAACAGGTGTCGGCAACACGAGGGCCGCCACGAGTGCCGAGAGATTATCACATGCGATCCTACCGCAGTCTGCGCTGCTTCGATGGCATCCTCCTCACCCTCAAACACGTGACGGGGGCGTGTCCACAAGGGAGGGGAAGTGTTGTGCGCAAAATTGAACGTTTCAGGCCGCCGTCAGCGAGTGCGGCCGACTCTCCGCTCTTGGCGGTGTACGTTATGTAAATAAACCCAGTCGTGTTCTTTCACCATCACACAACTCCTTCCCTCAGCGGCCCTACTGTCCTGGTGTAAAGAGCGTCATTTTGACCAAGATTCTGTCGAGCCGCTACACCGAAACCCCCATCCAACACTGTTGCTAGGCGGTGAGATGAACCGGGTAACAAGGTGCTGCATCTGCGGGTGAGTGTTGGTTTTTGGTTTGCATCCTCGAGGCTTCAAATTCTGCGTTGATGTTTTAACTGCTGGTTGATAGGATGTCTGTAGCACAGGGGTACAGTAGCTCAGAATCACGATGAGCGAGCAAGACCAGCATTTAAATGCAGCGACCACAGACATGACGAGGTTGTCGAGGGCAGGACTGTTGTTCTTGTGCGATGAGTTGCGCGTCGCTCTGGATAAAAAGTATTATTCAGGTAATCAAGAATCCTTGAACGGAGTAAGAGGATGATTGTGAGATTGCTTGGGAAAATGTGCAACGTTGGGTAAATGACCAGGACAGAGAAAGGTAAGACGCAGAAGTGAAGCGGCTTAAACTCCAGCTTGAGATGCAGCGAAGGGCAGCCCTCACCGGGAAAGGCAAAATCTTGGAGAAATGGAGTGAGGCTACTTCTCAGATTATATTCACAAAGTCTGTGACTGTAGGCGAGTTGGTTAATTGCGACACCACGAGGGAAGCGGCAGAGAACGCGTCTGACCGGTAGGTGCTCCAAGGAAAGCCGCAGTATCCGAGGCCGTGTTCGAGCTAGGCAGCCGCAATGCCGATAGAGAGCATTCAGAGAAGGGGCCTACGAGACCCGACTGCGAGGATTCCCCTCCGAGGAAGGTAGGAGTGGCAACGGAGACCGTTAGTCGGGTAATTAAGAGTGAAGCCCTTTCAATTGAATTGCTACAGGCGTCGAACCTACAAGCCCGCGAAAAGGGAGATTTCTCCAAAGGTGCAGGTTTCAGAAGAGAAACAAAGCGAAACCGTTCAGTGTGTGTGAGTCGAGGCAGCTGCGAGTCAAGGCGTCACTAGAGCATCAGTGAAACAGAAAGCGGTGTGGCTACTTCAGCGAAGCTGGCTTATGAAGACTCATGACGGTTGATAAGCAGGCGAGGCGGAAGAGAATTACCTTCAGTGGAGCAAACGGCACAACTCGCAGGAAGCTGAAGGTCCGTCTGTCAGCTGTGTGGAGCTGGAAATGCTGCGAAGACAAAGTGGCTAGTTTTGAACCGGATGAAGGTTTCCGAGGTGCGATGAAAGAACTAGAAGCTAGTTCTGATCTGGGGACACACGCTCAGCAGTCTATGCGCAGAATAGGAAAACGGACAAAGGCGAAGGGCAAACAGAGAAATCGATTCATTTGTGCTCACAGCTGCTGATGTGAGCAAAGAGCGGAAGGCGGTAGAACCCGAAGTTTTCCCGTGGTGCGCAACTGTAACTCGCGGACAGGGTTCCTGGCCAGGCGACAGGCACTGGTGCTTCAAAAGCTGACCGCAATGGCAGGAAATTAAAAACGAATTTTCCAGGCATGCATGTCAGAAGCCCATGGAAATCCGTCAGTTCGCGAGAAGAATCAAATTGCGCTGTCCTGGGTCAAAGACGGCAAGAGAAAAGGCAAATCGCTGTGCGAGCTTCCTTGCGCGTGACTTGAGGGGGAACTATCGTGGATATATGCTGATTCCCCGAACACTCCAGGAGAGAAAGACGCGTGTGCGGGATTTTTCTTGGGAAGCAGCCAGACAGGAGCACAGCCGAAGAGTCGGACTCGAAGCGATAGGGGGAGCGGGACAGTACTTGTTGCAGCCTGTTGTCGACAGCAATTATGGGCTTTGCAAGCGCTACCAAAGACCTCTCCTCTTGTCGAAAGGGCGGAAAGACGCTAGCGAAGGCAAAGAGTGGGTTGGCTTCCTCTCCCTAAGCCCCTGTAGCTGAAGAGGTGGTTAGTCCGCGGCCCCGACGCGCGCGGCTGAAAAGGCCATTGTTTGAGCGCGGCAGAGGGAAATCACCTTTGTCATAGATCGTGCCTGTACTTGGCCATTTCAGGTAGCCGATATCGTTTTGTTATTTCACGTAAGGCTACTAAAGAAAGGCTACCGATTAGGTTGAGTTTGCTTTTGTTTCCCACTTTCGACGCAGGAAGTTTACATGCATGGGCGTTTCAAACTTCGTGGAGATACCAATGGCATGTTGCTGAGTAAAGGCGAAAGTTGGGCGAGTTGGTGGACGTTCATGATTAAAAAGTAGCGCGAAGGAATCATTAAAGTAAGATAGGACGACGCAGACAAGCGTTATCTTAGCGCGGGCGTGCGTTGCCCTGTCCGTCTCTATTTCTTTCAGTATTACAGAAATCTTAAAATTGGAAAGGCAATTAAAAACGGACTAATGAATATACGTTGATTAAACTGCGCACACTGCACTACTATATTTTCCTCCCCAAATGGTGAAAATATTGATGCTGCGCGCTCCGATAAGCGACAGATATTTGTGCCGAAAATAACTAAGTTTCGATGTATTTAAAAGGCCGCCTATCACAAAAATTCAACGAGTGCACATGCCGAAATGTAAAGTAACAGACTAATGTCTATTTTACGTGTAGTCCAAACGAAACTGTCCTAATTTATGTAGTTTCTTCAGAAAAGTTCTCTGAAGTAGGTCATGTCGAAGAAACTATACCGAATTGATCATCTGCCATGCCACCTCTTCCGCAGATGTTAATGCAGTTACGCTCCAGCGGTGTGCATCAATTGACAGTGCACATTGAGCTTCCAGACGATGCCTACACTACGCTGTTTGAACAAGAGCATCGCGCACAATGATCGCGCGAACAATGCCTAAAAGGCAGCATTCGCGCTGCCGGAGTGGTACCCCCGCTTGCGGCACTATAGGTGAGGCCTCGCGAAAAGAAAAAAAAAGAGAAGTGCCTGTATTTGAAAGTGGTCTGAACAGTTTTCTTCTAAGGGATCTCATTTGCGTACTCACATTTATCGCCGCGCAAATAGTTTGTTGATCGTGTTGTTCTGAGATTAAGCGAGCGAAACGAAGCTGTCGAAGTATGTGGACAATTGCTGTAGCAATGCTATGTATAGATGGTTTTTACGAGTTGCAGAACTCAGACAATCAGTTTAAGGAAGAATTGTGCCAGTATGCGAATGAGTATGGCGGCAGAGTTTCGTGAGACGTACCCGCCGTCTGCTATCCCAGTGTTGCCATACTGTAGTGTTGCCAGACTTGCGCAACTCCCAGTGTTGCCAGGCTATAGGAGGTATTCACTGAGGCCGCGCTACCAGACGGCGCGAGCGTCGTCACGGCAAGCGCGCCATGTTTGCGGTCGTTTTACGCCGCCTCGCGCAGTGCCACGGTACGCCGTAAGGTATACCGGCCTAAACTGTTAGTGATCCGTAACATATTTGTACGTTGTTGAATACGTCAGTGACCACTTTTCTTTGTGGAGCGCGTATTGTGCATGAAGTTTGCAGCAGAATTCTTCTGCGCCGTGATATAACCGAGCTGCCTCAACTCGGCAGCAAAACTGGCTGGCTGCGCTGCACGCAAGAATGTACACGACTTGCAGCTTTTAATATCAGTTGATAACTGTCAGCTAGTCATGCAGAGCACATCGTGGATAAACAACACGATTAATTACTGATATTCCAAAACTGCCGCCGCAGAAATTGATAATTCAAGCGCCTGTAGTACGCGAACTGCTGACGCTTCTCAGACGGTCTTTCAGCAGAAAGGCAAAGCGTCATAGCTGCCTTATTTACACGACAGAACGGTGAAACAAATACTGTCATGCGCTCGCAGCACGAACGGCAGACACAGCGAGAATGTATTGCAGTTTTGATTGTAGCTACGTAGCGCTGCTTCGTATGCACAAGACGTCTAGCGCTTTCGCAGCAACGCAGTGTGCAGCCATTCCGCTAGATTCAGTGGTAACACGTCACTTTCAGCAGGTAGAGATGACAAGTTAAGCTACAGCTAAGTGAACAGACCCTTCGAATTACTCACCTCTTCAAAAACGGCACTTCGGCCGTCGGCACCGCGGACGTCAGCACCCTCAGCACGGCTCTTGGACTCACCCGCTTGTCAAGTAATTGCACCCTCTCATAGGTTTATATCCTTTAATTCCTTGGCCTGCCAGCAAACTTAAGCCGTGCACAAGGTGGGCCTCGATACCGGTGAATTCAACGCGCGGCAGCAGTCCTGTACGTCTCACACTGCGCCGGCGCCTCCGCTTTCTTACGGGCCGACCTTTTCACAAAGTGGAACCTTTTGAGCGTGGCCGCTCTTTTCTGCTTCGCGCAGTACACGGAACACCCTGTCAGTAACGCGGTGTTACGGGCCGGACAGTAGTTATCTATGGCGAGACGCGAAATACACTCACATTTCACACATCACCGGCTATTTAACGCTGCGGCTGGCTGCGGCGGCCGCGCGCGCGACCACGAACATGGCGAATGCCGCGCCGGCCGCTAGCGCCCCTTGCGGATGACGTCATGTGAATACCTCCTATAAGGTTGCCAGATTGTGAATTAAAACCCAGTGTGGCCAGACTATTTGTTCCCTCTCCCTTTTACATTCTCCTCCGCCTACAGCTACGCTGTCGCGCCGGAACAGCCCAGCTCGTAAGAGCAGCCTTGCCCGGAGTGGCCGCCGCCTGTTCGCCAAGCGACTTTTTTAGAGACTTGTCGAGCAGACGGGTACCACAGACGAAATCTGCCGATGCGTGGCCCCAGTGAGCGTATTAAGACGAGAGAAACGCGTGATTTTGTTGAAATAAGCGTGCTATGCTCAAATTCACTTGTCGAGCAGACGGGTACACCACACGAAATCTGCCGATGCGTGGCACCAGTGAGTGTATTAAGACGAGAGAAACGCGTGATTTTGTTGAAATAAGCGTGCTATGCTCAAATTCACTTGTCGAGCAGACGGGTACACCAGACGAAATCTGCCGATGCGTGGCCCCAGTGAGCGTATTAAGACGAGAGAAACGCGTGATTTTGTTGAAATAAGCGTGCTATGCTCAAATTCACTTGTCGAGCAGACGGGTACACCAGACGAAATCTGCCGATGCGTGGCACCAGTGAGTGTATTAAGACGAGAGAAACGCGTGATTTTGTTGAAATAAGCGTGCTATGCTCAAATTCACTTGTCGAGCAGACGGGTACACCAGACGAAATCTGCCGATGCGTGGCCCCAGTGAGCGTATTAAGACGAGAGAAACGCGTGATTTTGTTGAAATAAGCGTGCTATGCTCAAATTCACTTGTCGAGCAGACGGGTACACCAGACGAAATCTGCCGATGCGTGGCCCCAGTGATCGTATTTAGACGAGAGAAACGCGTGATTTTGGCGAAATAAGCGTGCTATGCTCAAATTCACTTGTCGAGCAGACGGGTACACCAGACGAAATCTGCCGATGCGTGGCCCCAGTGAGCGTATTAAGACGAGAGAAACGCGTGATTTTGGTGAAATAAGCGTGCTATGCTCAAATTCACTTGTCGAGCAGACGGGTACACCAGACGAAATCTGCCGATGCGTGGCCCCAGTGATCGTATTTAGACGAGAGAAACGCGTGATTTTGTTGAAATAAGCGTGCTATGCTCAAATTCACTTGTCGAGCAGACGGGTACACCAGACGAAATCTGCCGATGCGTGGCCCCAGTGAGCTTATTAAGACGAGAGAAACGCGTGATTTTGTTGAAATAAGCGTGCTAAGCTCAAATTCACTTGTCGAGCCGACGGGTACAACAG